>NW_028225504.1:0-355332 GCF_052327205.1 Somniosus microcephalus
AGGAGAAGGTGAAGTCTGGAGGGTGAATCAGAAGAAGTAGAAGAAGGAGAAGGAGAAGGTGAAGTCAGGAGGGTGAAGCAGAAGAAGCAGAAGAAGGAGAAGGAGAAGGTGAAGTATGGAGGGTGAAGCAGAAGAAGCAGGAGAAGGAGAAGGAGAAGGTGAAGTCTGGAGGGTGAAGCAGAAGAAGCAGAAGAAGGAGAATGAGAAAGTGAAGTCAGGAGGGTGAATCAGAAGAAGTAGAAGAAGGAGAAGGAGAAGGTGAAGTCTGGAGGGTGAATCAGAAGAAGTAGAAGAAGGAGAAGGAGAAGGTGAAGGCTGGAGGGTGAATCAGAAGAAGTAGAAGAAGGAGAAGGAGAAGATGAAGTCTGGAGGGTGAATCAGAAGAAGCAGAAGAAGGAGAAGGAGAAGGTGAAGTCTGGAGGGAGAAGCAGAAGAAGAAGAAGAAGGAGAAGGAGAAGGTGAAGTCTGGAGGGTGAATCAGAAGAAGTAGAAGAAGGAGAAGGAAAAGGTGAAGTCTGGAGGGTTAATCAGAAGAAGTAGAAGAAGGAGAAGGAGAAGGTGAAGTCTGGAGGGTGAATCAGAAGAAGCAGAAGAAGGAGAAGGAGAAGTTGAAGTCTGGAGGCTGAATCGGAAGAAGTAGAAGAAGGAGAAGGAGAAGGTGTAGTCTGGAGGGTGAATCAGAAGAAGTAGACGAAGGAGAAGTAGAAGGTGAAGTCTGGAGGGTGAATCAGAAGAAGCAGAAGAAGGAGAAGGAGACGGTGAAGTATGGAGGGTGAATCAGAAGAAGCAGAAGAAGGAGAAGGAGAAGGTGAAGTCTGGAGGGTGAATCAGAAGAAGCAGAAGAAGTAGAAGGAGAAGGTGAAGTCTGGAGGGTGAATCAGAAGAAGTAGAAGAAGGAGAAGGAGAAGGTGAAGTCTGGAGGGTGAATCAGAAAAAGCAGAAGAAGGAGAAGGAGAAGGTGAAGTCAGGAGGGTGAATCAGAAGAAGCAGAAGAAGGAGAAGGAGAAGGTGAAGTCTGGAGGGTGAATCAGAAGAAGCAGAAGAAGGAGAAGGAGGAGGTGAAGACTGGAGGGTGAATCAGAATAAGTAGATGAAGGAGAAGGAGAAGGTGAAGTCTGGAGGGTGAATCAGAAGAAGTAGAAGAAGGAGAAGGAGAAGGCGAAGTCTGTAGGGTGAATCAGAAGAAGCAGAAGAAGGAGAAGGAGAAGGTGAAGTCTGGAGGGTGAATCAGAAGAAGCAGAAGAAGGAGAAGGAGAAGATGAAGTCTGGAGGGTGAATCAGAAGAATTAGAAGAAGGAGAAGGAGAAGGTGAGGTCTGGAGGGTGAATCAGAAGAAGTAGAAGAAGGAGAAGGAGAAGGCGAAGTCTGCAGGGTGAATCAGAAGAAGCAGAAGAAGGAGAAGGAGAAGGTGAAGTCTGGAGGGTGAATCAGAAGAAGCAGAAGAAGGAGAAGGAGAAGATGAAGTCTGGAGGGTGAATCAGAAGAATTAGAAGAAGGAGAAGGAGAAGGTGAAGTCTGGAGGGTGAATCAGAAGAAGCAGAAGAAGGAGAAGGAGGAGGTGAAGACTGGAGGGTGAATCAGAATAAGTAGATGAAGGAGAAGGAGAAGGTGAAGTCTGGAGGGTGAATCAGAAGAAGCAGAAGAAGGAGAAGGAGAAGTTGAAGTCTGGAGGCTGAATCGGAAGAAGTAGAAGAAGGAGAAGGAGAAGGTGTAGTCTGGAGGGTGAATCAGAAGAAGTAGACGAAGGAGAAGTAGAAGGTGAAGTCTGGAGGGTGAATCAGAAGAAGCAGAAGAAGGAGAAGGAGAAGGTGAAGTCTGGAGGGTGAATCAGAAGAAGTAGAAGAAGGAGAAGGAGAAGGTGAAGTCTGGAGGGTGAATCAGAAAAAGCAGAAGAAGGAGAAGGAGAAGGTGAAGTCAGGAGGGTGAATCAGAAGAAGCAGAAGAAGGAGAAGGAGAAGGTGAAGTCTGGAGGGTGAATCAGAAGAAGCAGAAGAAGGAGAAGGAGGAGGTGAAGACTGGAGGGTGAATCAGAATAAGTAGATGAAGGAGAAGGAGAAGGTGAAGTCTGGAGGGTGAATCAGAAGAAGTAGAAGAAGGAGAAGGAGAAGGCGAAGTCTGTAGGGTGAATCAGAAGAAGCAGAAGAAGGAGAAGGAGAAGGTGAAGTCTGGAGGGTGAATCAGAAGAAGCAGAAGAAGGAGAAGGAGAAGATGAAGTCTGGAGGGTGAATCAGAAGAATTAGAAGAAGGAGAAGGAGAAGGTGAGGTCTGGAGGGTGAATCAGAAGAAGTAGAAGAAGGAGAAGGAGAAGGCGAAGTCTGCAGGGTGAATCAGAAGAAGCAGAAGAAGGAGAAGGAGAAGGTGAAGTCTGGAGGGTGAATCAGAAGAAGTAGAAGAAGGGGAAGGAGAAGGTGAAGTCTGGAGGGTGAATCAGAAGAAGTAGAAGAAGGAGAAGGAGAAGGTGTAGTCTGGAGGGTGAATCAGAAGAAGTAGACGAAGGAGAAGGAGAAGGTGAAGTCTGGAGGGTGAATCAGAAGAAGCAAAAGAAGGAGAAGGAGAAGGTGAAGTCTGGAGGGTGAATCCGAAGAAGTAGAAGAAGGAGAAGGAGAAGGTGAAGTCTGGAGGGTGAATGAGAAGAAGCAGAATAAGGAGAAGGAGAAGGTGAAGTCTGGAGGGTGAATCGGAAGAAGCAGAAGAAGGAGAAGGAGAAGGTGAAGTCTGGAGGGTGAATCAGAAGAAGCAGAAGAAGGAGAAGGAGAAGGTGAAGTCTGGAGGGTGAATCAGAAGAAGCAGAAGAAGTAGAAGGAGAAGGTGAAGTCTGGAGGGTGAATCAGAAGAAGTAGAAGAAGGAGAAGGAGAAGGTGAAGTCTGGAGCGTGAATCAGAAGAAGCAGAAGAAGGAGAAGGAGAAGGTGAAGTCAGGAGGGTGAATCAGAAGAAGCAGAAGAAGGAGAAGGAGATGGTGAAGACTGGAGGGTGAATCAGAAGAAGTAGAAGAAGGAGAAGGAGAAGGTGAAGTCATAAGGGTGAATCAGAAGAAGTAGAAGAAGGAGAAGGAGAAGGCGAAGTCTGGAGGGTGTATCAGAAGAAGCAGAAGAAGGAGAAGGAGAAGGTGAAGTCTGGAGGGTAAAACAGAAGAAGCAGAAGAAGGAGAAGGAGCAGATGAAGTCTGGAGGGTGAATCAGAAGAAGTAGAAGAAGGAGAAGGAGAAGGTGAGGTCTGGAGGGTGAATCAGAAGAAGTAGAAGAAGGAGAAGGAGAAGGTGATGTCAGGAGGGTGAAGCAGAAGAAGCAGTAGAAGGAGAAGGAGAAGGTGAAGTCTGGAGGGTGAAGCAGAAGAAGCAGAAGAAGGAGAAGGAGAAGGTGAAGTCTGGAGGGCGAAGCAGAAGAAGCAGAAGAAGGAGAAGGAGAAGCCGAAGTCTGGAGGGTGAAGCAGAAGAAGCAGAAGAAGGAGAAGTAGAAGGTGAAGTCTGGAGGGTGAATCAGAAGAAGTAGAAGAAGGAGAAGGAGAAGGTGAAGTCAGGAGGGTGAAGCAGAAGAAGCAGAAGAAGGAGAAGGAGAAGGTGAAGTCTGGAGGGTGAAGCAGAAGAAGAAGAAGAAGGAGAAGGAGAAGGTGAAGTCTGGAGGGTGAAGCAGAAGAAGCAGAAGAAGGAGAAGGAGAAGGTGAAGTCAGGAGGGTGAATCAGAAGAAGGAGAAGAAGGAGAAGGAGAAGGTGAAATCTGGAGGGTGAATCAGAAGAAGCAGAAGAAGGAGAAGGAGAAGGTGAAGTCTGGAGGGTGAATCAGAAGAAGTAGAAGAAGGAGAAGGAGAAGGTGAAGTCTGGAGCGTGAATCAGAAGAAGTAGAAGAAGGGGAAGGAGAAGGTGAAGTCTGGAGGGTGAATCAGAAGAAGTAGAAGAAGGAGAAGGAGAAGGTGTAGTCTGGAGGGTGAATCAGAAGAAGTAGACGAAGGAGAAGGAGAAGGTGAAGTCTGGAGGGTGAATCAGAAGAAGTAGAAGAAGGAGAAGGAGAAGGTGAAGTCTGGAGGGTGAATGAGAAGAAGCAGAATAAGGAGAAGGAGAAGGTGAAGTCTGGAGGGTGAATCGGAAGAAGCAGAAGAAGGAGAAGGAGAAGTTGAAGTCTGGAGGGTGAATCAGAAGAAGCAGAAGAAGGAGAAGGAGAAGGTGAAGTCTGGAGGGTGAATCAGAAGAAGCAGAAGAAGTAGAAGGAGAAGGTGAAGTCTGGAGGGTGAATCAGAAGAAGTAGAAGAAGGAGAAGGAGAAGGTGAAGTCTGGAGCGTGAATCAGAAGAAGCAGAAGAAGGAGAAGGAGAAGGTGAAGTCAGGAGGGTGAATCAGAAGAAGCAGAAGAAGGAGAAGGAGATGGTGAAGACTGGAGGGTGAATCAGAAGAAGTAGAAGAAGGAGAAGGAGAAGGTGAAGTCATAAGGGTGAATCAGAAGAAGTAGAAGAAGGAGAAGGAGAAGGCGAAGTCTGGAGGGTGAATCAGAAGAAGCAGAAGAAGGAGAAGGAGAAGGTGAAGTCTGGAGGGTAAATCAGAAGAAGCAGAAGAAGGAGAAGGAGCAGATGAAGTCTGGAGGGTGAATCAGAAGAAGTAGAAGAAGGAGAAGGAGAAGGTGAGGTCTGGAGGGTGAATCAGAAGAAGTAGAAGAAGGAGAAGGAGAAGGTGATGTCAGGAGGGTGAAGCAGAAGAAGCAGTAGAAGGAGAAGGAGAAGGTGAAGTCTGGAGGGTGAAGCAGAAGAAGCAGAAGAAGGAGAAAGAGAAGGTGAAGTCTGGAGGGCGAAGCAGAAGAAGCAGAAGAAGGAGAAGGAGAAGCTGAAGTCTGGAGGGTGAAGCAGAAGAAGCAGAAGAAGGAGAAGTAGAAGGTGAAGTCTGGAGGGTGAATCAGAAGAAGTAGAAGAAGGAGAAGGAGAAGGTGAAGTCAGGAGGGTGAAGCAGAAGAAGCAGAAGAAGGAGAAGGAGAAGGTGAAGTCTGGAGGGTGAAGCAGAAGAAGAAGAAGAAGGAGAAGGAGAAGGTGAAGTCTGGAGGGTGAAGCAGAAGAAGCAGAAGAAGGAGAAGGAGAAGGTGAAGTCAGGAGGGTGAATCAGAAGAAGGAGAAGAAGGAGAAGGAGAAGGTGAAGTCTGGAGGGTGAATCAGAAGAAGCAGAAGAAGGAGAAGGAGAAGGTGAAGTCTGGAGGGTGAATCAGAAGAAGTAGAAGAAGGAGAAGGAGAAGGTGAAGTCTGGAGCGTGAATCAGAAGAAGTAGAAGAAGGGGAAGGAGAAGGTGAAGTCTGGAGGGTGAATCAGAAGAAGTAGAAGAAGGAGAAGGAGAAGGTGTAGTCTGGAGGGTGAATCAGAAGAAGTAGACGAAGGAGAAGGAGAAGGTGAAGTCTGGAGGGTGAATCAGAAGAAGCAAAAGAAGGAGAAGGAGAAGGTGAAGTCTGGAGGGTGAATCAGAAGAAGTAGAAGAAGGAGAAGGAGAAGGTGAAGGATTGAGGGTGAATCAGAAGGAGCAGAAGAAGGAGAAGGAGAAGGTGAAGTCTGGAGGGTGAATCAGAAGAAGCAGAAGAAGGAGAAGGAGAAGGTGAAGTCTGGAGGGTGAATCAGAAGAAGCAGAAGAAGGAGAAGGAGAAGATGAAGTCTGGAGGGTGAATCAGAAGAAGCAGAAGAAGTAGAAGGAGAAGGTGAAGTCTGGAGGGTGAATCAGAAGAAGTAGAAGAAGGAGAAGGAGAAGGTGAAGTCTGGAGCGTGAATCAGAAGAAGCAGAAGAAGGAGAAGGAGAAGGTGAAGTCAGGAGGGTGAATCAGCAGAAGAAGGAGAAGGAGATGGTGAAGACTGGAGGGTGAATCAGAAGAAGTAGAAGAAGGAGAAGGAGAAGGTGAAGTCTGAAGGGTACATCAGAAGAAGTAGAAGAAGGAGAAGGAGAAGGCGAAGTCTGGAGGGTGAATCAGAAGAAGCAGAAGAAGGAGAAGGAGAAGGTGAAGTCTGGAGGGTAAATCAGAAGAAGCAGAAGAAGGAGAAGGAGCAGATGAAGTCTGGAGGATGAATCAGAAGAAGTAGAAGAAGGAGAAGGAGAAGGTGAGGTCTGGAGGGTGAATCAGAAGAAGCAGAAGAAGGAGAAGGAGAAGGTGAATGCTGAAGGGTGAATCAGAAGAAGCAGAAGAAGGAGAAGGAGAAGGTGAAGTCTGGAGGGTGAATCAGAAGAAGCAGAAGAAGGAGAAGGAGAAGGAGAAGGTGAAGTCTGGAGGGTGAATCAGAAGAAGCAGATGAAGGAGAAGGAGAAGGTGAAGTCTGGAGGGTGAAGCAGAAGAAGCAGAAGAAGGAGAAGGAGAAGGTGAAGTCTGGAGCGTGAAGCAGAAGAAGCAGAAGAAGGAGAAGGAGAAGGTGAAGTCTGGAGGGTGAATCAGAAGAAGTAGAAGAAGGAGAAGGAGAAGGTGAAGTCAGGAGGGTGAAGCAGAAGAAGCAGAAGAAGGAGAAGGAGAAGGTGAAGTATGGAGGGTGAAGCAGAAGAAGCAGGAGAAGGAGAAGGAGAAGGTGAAGTCTGGAGGGTGAAGCAGAAGAAGCAGAAGAAGGAGAAGGAGAAAGTGAAGTCAGGAGGGTGAATCAGAAGAAGTAGAAGAAGGAGAAGGAGAAGGTGAAGTCTGGAGGGTGAATCAGAAGAAGTAGAAGAAGGAGAAGGAGAAGGTGAAGGCTGGAGGGTGAATCAGAAGAAGTAGAAGAAGGAGAAGGAGAAGATGAAGTCTGGAGGGTGAATCAGAAGAAGCAGAAGAAGGAGAAGGAGAAGGTGAAGTCTGGAGGGAGAAGCAGAAGAAGAAGAAGAAGGAGAAGGAGAAGGTGAAGTCTGGAGGGTGAATCAGAAGAAGTAGAAGAAGGAGAAGGAAAAGGTGAAGTCTGGAGGGTTAATCAGAAGAAGTAGAAGAAGGAGAAGGAGAAGGTGAAGTCTGGAGGGTGAATCAGAAGAAGCAGAAGAAGGAGAAGGAGAAGTTGAAGTCTGGAGGCTGAATCGGAAGAAGTAGAAGAAGGAGAAGGAGAAGGTGTAGTCTGGAGGGTGAATCAGAAGAAGTAGACGAAGGAGAAGTAGAAGGTGAAGTCTGGAGGGTGAATCAGAAGAAGCAGAAGAAGGAGAAGGAGACGGTGAAGTATGGAGGGTGAATCAGAAGAAGCAGAAGAAGGAGAAGGAGAAGGTGAAGTCTGGAGGGTGAATCAGAAGAAGCAGAAGAAGTAGAAGGAGAAGGTGAAGTCTGGAGGGTGAATCAGAAGAAGTAGAAGAAGGAGAAGGAGAAGGTGAAGTCTGGAGGGTGAATCAGAAAAAGCAGAAGAAGGAGAAGGAGAAGGTGAAGTCAGGAGGGTGAATCAGAAGAAGCAGAAGAAGGAGAAGGAGAAGGTGAAGTCTGGAGGGTGAATCAGAAGAAGCAGAAGAAGGAGAAGGAGGAGGTGAAGACTGGAGGGTGAATCAGAATAAGTAGATGAAGGAGAAGGAGAAGGTGAAGTCTGGAGGGTGAATCAGAAGAAGTAGAAGAAGGAGAAGGAGAAGGCGAAGTCTGTAGGGTGAATCAGAAGAAGCAGAAGAAGGAGAAGGAGAAGGTGAAGTCTGGAGGGTGAATCAGAAGAAGCAGAAGAAGGAGAAGGAGAAGATGAAGTCTGGAGGGTGAATCAGAAGAATTAGAAGAAGGAGAAGGAGAAGGTGAGGTCTGGAGGGTGAATCAGAAGAAGTAGAAGAAGGAGAAGGAGAAGGCGAAGTCTGCAGGGTGAATCAGAAGAAGCAGAAGAAGGAGAAGGAGAAGGTGAAGTCTGGAGGGTGAATCAGAAGAAGCAGAAGAAGGAGAAGGAGAAGATGAAGTCTGGAGGGTGAATCAGAAGAATTAGAAGAAGGAGAAGGAGAAGGTGAAGTCTGGAGGGTGAATCAGAAGAAGCAGAAGAAGGAGAAGGAGGAGGTGAAGACTGGAGGGTGAATCAGAATAAGTAGATGAAGGAGAAGGAGAAGGTGAAGTCTGGAGGGTGAATCAGAAGAAGCAGAAGAAGGAGAAGGAGAAGTTGAAGTCTGGAGGCTGAATCGGAAGAAGTAGAAGAAGGAGAAGGAGAAGGTGTAGTCTGGAGGGTGAATCAGAAGAAGTAGACGAAGGAGAAGTAGAAGGTGAAGTCTGGAGGGTGAATCAGAAGAAGCAGAAGAAGGAGAAGGAGAAGGTGAAGTCTGGAGGGTGAATCAGAAGAAGTAGAAGAAGGAGAAGGAGAAGGTGAAGTCTGGAGGGTGAATCAGAAAAAGCAGAAGAAGGAGAAGGAGAAGGTGAAGTCAGGAGGGTGAATCAGAAGAAGCAGAAGAAGGAGAAGGAGAAGGTGAAGTCTGGAGGGTGAATCAGAAGAAGCAGAAGAAGGAGAAGGAGGAGGTGAAGACTGGAGGGTGAATCAGAATAAGTAGATGAAGGAGAAGGAGAAGGTGAAGTCTGGAGGGTGAATCAGAAGAAGTAGAAGAAGGAGAAGGAGAAGGCGAAGTCTGTAGGGTGAATCAGAAGAAGCAGAAGAAGGAGAAGGAGAAGGTGAAGTCTGGAGGGTGAATCAGAAGAAGCAGAAGAAGGAGAAGGAGAAGATGAAGTCTGGAGGGTGAATCAGAAGAATTAGAAGAAGGAGAAGGAGAAGGTGAGGTCTGGAGGGTGAATCAGAAGAAGTAGAAGAAGGAGAAGGAGAAGGCGAAGTCTGCAGGGTGAATCAGAAGAAGCAGAAGAAGGAGAAGGAGAAGGTGAAGTCTGGAGGGTGAATCAGAAGAAGTAGAAGAAGGGGAAGGAGAAGGTGAAGTCTGGAGGGTGAATCAGAAGAAGTAGAAGAAGGAGAAGGAGAAGGTGTAGTCTGGAGGGTGAATCAGAAGAAGTAGACGAAGGAGAAGGAGAAGGTGAAGTCTGGAGGGTGAATCAGAAGAAGCAAAAGAAGGAGAAGGAGAAGGTGAAGTCTGGAGGGTGAATCCGAAGAAGTAGAAGAAGGAGAAGGAGAAGGTGAAGTCTGGAGGGTGAATGAGAAGAAGCAGAATAAGGAGAAGGAGAAGGTGAAGTCTGGAGGGTGAATCGGAAGAAGCAGAAGAAGGAGAAGGAGAAGGTGAAGTCTGGAGGGTGAATCAGAAGAAGCAGAAGAAGGAGAAGGAGAAGGTGAAGTCTGGAGGGTGAATCAGAAGAAGCAGAAGAAGTAGAAGGAGAAGGTGAAGTCTGGAGGGTGAATCAGAAGAAGTAGAAGAAGGAGAAGGAGAAGGTGAAGTCTGGAGCGTGAATCAGAAGAAGCAGAAGAAGGAGAAGGAGAAGGTGAAGTCAGGAGGGTGAATCAGAAGAAGCAGAAGAAGGAGAAGGAGATGGTGAAGACTGGAGGGTGAATCAGAAGAAGTAGAAGAAGGAGAAGGAGAAGGTGAAGTCATAAGGGTGAATCAGAAGAAGTAGAAGAAGGAGAAGGAGAAGGCGAAGTCTGGAGGGTGTATCAGAAGAAGCAGAAGAAGGAGAAGGAGAAGGTGAAGTCTGGAGGGTAAAACAGAAGAAGCAGAAGAAGGAGAAGGAGCAGATGAAGTCTGGAGGGTGAATCAGAAGAAGTAGAAGAAGGAGAAGGAGAAGGTGAGGTCTGGAGGGTGAATCAGAAGAAGTAGAAGAAGGAGAAGGAGAAGGTGATGTCAGGAGGGTGAAGCAGAAGAAGCAGTAGAAGGAGAAGGAGAAGGTGAAGTCTGGAGGGTGAAGCAGAAGAAGCAGAAGAAGGAGAAGGAGAAGGTGAAGTCTGGAGGGCGAAGCAGAAGAAGCAGAAGAAGGAGAAGGAGAAGCCGAAGTCTGGAGGGTGAAGCAGAAGAAGCAGAAGAAGGAGAAGTAGAAGGTGAAGTCTGGAGGGTGAATCAGAAGAAGTAGAAGAAGGAGAAGGAGAAGGTGAAGTCAGGAGGGTGAAGCAGAAGAAGCAGAAGAAGGAGAAGGAGAAGGTGAAGTCTGGAGGGTGAAGCAGAAGAAGAAGAAGAAGGAGAAGGAGAAGGTGAAGTCTGGAGGGTGAAGCAGAAGAAGCAGAAGAAGGAGAAGGAGAAGGTGAAGTCAGGAGGGTGAATCAGAAGAAGGAGAAGAAGGAGAAGGAGAAGGTGAAATCTGGAGGGTGAATCAGAAGAAGCAGAAGAAGGAGAAGGAGAAGGTGAAGTCCGGAGGGTGAATCAGAAGAAGTAGAAGAAGGAGAAGGAGAAGGTGAAGTCTGGAGCGTGAATCAGAAGAAGTAGAAGAAGGGGAAGGAGAAGGTGAAGTCTGGAGGGTGAATCAGAAGAAGTAGAAGAAGGAGAAGGAGAAGGTGTAGTCTGGAGGGTGAATCAGAAGAAGTAGACGAAGGAGAAGGAGAAGGTGAAGTCTGGAGGGTGAATCAGAAGAAGTAGAAGAAGGAGAAGGAGAAGGTGAAGTCTGGAGGGTGAATGAGAAGAAGCAGAATAAGGAGAAGGAGAAGGTGAAGTCTGGAGGGTGAATCGGAAGAAGCAGAAGAAGGAGAAGGAGAAGTTGAAGTCTGGAGGGTGAATCAGAAGAAGCAGAAGAAGGAGAAGGAGAAGGTGAAGTCTGGAGGGTGAATCAGAAGAAGCAGAAGAAGTAGAAGGAGAAGGTGAAGTCTGGAGGGTGAATCAGAAGAAGTAGAAGAAGGAGAAGGAGAAGGTGAAGTCTGGAGCGTGAATCAGAAGAAGCAGAAGAAGGAGAAGGAGAAGGTGAAGTCAGGAGGGTGAATCAGAAGAAGCAGAAGAAGGAGAAGGAGATGGTGAAGACTGGAGGGTGAATCAGAAGAAGTAGAAGAAGGAGAAGGAGAAGGTGAAGTCATAAGGGTGAATCAGAAGAAGTAGAAGAAGGAGAAGGAGAAGGCGAAGTCTGGAGGGTGAATCAGAAGAAGCAGAAGAAGGAGAAGGAGAAGGTGAAGTCTGGAGGGTAAATCAGAAGAAGCAGAAGAAGGAGAAGGAGCAGATGAAGTCTGGAGGGTGAATCAGAAGAAGTAGAAGAAGGAGAAGGAGAAGGTGAGGTCTGGAGGGTGAATCAGAAGAAGTAGAAGAAGGAGAAGGAGAAGGTGATGTCAGGAGGGTGAAGCAGAAGAAGCAGTAGAAGGAGAAGGAGAAGGTGAAGTCTGGAGGGTGAAGCAGAAGAAGCAGAAGAAGGAGAAAGAGAAGGTGAAGTCTGGAGGGCGAAGCAGAAGAAGCAGAAGAAGGAGAAGGAGAAGCTGAAGTCTGGAGGGTGAAGCAGAAGAAGCAGAAGAAGGAGAAGTAGAAGGTGAAGTCTGGAGGGTGAATCAGAAGAAGTAGAAGAAGGAGAAGGAGAAGGTGAAGTCAGGAGGGTGAAGCAGAAGAAGCAGAAGAAGGAGAAGGAGAAGGTGAAGTCTGGAGGGTGAAGCAGAAGAAGAAGAAGAAGGAGAAGGAGAAGGTGAAGTCTGGAGGGTGAAGCAGAAGAAGCAGAAGAAGGAGAAGGAGAAGGTGAAGTCAGGAGGGTGAATCAGAAGAAGGAGAAGAAGGAGAAGGAGAAGGTGAAGTCTGGAGGGTGAATCAGAAGAAGCAGAAGAAGGAGAAGGAGAAGGTGAAGTCTGGAGGGTGAATCAGAAGAAGTAGAAGAAGGAGAAGGAGAAGGTGAAGTCTGGAGCGTGAATCAGAAGAAGTAGAAGAAGGGGAAGGAGAAGGTGAAGTCTGGAGGGTGAATCAGAAGAAGTAGAAGAAGGAGAAGGAGAAGGTGTAGTCTGGAGGGTGAATCAGAAGAAGTAGACGAAGGAGAAGGAGAAGGTGAAGTCTGGAGGGTGAATCAGAAGAAGCAAAAGAAGGAGAAGGAGAAGGTGAAGTCTGGAGGGTGAATCAGAAGAAGTAGAAGAAGGAGAAGGAGAAGGTGAAGGATTGAGGGTGAATCAGAAGGAGCAGAAGAAGGAGAAGGAGAAGGTGAAGTCTGGAGGGTGAATCAGAAGAAGCAGAAGAAGGAGAAGGAGAAGGTGAAGTCTGGAGGGTGAATCAGAAGAAGCAGAAGAAGGAGAAGGAGAAGATGAAGTCTGGAGGGTGAATCAGAAGAAGCAGAAGAAGTAGAAGGAGAAGGTGAAGTCTGGAGGGTGAATCAGAAGAAGTAGAAGAAGGAGAAGGAGAAGGTGAAGTCTGGAGCGTGAATCAGAAGAAGCAGAAGAAGGAGAAGGAGAAGGTGAAGTCAGGAGGGTGAATCAGCAGAAGAAGGAGAAGGAGATGGTGAAGACTGGAGGGTGAATCAGAAGAAGTAGAAGAAGGAGAAGGAGAAGGTGAAGTCTGAAGGGTACATCAGAAGAAGTAGAAGAAGGAGAAGGAGAAGGCGAAGTCTGGAGGGTGAATCAGAAGAAGCAGAAGAAGGAGAAGGAGAAGGTGAAGTCTGGAGGGTAAATCAGAAGAAGCAGAAGAAGGAGAAGGAGCAGATGAAGTCTGGAGGATGAATCAGAAGAAGTAGAAGAAGGAGAAGGAGAAGGTGAGGTCTGGAGGGTGAATCAGAAGAAGCAGAAGAAGGAGAAGGAGAAGGTGAATGCTGAAGGGTGAATCAGAAGAAGCAGAAGAAGGAGAAGGAGAAGGTGAAGTCTGGAGGGTGAATCAGAAGAAGCAGAAGAAGGAGAAGGAGAAGGAGAAGGTGAAGTCTGGAGGGTGAATCAGAAGAAGCAGATGAAGGAGAAGGAGAAGGTGAAGTCTGGAGGGTGAATCAGAAGAAGTAGAAGAAGGAGAAGGAGAAGGTGAAGTCTGGAGGGTGAATCAGAAGAAGTAGAAGAAGGAGAAGGAGAAGGTGAAGTCTGGAGGGTGAATCAGAAGAAGCAGAAGAAGGAGAAGATGAAGTCTGGAGGGTGAATCAGAAGAAGCAGAAGAAGGAGAAGGAGAAGATGAAGTCTGGAGGGTGAATCAGAAGAAGTAGAAGAAGGAGAAGGAGAAGGTGAAGTCTGGAGGGTGAATCAGAAGAAGCAGAAGAAGGAGAAGGAGAAGGTGAAGTCTGGAGGGTGAATCAGAAGAAGCAGAATAAGGAGAAGGAGAAGGTGAAGTCTGGAGGGTGAATCAGAAGAAGCAGAAGAAGGAGAAGGAGAAGATGAAGTCTGGAGGGTGAATCAGAAGAAGCAGAATAAGGAGAAGGAGAAGATGAAGTCTGGAGGGTGAATCAGAAGAAGCAGAAGAAGGAGAAGGAGAAGCAGAAGGTGAAGTCTGGAGGGTGAATCAGAAGAAGTAGAAGAAGGAGAAGGAGAAGGTGAAGTCTGGAGGGTGAAGCAGAAGAAGTAGAAGAAGGAGAAGTTGAAGGTGAAGTCAGGAGGGTGAATCAGAAGAAGTAGAAGAAGGAGAAGGAGAAGGTGAAGTCAGGAGGGTGAATCAGAAGAAGGAGAAGGAGGAGGTGAAGTCTGGAGGGTGAATCAGAAGAAGCAGAAGAAGGAGAAGGAGAAGGTGAAGTCTGGAGGGTGAATCAGAAGAAGCAGAAGAAAGAGAAGGAGAAGGTGAAGTCTGGAGGGTGAAGCAGAAGAAGCAGAAGAAGCAGAATGAGAAGGTGAAGGCTGGAGGGTGAATCAGAAGAAGTAGAAGAAGGAGAAGGAGAAGGTGAAGTCTGGGGGTTTATCAGAAGAAGTAGAAGAAGGAGAAGGAGAAGGTGAAGTCTGGAGGGTGAATCAGAAGAAGCAGAAGAAGGAGAAGGAGAAGGTGAAGTCTGGAGGGTGAATCAGAAGAAGCAGAAGAAGGAGAAGGAGAAGATGAAGTCTGGAGGGTGAATCAGAAGAAGCAGAAGAAGGAGAAGGAGAAGGCCAAGTCAGGAGGGTGAATCAGAAGAAGCAGCAGAAGGAGAAGGAGAAGGTGAAGTTAGGAGAGTGAATCAGAAGAAGCAGAAGAAGGAGAAGGAGAAGGTGAAGTCAGGGGGGTGAAGCAGAAGAAGTAGAAGAAGGAGAAGGAGAAGGTGAAGTCAGGAGGGTGAAGCAGAAGAAGCAGAAGAAGGAGAAGGAGAAGGTGAAGTCTGGAGGGCGCAGCAGAAGAAGCAGAAGAAGGAGAAGGAGAAGGTGAAGTCTGGAGGGTGAAGCAGAAGAAGCAGAAGAAGGAGAAGGAGAAGGTGAAGTCTGGAGGGTGAATCAGAAGAAGAAGAAGAAGGAGAAGGAGAAGGTGAAGTCAGGAGGGTGAAGCAGAAGAAGCAGAAGAAGGAGAAGGAGAAGGTGAAGTCTGGAGGGTGAAGCAGAAGAAGCAGAAGAAGGAGAAGGAGAAGGTGAAGACTGGAGGGTGAATCAGAAGAAGTAGAAGAAGGAGAAGGAGAAGGTGAAGTCTGGAGGGTGAATCAGAAGAAGTAGAAGAAGGAGAAGGAGAAGGTGAAGTCTGGAGGGTGAAGCAGAAGAAGTAGAAGAAGGAGAAGGAGAAGGTGAAGTCAGGAGGGTGAATCAGAAGAAGTAGAAGAAGGAGAAGGAGAAGGTGAAGTCAGGAGGGTGAATCAGAAGAAGCAGAAGAAGGAGAAGGAGAAGGTGAAGTCTGGAGGGTGAATCAGAAGAATCAGAAGAAGGAGAAGGAGAAGGTGAAGTCTGGAGGGTGAATCAGAAGAAGCAGAAGAAAGAGAAGGAGAAGGTGAAGTCTGGAGGGTGAAGCAGAAGAAACAGAAGAAGGAGAAGGAGAAGGTGAAGACTGGAGGGTGAATCAGAAGAAGTAGAAGAAGGAGAAGGAGAAGGTGAAGTCTGGAGGGTGAATCAGAAGAAGTAGAAGAAGGAGAAGGAGAAGGTGAAGTCTGGAGGGTGAATCAGAAGAAGCAGAAGAAGGAGAAGGAGAAGGTGAAGTCTGGAGGGTGAATCAGAAGAAGCAGAAGAAGGAGAAGGAGAAGATGAAGTCTGGAGGTTGAATCAGAAGAAGTAGAAGAAGGAGAAGGAGAAGGTGAGGTCTGGAGGGTGAATCAGAAGAAGCAGAAGAAGGAGAAGGAGAAGGTGAAGTCTGGAGGGTGAATCAGAAGAAGCAGAAGAAGGAGAAGGAGAAGGTGAAGTCTGGAGGGTGAATCAGAAGAAGCAGAAGAAGGAGAAGGAGAAGGTGAAGTCAGGAGGGTGAATCAGAAGAAGCAGAAGAAGGAGAAGGAGAAGGTGAAGTTAGGAGGGTGAATCAGAAGAAGCAGAAGAAGGAGAAGGAGCAGGTGATGTCAGGGGGATGAAGCAGAAGAAGTAGAAGAAGGAGAAGGAGAAGGTGAAGTCAGGACGGTGAAGCAGAAGAAGCAGAAGAAGGAGAAGGAGAAGGTGAAGTCTGGAGGGTGAATCAGAAGAAGTAGAAGAAGGAGAAGGAGAAGGTCAAGTCTGGAGGGTGAATCAGAAGAAGTAGAATAAGGAGAAGGAGAAGGTGAAGTCTGGAGGGTGAAGCAGAAGAAGTAGAAGAAGGAGAAGGAGAAGGTGAAGTCAGGAGGGTGAATCAGAAGAAGTAGAAGAAGGAGAAGGAGAAGGTGAAGTCAGGAGGGTGAATCAGAAGAAGCAGAAGAAGGAGAAGGAGAAGGTGAAGTCTGGAGGGTGAATCAGAAGAATCAGAAGAAGGAGAAGGAGAAGGTGAAGTCTGGAGGGTGAATCAGAAGAAGCAGAAGAAAGAGAAGGAGAAGGTGAAGTCTGAAGGGTGAATCAGAAGAAGTAGAAGAAGGAGAAGGAGAAGGTGAAGTCTGGAGTGTGAATCAGAAGAAGCAGAAGAAGGAGAAGGAGAAGGTGAAGTCTAGAGGGTGAATCAGAAGAAGCAGAATAAGGAGAAGGAGAAGGTGAAGTCTGGAGGGTGAATCAGAAGAAGCAGAAGAAGGAGAAGGAGAAGGTGAAGTCTGGAGGGTGAATCAGAAGAATCAGAAGAAGGAGAAGGAGAAGGTGAAGTCTGGAGGGTGAATCAGAAGAAGCAGAAGAAAGAGAAGGAGAAGGTGAAGTCTGGAGGGTGAATCAGAAGAAGTAGAAGAAGGAGAAGGAGAAGGTGAAGTCTGGAGTGTGAATCAGAAGAAGTAGAAGAAGGAGAAGGAGAAGGTGAAGTCAGGAGGGTGAATCAGAAGAAGTAGAAGAAGGAGAAGGAGAAGGTGAAGTCTGGAGGGTGAATCAGAAGAAGTAGAAGAAGGAGAAGGAGAAGGTGAAGTCTGGAGGGTGAAGCAGAAGAAGTAGTAGAAGGAGAAGGAGAAGGTGAAGTCAGGAGGGTGAATCAGAAGAAGTAGAAGAAGGAGAAGGAGAAGGTGAAGTCAGGAGGGTGAATCAGAAGAAGCAGAGGAAGGAGAAAGAGAAGGTGAAGTCTGGAGGGTGAATCAGAAGAATCAGAAGAAGGAGAAGGAGAAGGTGAAGTCTGGAGGGTGAATCAGAAGAAGCAGAAGAAAGAGAAGGAGAAGGTGAAGTCTGGAGGGTGAATCAGAAGAAGTAGAAGAAGGAGAAGGAGAAGGTGAAGTCTGGAGGGTGAATCAGAAAAAGCAGAAGAAGGAGAAGGAGAAGGTGAAGTCTGGAGGGTGAATCAGAAGAAGCAGAAGAAGGAGAAGGAGAAGGTGAAGTCTGGAGGGTGAATCAGAAGAAGCAGAAGAAGGAGAAGGAGAAGGTGAAGTCTGGAGGGTGAATCAGAAGAAGCAGAATAAGGAGAAGGAGAAGGTGAAGTCTGGAGGGTGAATCAGAAGAAGCAGAAAAAGGAGAAGGAGAAGGTGAAGTCTGAAGGGTGAATCAGAAGAAGTAGAAGAAGGAGAAGGAGAAGGTGAAGTCTGGAGGGTGAAGCAGAAGAAGTAGAAGAAGGAGAAGGAGAAGGTGAAGTCAGGAGGGTGAATCAGAAGAAGTAGAAGAAGGAGAAGGAGAAGGTGAAGTCAGGAGGGTGAATCAGAAGAAGCAGAAGAAGGAGAAGGAGAAGGTGAAGTCTGGAGGGTGAATCAGAAGAAGCAGAAGAAGGAGAAAGAGAAGGTGAAGTCTGGAGGGTGAATCAGAAGAATCAGAAGAAGGAGAAGGAGAAGGTGAAGTCTGGAGGGTGAATCAGAAGAAGCAGAAGAAAGAGAAGGAGAAGGTGAAGTCTGGAGGGTGAATCAGAAGAAGTAGAAGAAGGAGAAGGAGAAGGTGAAGTCTGGAGGGTGAATCAGAAAAAGCAGAAGAAGGAGAAGGAGAAGGTGAAGGCTGGAGGGTGAATCAGAAGAAGCAGAAGAAGGAGAAGGAGAAGGTGAAGTCTGGAGGGTGAATCAGAAGAAGCAGAAGAAGGAGAAGGAGAAGGTGAAGTCTGGAGGGTGAATCAGAAGAAGCAGAATAAGGAGAAGGAGAAGGTGAAGTCTGGAGGGTGAATCAGAAGAAGCAGAAAAAGGAGAAGGAGAAGGTGAAGTCTGAAGGGTGAATCAGAAGAAGTAGAAGAAGGAGAAGGAGAAGGTGAAGTCTGGAGGGTGAAGCAGAAGAAGTAGAAGAAGGAGAAGGAGAAGGTGAAGTCAGGAGGGTGAATCAGAAGAAGTAGAAGAAGGAGAAGGAGAAGGTGAAGTCAGGAGGGTGAATCAGAAGAAGCAGAAGAAGGAGAAGGAGAAGGTGAAGTCTGGAGGGTGAATCAGAAGAATCAGAAGAAGGAGAAGGAGAAGGTGAAGTCTGGAGGGTGAATCAGAAGAAGCAGAAGAAAGAGAAGGAGAAGGTGAAGTCTGGAGGGTGAAGCAGAAGAAACAGAAGAAGGAGAAGGAGAAGGTGAAGACTGGAGGGTGAATCAGAAGAAGTAGAAGAAGGAGAAGGAGAAGGTGAAGTCTGGAGGGTGAATCAGAAGAAGTAGAAGAAGGAGAAGGAGAAGGTGAAGTCTGGAGGGTGAATCAGAAGAAGCAGAAGAAGGAGAAGGAGAAGGTGAAGTCTGGAGGGTGAATCAGAAGAAGCAGAAGAAGGAGAAGGAGAAGATGAAGTCTGGAGGTTGAATCAGAAGAAGTAGAAGAAGGAGAAGGAGAAGGTGAGGTCTGGAGGGTGAATCAGAAGAAGCAGAAGAAGGAGAAGGAGAAGGTGAAGTCTGGAGGGTGAATCAGAAGAAGCAGAAGAAGGAGAAGGAGAAGGTGAAGTCTGGAGGGTGAATCAGAAGAAGCAGAAGAAGGAGAAGGAGAAGGTGAAGTCAGGAGGGTGAATCAGAAGAAGCAGAAGAAGGAGAAGGAGAAGGTGAAGTTAGGAGGGTGAATCAGAAGAAGCAGAAGAAGGAGAAGGAGCAGGTGATGTCAGGGGGATGAAGCAGAAGAAGTAGAAGAAGGAGAAGGAGAAGGTGAAGTCAGGACGGTGAAGCAGAAGAAGCAGAAGAAGGAGAAGGAGAAGGTGAAGTCTGGAGGGTGAATCAGAAGAAGTAGAAGAAGGAGAAGGAGAAGGTCAAGTCTGGAGGGTGAATCAGAAGAAGTAGAATAAGGAGAAGGAGAAGGTGAAGTCTGGAGGGTGAAGCAGAAGAAGTAGAAGAAGGAGAAGGAGAAGGTGAAGTCAGGAGGGTGAATCAGAAGAAGTAGAAGAAGGAGAAGGAGAAGGTGAAGTCAGGAGGGTGAATCAGAAGAAGCAGAAGAAGGAGAAGGAGAAGGTGAAGTCTGGAGGGTGAATCAGAAGAATCAGAAGAAGGAGAAGGAGAAGGTGAAGTCTGGAGGGTGAATCAGAAGAAGCAGAAGAAAGAGAAGGAGAAGGTGAAGTCTGAAGGGTGAATCAGAAGAAGTAGAAGAAGGAGAAGGAGAAGGTGAAGTCTGGAGTGTGAATCAGAAGAAGCAGAAGAAGGAGAAGGAGAAGGTGAAGTCTAGAGGGTGAATCAGAAGAAGCAGAATAAGGAGAAGGAGAAGGTGAAGTCTGGAGGGTGAATCAGAAGAAGCAGAAGAAGGAGAAGGAGAAGGTGAAGTCTGGAGGGTGAATCAGAAGAATCAGAAGAAGGAGAAGGAGAAGGTGAAGTCTGGAGGGTGAATCAGAAGAAGCAGAAGAAAGAGAAGGAGAAGGTGAAGTCTGGAGGGTGAATCAGAAGAAGTAGAAGAAGGAGAAGGAGAAGGTGAAGTCTGGAGTGTGAATCAGAAGAAGTAGAAGAAGGAGAAGGAGAAGGTGAAGTCAGGAGGGTGAATCAGAAGAAGTAGAAGAAGGAGAAGGAGAAGGTGAAGTCTGGAGGGTGAATCAGAAGAAGTAGAAGAAGGAGAAGGAGAAGGTGAAGTCTGGAGGGTGAAGCAGAAGAAGTAGTAGAAGGAGAAGGAGAAGGTGAAGTCAGGAGGGTGAATCAGAAGAAGTAGAAGAAGGAGAAGGAGAAGGTGAAGTCAGGAGGGTGAATCAGAAGAAGCAGAGGAAGGAGAAAGAGAAGGTGAAGTCTGGAGGGTGAATCAGAAGAATCAGAAGAAGGAGAAGGAGAAGGTGAAGTCTGGAGGGTGAATCAGAAGAAGCAGAAGAAAGAGAAGGAGAAGGTGAAGTCTGGAGGGTGAATCAGAAGAAGTAGAAGAAGGAGAAGGAGAAGGTGAAGTCTGGAGGGTGAATCAGAAAAAGCAGAAGAAGGAGAAGGAGAAGGTGAAGTCTGGAGGGTGAATCAGAAGAAGCAGAAGAAGGAGAAGGAGAAGGTGAAGTCTGGAGGGTGAATCAGAAGAAGCAGAAGAAGGAGAAGGAGAAGGTGAAGTCTGGAGGGTGAATCAGAAGAAGCAGAATAAGGAGAAGGAGAAGGTGAAGTCTGGAGGGTGAATCAGAAGAAGCAGAAAAAGGAGAAGGAGAAGGTGAAGTCTGAAGGGTGAATCAGAAGAAGTAGAAGAAGGAGAAGGAGAAGGTGAAGTCTGGAGGGTGAAGCAGAAGAAGTAGAAGAAGGAGAAGGAGAAGGTGAAGTCAGGAGGGTGAATCAGAAGAAGTAGAAGAAGGAGAAGGAGAAGGTGAAGTCAGGAGGGTGAATCAGAAGAAGCAGAAGAAGGAGAAGGAGAAGGTGAAGTCTGGAGGGTGAATCAGAAGAATCAGAAGAAGGAGAAGGAGAAGGTGAAGTCTGGAGGGTGAATCAGAAGAAGCAGAAGAAAGAGAAGGAGAAGGTGAAGTCTGGAGGGTGAAGCAGAAGAAACAGAAGAAGGAGAAGGAGAAGGTGAAGACTGGAGGGTGAATCAGAAGAAGTAGAAGAAGGAGAAGGAGAAGGTGAAGTCTGGAGGGTGAATCAGAAGAAGTAGAAGAAGGAGAAGGAGAAGGTGAAGTCTGGAGGGTGAATCAGAAGAAGCAGAAGAAGGAGAAGGAGAAGGTGAAGTCTGGAGGGTGAATCAGAAGAAGCAGAAGAAGGAGAAGGAGAAGATGAAGTCTGGAGGGTGAATCAGAAGAATTAGAAGAAGGAGAAGGAGAAGGTGAGGTCTGGAGGGTGAATCAGAAGAAGCAGAAGAAGGAGAAGGAGAAGGTGAAGTCTGGAGGGTGAATCAGAAGAAGCAGAAGAAGGAGAAGGAGAAGGTGAAGTCTGGAGGGTGAATCAGAAGAAGCAGAAGAAGGAGAAGGAGAAGGTGAAGTCAGGAGGGTGAATCAGAAGAAGCAGAAGAAGGAGAAGGAGAAGGTGAAGTTAGGAGGGTGAATCAGAAGAAGCAGAAGAAGGAGAAGGAGCAGGTGATGTCAGGGGGCTGAAGCAGAAGAAGTAGAAGAAGGAGAAGGAGAAGGTGAAGTCAGGACGGTGAAGCAGAAGAAGCAGAAGAAGGAGAAGGAGAAGGTGAAGTCTGGAGGGTGAATCAGAAGAAGTAGAAGAAGGAGAAGGAGAAGGTCAAGTCTGGAGGGTGAATCAGAAGAAGTAGAATAAGGAGAAGGAGAAGGTGAAGTCTGGAGGGTGAAGCAGAAGAAGTAGAAGAAGGAGAAGGAGAAGGTGAAGTCAGGAGGGTGAATCAGAAGAAGTAGTAGAAGGAGAAGGAGAAGGTGAAGTCAGGAGGGTGAATCAGAAGAAGTAGAAGAAGGAGAAGGAGAAGGTGAAGTCAGGAGGGTGAATCAGAAGAAGCAGAGGAAGGAGAAAGAGAAGGTGAAGTCTGGAGGGTGAATCAGAAGAATCAGAAGAAGGAGAAGGAGAAGGTGAAGTCTGGAGGGTGAATCAGAAGAAGCAGAAGAAAGAGAAGGAGAAGGTGAAGTCTGGAGGGTGAATCAGAAGAAGTAGAAGAAGGAGAAGGAGAAGGTGAAGTCTGGAGGGTGAATCAGAAAAAGCAGAAGAAGGAGAAGGAGAAGGTGAAGTCTGGAGGGTGAATCAGAAGAAGCAGAAGAAGGAGAAGGAGAAGGTGAAGTCTGGAGGGTGAATCAGAAGAAGCAGAAGAAGGAGAAGGAGAAGGTGAAGTCTGGAGGGTGAATCAGAAGAAGCAGAATAAGGAGAAGGAGAAGGTGAAGTCTGGAGGGTGAATCAGAAGAAGCAGAAAAAGGAGAAGGAGAAGGTGAAGTCTGAAGGGTGAATCAGAAGAAGTAGAAGAAGGAGAAGGAGAAGGTGAAGTCTGGAGGGTGAAGCAGAAGAAGTAGAAGAAGGAGAAGGAGAAGGTGAAGTCAGGAGGGTGAATCAGAAGAAGTAGAAGAAGGAGAAGGAGAAGGTGAAGTCAGGAGGGTGAATCAGAAGAAGCAGAAGAAGGAGAAGGAGAAGGTGAAGTCTGGAGGGTGAATCAGAAGAAGCAGAAGAAGGAGAAAGAGAAGGTGAAGTCTGGAGGGTGAATCAGAAGAATCAGAAGAAGGAGAAGGAGAAGGTGAAGTCTGGAGGGTGAATCAGAAGAAGCAGAAGAAAGAGAAGGAGAAGGTGAAGTCTGGAGGGTGAATCAGAAGAAGTAGAAGAAGGAGAAGGAGAAGGTGAAGTCTGGAGGGTGAATCAGAAAAAGCAGAAGAAGGAGAAGGAGAAGGTGAAGGCTGGAGGGTGAATCAGAAGAAGCAGAAGAAGGAGAAGGAGAAGGTGAAGTCTGGAGGGTGAATCAGAAGAAGCAGAAGAAGGAGAAGGAGAAGGTGAAGTCTGGAGGGTGAATCAGAAGAAGCAGAATAAGGAGAAGGAGAAGGTGAAGTCTGGAGGGTGAATCAGAAGAAGCAGAAAAAGGAGAAGGAGAAGGTGAAGTCTGAAGGGTGAATCAGAAGAAGTAGAAGAAGGAGAAGGAGAAGGTGAAGTCTGGAGGGTGAAGCAGAAGAAGTAGAAGAAGGAGAAGGAGAAGGTGAAGTCAGGAGGGTGAATCAGAAGAAGTAGAAGAAGGAGAAGGAGAAGGTGAAGTCAGGAGGGTGAATCAGAAGAAGCAGAAGAAGGAGAAGGAGAAGGTGAAGTCTGGAGGGTGAATCAGAAGAATCAGAAGAAGGAGAAGGAGAAGGTGAAGTCTGGAGGGTGAATCAGAAGAAGCAGAAGAAAGAGAAGGAGAAGGTGAAGTCTGGAGGGTGAAGCAGAAGAAACAGAAGAAGGAGAAGGAGAAGGTGAAGACTGGAGGGTGAATCAGAAGAAGTAGAAGAAGGAGAAGGAGAAGGTGAAGTCTGGAGGGTGAATCAGAAGAAGTAGAAGAAGGAGAAGGAGAAGGTGAAGTCTGGAGGGTGAATCAGAAGAAGCAGAAGAAGGAGAAGGAGAAGGTGAAGTCTGGAGGGTGAATCAGAAGAAGCAGAAGAAGGAGAAGGAGAAGATGAAGTCTGGAGGTTGAATCAGAAGAAGTAGAAGAAGGAGAAGGAGAAGGTGAGGTCTGGAGGGTGAATCAGAAGAAGCAGAAGAAGGAGAAGGAGAAGGTGAAGTCTGGAGGGTGAATCAGAAGAAGCAGAAGAAGGAGAAGGAGAAGGTGAAGTCTGGAGGGTGAATCAGAAGAAGCAGAAGAAGGAGAAGGAGAAGGTGAAGTCAGGAGGGTGAATCAGAAGAAGCAGAAGAAGGAGAAGGAGAAGGTGAAGTTAGGAGGGTGAATCAGAAGAAGCAGAAGAAGGAGAAGGAGCAGGTGATGTCAGGGGGATGAAGCAGAAGAAGTAGAAGAAGGAGAAGGAGAAGGTGAAGTCAGGACGGTGAAGCAGAAGAAGCAGAAGAAGGAGAAGGAGAAGGTGAAGTCTGGAGGGTGAATCAGAAGAAGTAGAAGAAGGAGAAGGAGAAGGTCAAGTCTGGAGGGTGAATCAGAAGAAGTAGAATAAGGAGAAGGAGAAGGTGAAGTCTGGAGGGTGAAGCAGAAGAAGTAGAAGAAGGAGAAGGAGAAGGTGAAGTCAGGAGGGTGAATCAGAAGAAGTAGAAGAAGGAGAAGGAGAAGGTGAAGTCAGGAGGGTGAATCAGAAGAAGCAGAAGAAGGAGAAGGAGAAGGTGAAGTCTGGAGGGTGAATCAGAAGAATCAGAAGAAGGAGAAGGAGAAGGTGAAGTCTGGAGGGTGAATCAGAAGAAGCAGAAGAAAGAGAAGGAGAAGGTGAAGTCTGAAGGGTGAATCAGAAGAAGTAGAAGAAGGAGAAGGAGAAGGTGAAGTCTGGAGTGTGAATCAGAAGAAGCAGAAGAAGGAGAAGGAGAAGGTGAAGTCTAGAGGGTGAATCAGAAGAAGCAGAATAAGGAGAAGGAGAAGGTGAAGTCTGGAGGGTGAATCAGAAGAAGCAGAAGAAGGAGAAGGAGAAGGTGAAGTCTGGAGGGTGAATCAGAAGAATCAGAAGAAGGAGAAGGAGAAGGTGAAGTCTGGAGGGTGAATCAGAAGAAGCAGAAGAAAGAGAAGGAGAAGGTGAAGTCTGGAGGGTGAATCAGAAGAAGTAGAAGAAGGAGAAGGAGAAGGTGAAGTCTGGAGTGTGAATCAGAAGAAGTAGAAGAAGGAGAAGGAGAAGGTGAAGTCAGGAGGGTGAATCAGAAGAAGTAGAAGAAGGAGAAGGAGAAGGTGAAGTCTGGAGGGTGAATCAGAAGAAGTAGAAGAAGGAGAAGGAGAAGGTGAAGTCTGGAGGGTGAAGCAGAAGAAGTAGTAGAAGGAGAAGGAGAAGGTGAAGTCAGGAGGGTGAATCAGAAGAAGTAGAAGAAGGAGAAGGAGAAGGTGAAGTCAGGAGGGTGAATCAGAAGAAGCAGAGGAAGGAGAAAGAGAAGGTGAAGTCTGGAGGGTGAATCAGAAGAATCAGAAGAAGGAGAAGGAGAAGGTGAAGTCTGGAGGGTGAATCAGAAGAAGCAGAAGAAAGAGAAGGAGAAGGTGAAGTCTGGAGGGTGAATCAGAAGAAGTAGAAGAAGGAGAAGGAGAAGGTGAAGTCTGGAGGGTGAATCAGAAAAAGCAGAAGAAGGAGAAGGAGAAGGTGAAGTCTGGAGGGTGAATCAGAAGAAGCAGAAGAAGGAGAAGGAGAAGGTGAAGTCTGGAGGGTGAATCAGAAGAAGCAGAAGAAGGAGAAGGAGAAGGTGAAGTCTGGAGGGTGAATCAGAAGAAGCAGAATAAGGAGAAGGAGAAGGTGAAGTCTGGAGGGTGAATCAGAAGAAGCAGAAAAAGGAGAAGGAGAAGGTGAAGTCTGAAGGGTGAATCAGAAGAAGTAGAAGAAGGAGAAGGAGAAGGTGAAGTCTGGAGGGTGAAGCAGAAGAAGTAGAAGAAGGAGAAGGAGAAGGTGAAGTCAGGAGGGTGAATCAGAAGAAGTAGAAGAAGGAGAAGGAGAAGGTGAAGTCAGGAGGGTGAATCAGAAGAAGCAGAAGAAGGAGAAGGAGAAGGTGAAGTCTGGAGGGTGAATCAGAAGAATCAGAAGAAGGAGAAGGAGAAGGTGAAGTCTGGAGGGTGAATCAGAAGAAGCAGAAGAAAGAGAAGGAGAAGGTGAAGTCTGGAGGGTGAAGCAGAAGAAACAGAAGAAGGAGAAGGAGAAGGTGAAGACTGGAGGGTGAATCAGAAGAAGTAGAAGAAGGAGAAGGAGAAGGTGAAGTCTGGAGGGTGAATCAGAAGAAGTAGAAGAAGGAGAAGGAGAAGGTGAAGTCTGGAGGGTGAATCAGAAGAAGCAGAAGAAGGAGAAGGAGAAGGTGAAGTCTGGAGGGTGAATCAGAAGAAGCAGAAGAAGGAGAAGGAGAAGATGAAGTCTGGAGGGTGAATCAGAAGAATTAGAAGAAGGAGAAGGAGAAGGTGAGGTCTGGAGGGTGAATCAGAAGAAGCAGAAGAAGGAGAAGGAGAAGGTGAAGTCTGGAGGGTGAATCAGAAGAAGCAGAAGAAGGAGAAGGAGAAGGTGAAGTCTGGAGGGTGAATCAGAAGAAGCAGAAGAAGGAGAAGGAGAAGGTGAAGTCAGGAGGGTGAATCAGAAGAAGCAGAAGAAGGAGAAGGAGAAGGTGAAGTTAGGAGGGTGAATCAGAAGAAGCAGAAGAAGGAGAAGGAGCAGGTGATGTCAGGGGGCTGAAGCAGAAGAAGTAGAAGAAGGAGAAGGAGAAGGTGAAGTCAGGACGGTGAAGCAGAAGAAGCAGAAGAAGGAGAAGGAGAAGGTGAAGTCTGGAGGGTGAATCAGAAGAAGTAGAAGAAGGAGAAGGAGAAGGTCAAATCTGGAGGGTGAATCAGAAGAAGTAGAATAAGGAGAAGGAGAAGGTGAAGTCTGGAGGGTGAAGCAGAAGAAGTAGAAGAAGGAGAAGGAGAAGGTGAAGTCAGGAGGGTGAATCAGAAGAAGTAGAAGAAGGAGAAGGAGAAGGTGAAGTCAGGAGGGTGAATCAGAAGAAGCAGAAGAAGGAGAAGGAGAAGGTGAAGTCTGGAGGGTGAATCAGAAGAATCAGAAGAAGGAGAAGGAGAAGGTGAAGTCTGGAGGGTGAATCAGAAGAAGCAGAAGAAGGAGAAGGAGAAGGTGAACTCTGGAGGGTGAATCAGAAGAAGTAGAAGAAGGAGAAGGAGAAGGTGAAGTCTGGAGTGTGAATCAGAAGAAGCAGAAGAAGGAGAAGGAGAAGGTGAAGTCTAGAGGGTGAATCAGAAGAAGCAGAATAAGGAGAAGGAGAAGGTGAAGTCTGGAGGGTGAATCAGAAGAAGCAGAAGAAGGAGAAGGAGAAGGTGAAGTCTGGAGGGTGAATCAGAAGAAGTAGAAGAAGGAGAAGGAGAAGGTGAAGTCTGGAGGGTGAAGCAGAAGAAGTAGAAGAAGGAGAAGGAGAAGGTGAAGTCAGGAGGGTGAATCAGAAGAAGCAGAAGAAGGAGAAGGAGAAGGTGAAGTAAGGAGGGTGAATCAGAAGAAGCAGAAGAAGGAGAAGGAGAAGGTGAAGTCTGGAGTGTGAAGCAGAAGAAGCAAAAGAAGGAGAAGGAGAAGGTGAAGTCTGGAGGGTGAATCAGAAGAAGCAGAAGAAGGAGAAGGAGAAGGTGAAGTCTGGAGGGTGAAGCAGAAGAAGTAGAAGAAGGAGAAGGAGAAGGTGAAGTCAGGAGGGTGAATCAGAAGAAGTAGAAGAAGGAGAAGGAGAAGGTGAAGTCAGGAGGGTGAATCAGAAGAAGCAGAAGAAGGAGAAGGAGAAGGTGAAGTCTGGACGGTGAATCAGAAGAATCAGAAGAAGGAGAAGGAGAAGGTGAAGTCTGGAGGGTGAATCAGAAGAAGCAGAAGAAAGAGAAGGAGAAGGTGAAGTCTGGAGGGTGAATCAGAAGAAGTAGAAGAAGGAGAAGGAGAAGGTGAAGTCTGGAGGGTGAATCAGAAAAAGCAGAAGAAGGAGAAGGAGAAGGTGAAGTCTGGAGGGTGAATCAGAAGAAGCAGAAGAAGGAAAAGGAGAAGGTGAAGTCTGGAGGGTGAATCAGAAGAAGCAGAAGAAGGAGAAGGAGAAGGTGAAGTCTGGAGGGTGAATCAGAAGAAGAAGAATAAGGAGAAGGAGAAGGTGAAGTCTGGAGGGTGAATCAGAAGAAGCAGAAAAAGGAGAAGGAGAAGGTGAAGTCTGAAGGGTGAATCAGAAGAAGTAGAAGAAGGAGAAGGAGAAGGTGAAGTCTGGAGGGTGAAGCAGAAGAAGTAGAAGAAGGAGAAGGAGAAGGTGAAGTCAGGAGGGTGAATCAGAAGAAGTAGAAGAAGGAGAAGGAGAAGGTGAAGTCTGGAGGGTGAATCAGAAGAAGTAGAAGAAGGAGAAGGAGAAGGTGAAGTCTGGAGGGTGAAGCAGAAGAAGTAGTAGAAGGAGAAGGAGAAGGTGAAGTCAGGAGGGTGAATCAGAAGAAGTAGAAGAAGGAGAAGGAGAAGGTGAAGTCAGGAGGGTGAATCAGAAGAAGCAGAAGAAGGAGAAAGAGAAGGTGAAGTGTGGAGGGTGAATCAGAAGAATCAGAAGAAGGAGAAGGAGAAGGTGAAGTCTGGAGGGTGAATCAGAAGAAGCAGAAGAAAGAGAAGGAGAAGGTGAAGTCTGGAGGGTGAATCAGAAGAAGTAGAAGAAGGAGAAGGAGAAGGTGAAGTCTGGAGGGTGAATCAGAAAAAGCAGAAGAAGGAGAAGGAGAAGGTGAAGTCTGGAGGGTGAATCAGAAGAAGCAGAAGAAGGAGAAGGAGAAGGTGAAGTCTGGAGGGTGAATCAGAAGAAGCAGAAGAAGGAGAAGGAGAAGGTGAAGTCTGGAGGGTGAATCAGAAGAAGCAGAATAAGGAGAAGGAGAAGGTGAAGTCTGGAGGGTGAATCAGAAGAAGCAGAAAAAGGAGAAGGAGAAGGTGAAGTCTGAAGGGTGAATCAGAAGAAGTAGAAGAAGGAGAAGGAGAAGGTGAAGTCTGGAGGGTGAAGCAGAAGAAGTAGAAGAAGGAGAAGGAGAAGGTGAAGTCAGGAGGGTGAATCAGAAGAAGTAGAAGAAGGAGAAGGAGAAGGTGAAGTCAGGAGGGTGAATCAGAAGAAGCAGAAGAAGGAGAAGGAGAAGGTGAAGTCTGGAGGGTGAATCAGAAGAATCAGAAGAAGGAGAAGGAGAAGGTGAAGTCTGGAGGGTGAATCAGAAGAAGCAGAAGAAAGAGAAGGAGAAGGTGAAGTCTGGAGGGTGAAGCAGAAGAAACAGAAGAAGGAGAAGGAGAAGGTGAAGACTGGAGGGTGAATCAGAAGAAGTAGAAGAAGGAGAAGGAGAAGGTGAAGTCTGGAGGGTGAATCAGAAGAAGTAGAAGAAGGAGAAGGAGAAGGTGAAGTCTGGAGGGTGAATCAGAAGAAGCAGAAGAAGGAGAAGGAGAAGGTGAAGTCTGGAGGGTGAATCAGAAGAAGCAGAAGAAGGAGAAGGAGAAGATGAAGTCTGGAGGTTGAATCAGAAGAAGTAGAAGAAGGAGAAGGAGAAGGTGAGGTCTGGAGGGTGAATCAGAAGAAGCAGAAGAAGGAGAAGGAGAAGGTGAAGTCTGGAGGGTGAATCAGAAGAAGCAGAAGAAGGAGAAGGAGAAGGTGAAGACTGGAGGGTGAATCAGAAGAAGCAGAAGAAGGAGAAGGAGAAGGTGAAGTCAGGAGGGTGAATCAGAAGAAGCAGAAGAAGGAGAAGGAGAAGGTGAAGTTAGGAGGGTGAATCAGAAGAAGCAGAAGAAGGAGAAGGAGCAGGTGATGTCAGGGGGATGAAGCAGAAGAAGTAGAAGAAGGAGAAGGAGAAGGTGAAGTCAGGACGGTGAAGCAGAAGAAGCAGAAGAAGGAGAAGGAGAAGGTGAAGTCTGGAGGGTGAATCAGAAGAAGTAGAAGAAGGAGAAGGAGAAGGTCAAGTCTGGAGGGTGAATCAGAAGAAGTAGAATAAGGAGAAGGAGAAGGTGAAGTCTGGAGGGTGAAGCAGAAGAAGTAGAAGAAGGAGAAGGAGAAGGTGAAGTCAGGAGGGTGAATCAGAAGAAGTAGAAGAAGGAGAAGGAGAAGGTGAAGTCAGGAGGGTGAATCAGAAGAAGCAGAAGAAGGAGAAGGAGAAGGTGAAGTCTGGAGGGTGAATCAGAAGAAGCAGAAGAAGGAGAAGGAGCAGGTGATGTCAGGGGGATGAAGCAGAAGAAGTAGAAGAAGGAGAAGGAGAAGGTGATGTCAGGGGGATGAAGCAGAAGAAGTAGAAGAAGGAGAAGGAGAAGGTGAAGTCAGGACGGTGAAGCAGAAGAAGCAGAAGAAGGAGAAGGAGAAGGTGAAGTCTGGAGGGTGAATCAGAAGAAGTAGAAGAAGGAGAAGGAGAAGGTCAAGTCTGGAGGGTGAATCAGAAGAAGTAGAATAAGGAGAAGGAGAAGGTGAAGTCTGGAGGGTGAAGCAGAAGAAGTAGAAGAAGGAGAAGGAGAAGGTGAAGTCAGGAGGGTGAATCAGAAGAAGTAGAAGAAGGAGAAGGAGAAGGTGAAGTCAGGAGGGTGAATCAGAAGAAGCAGAAGAAGGAGAAGGAGAAGGTGAAGTCTGGAGGGTGAATCAGAAGAAGCAGAAGAAGGAGAAGGAGAAGGTGAAGTCTGGAGGGTGAATCAGAAGAATCAGAAGAAGGAGAAGGAGAAGGTGAAGTCTGGAGGGTGAATCAGAAGAAGCAGAAGAAAGAGAAGGAGAAGGTGAAGTCTGGAGGGTGAATCAGAAGAAGTAGAAGAAGGAGAAGGAGAAGGTGAAGTCTGGAGTGTGAATCAGAAGAAGTAGAAGAAGGAGAAGGAGAAGGTGAAGTCAGGAGGGTGAATCAGAAGAAGTAGAAGAAGGAGAAGGAGAAGGTGAAGTCTGGAGGGTGAATCAGAAGAAGTAGAAGAAGGAGAAGGAGAAGGTGAAGTCTGGAGGGTGAAGCAGAAGAAGTAGTAGAAGGAGAAGGAGAAGGTGAAGTCAGGAGGGTGAATCAGAAGAAGTAGAAGAAGGAGAAGGAGAAGGTGAAGTCAGGAGGGTGAATCAGAAGAAGCAGAGGAAGGAGAAAGAGAAGGTGAAGTCTGGAGGGTGAATCAGAAGAATCAGAAGAAGGAGAAGGAGAAGGTGAAGTCTGGAGGGTGAATCAGAAGAAGCAGAAGAAAGAGAAGGAGAAGGTGAAGTCTGGAGGGTGAATCAGAAGAAGTAGAAGAAGGAGAAGGAGAAGGTGAAGTCTGGAGGGTGAATCAGAAAAAGCAGAAGAAGGAGAAGGAGAAGGTGAAGTCTGGAGGGTGAATCAGAAGAAGCAGAAGAAGGAGAAGGAGAAGGTGAAGTCTGGAGGGTGAATCAGAAGAAGCAGAAGAAGGAGAAGGAGAAGGTGAAGTCTGGAGGGTGAATCAGAAGAAGCAGAATAAGGAGAAGGAGAAGGTGAAGTCTGGAGGGTGAATCAGAAGAAGCAGAAAAAGGAGAAGGAGAAGGTGAAGTCTGAAGGGTGAATCAGAAGAAGTAGAAGAAGGAGAAGGAGAAGGTGAAGTCTGGAGGGTGAAGCAGAAGAAGTAGAAGAAGGAGAAGGAGAAGGTGAAGTCAGGAGGGTGAATCAGAAGAAGTAGAAGAAGGAGAAGGAGAAGGTGAAGTCAGGAGGGTGAATCAGAAGAAGCAGAAGAAGGAGAAGGAGAAGGTGAAGTCTGGAGGGTGAATCAGAAGAATCAGAAGAAGGAGAAGGAGAAGGTGAAGTCTGGAGGGTGAATCAGAAGAAGCAGAAGAAAGAGAAGGAGAAGGTGAAGTCTGGAGGGTGAAGCAGAAGAAACAGAAGAAGGAGAAGGAGAAGGTGAAGACTGGAGGGTGAATCAGAAGAAGTAGAAGAAGGAGAAGGAGAAGGTGAAGTCTGGAGGGTGAATCAGAAGAAGTAGAAGAAGGAGAAGGAGAAGGTGAAGTCTGGAGGGTGAATCAGAAGAAGCAGAAGAAGGAGAAGGAGAAGGTGAAGTCTGGAGGGTGAATCAGAAGAAGCAGAAGAAGGAGAAGGAGAAGATGAAGTCTGGAGGGTGAATCAGAAGAATTAGAAGAAGGAGAAGGAGAAGGTGAGGTCTGGAGGGTGAATCAGAAGAAGCAGAAGAAGGAGAAGGAGAAGGTGAAGTCTGGAGGGTGAATCAGAAGAAGCAGAAGAAGGAGAAGGAGAAGGTGAAGTCTGGAGGGTGAATCAGAAGAAGCAGAAGAAGGAGAAGGAGAAGGTGAAGTCAGGAGGGTGAATCAGAAGAAGCAGAAGAAGGAGAAGGAGAAGGTGAAGTTAGGAGGGTGAATCAGAAGAAGCAGAAGAAGGAGAAGGAGCAGGTGATGTCAGGGGGATGAAGCAGAAGAAGTAGAAGAAGGAGAAGGAGAAGGTGAAGTCAGGACGGTGAAGCAGAAGAAGCAGAAGAAGGAGAAGGAGAAGGTGAAGTCTGGAGGGTGAATCAGAAGAAGTAGAAGAAGGAGAAGGAGAAGTTCAAGTCTGGAGGGTGAATCAGAAGAAGTAGAATAAGGAGAAGGAGAAGGTGAAGTCTGGAGGGTGAAGCAGAAGAAGTAGAAGAAGGAGAAGGAGAAGGTGAAGTCAGGAGGGTGAATCAGAAGAAGTAGAAGAAGGAGAAGGAGAAGGTGAAGTCAGGAGGGTGAATCAGAAGAAGCAGAAGAAGGAGAAGGAGAAGGTGAAGTCTGGAGGGTGAATCAGAAGAATCAGAAGAAGGAGAAGGAGAAGGTGAAGTCTGGAGGGTGAATCAGAAGAAGCAGAAGAAGGAGAAGGAGAAGGTGAACTCTGGAGGGTGAATCAGAAGAAGTAGAAGAAGGAGAAGGAGAAGGTGAAGTCTGGAGTGTGAATCAGAAGAAGCAGAAGAAGGAGAAGGAGAAGGTGAAGTCTAGAGGGTGAATCAGAAGAAGCAGAATAAGGAGAAGGAGAAGGTGAAGTCTGGAGGGTGAATCAGAAGAAGCAGAAGAAGGAGAAGGAGAAGGTGAAGTCTGGAGGGTGAATCAGAAGAAGTAGAAGAAGGAGAAGGAGAAGGTGAAGTCTGGAGGGTGAAGCAGAAGAAGTAGAAGAAGGAGAAGGAGAAGGTGAAGTCAGGAGGGTGAATCAGAAGAAGTAGAAGAAGGAGAAGGAGAAGGTGAAGTCAGGAGGGTGAATCAGAAGAAGCAGAAGAAGGAGAAGGAGAAGGTGAAGTCTGGAGGGTGAATCAGAAGAATCAGAAGAAGGAGAAGGAGAAGGTGAAGTCTGGAGGGTGAATCAGAAGAAGCAGAGGAAGGAGAAGGAGAAGGTGAAGTCTGGAGGGTGAATCAGAAGAAGCAGAATAAGGAGAAGGAGAAGGTGAAGTCTGGAGGGTGAATCAGAAGAAGCAGAATAAGGAGAAGGAGAAGGTGAAGTCTGGAGGGTGAATCAGAAGAAGCAGAAGAAGGAGAAGGAGAAGATGAAGTCTGGAGGGTGAATCAGAAGAAGTAGAAGAAGGAGAAGGAGAAGGTGAAGTCTGGAGGGTGAAGCAGAAGAAGTAGAAGAAGGAGAAGGAGAAGGTGAAGTCAGGAGGGTGAATCAGAAGAAGTAGAAGAAGAAGAAGGAGAAGGTGAAGTCAGGAGGGTGAATCAGATGAAGCAGAAGAAGGAGAAGGAGAAGGTGAAGTCTGGAGGGTGAATCAGAAGAATCAGAAGAAGGAGAAGTAGAAGGTGAAGTCTGGCGGGTGAATCAGAAGAAGCAGAAGAAAGAGAAGGAGAAGGTGAAGTCTGGAGGGAGAAGCAGAAGAAACAGAAGAAGGAGAAGGTGAAGACTGGAGGGTGAATCAGAAGAAGTAGAAGAAGGAGAAGGAGAAGGTGAAGTCTGGAGGGTGAATCAGAAGAAGTAGAAGAAGGAGAAGGAGAAGGTGAAGTCTGGGGGGTGAATCAGAAGAAGCAGAAGAAGGAGAAGGAGAAGGTGAAGTCTGGAGGATGAATCAGAAGAAGCAGAAGAAGGAGAAGGAGAAGATGAAGTCTGGAGGGTGAATCAGAAGAAGTAGAAGAAGGAGAAGGAGAAGGTGAAGTCTGGAGGGTGAATCAGAAGTAGTAGAAGAAGGAGAAGGAGAAGGTGAAGTCTGGAGGGTGAATCAGAAAAAGCAGAAGAAGGAGAAGGAGAAGGTGAAGTCTGGAGGGTGAATCAGAAGAATCAGAAGAAGGAGAAGGAGAAGGTGAAGTCTGGAGGGTGAATCAGAAGAAGCAGAAGAAAGAGAAGAAGAAGGTGAAGTCTGGAGGGTGAATCAGAAGAAGTAGAAGAAGGAGAAGGAGAAGGTGAAGTCTGGAGTGTGAATCAGAAGAAGTAGAAGAAGGAGAAGGAGAAGGTGAAGTCAGGAGGGTGAATCAGAAGAAGTAGAAGAAGGAGAAGGAGAAGGTGAAGTCTGGAGGGTGAATCAGAAGAAGTAGAAGAAGGAGAAGGAGAAGGTGAAGTCTGGAGGGTGAAGCAGAAGAAGTAGTAGAAGGAGAAGGAGAAGGTGAAGTCAGGAGGGTGAATCAGAAGAAGTAGAAGAAGGAGAAGGAGAAGGTGAAGTCAGGAGGGTGAATCAGAAGAAGCAGAGGAAGGAGAAAGAGAAGGTGAAGTCTGGAGGGTGAATCAGAAGAATCAGAAGAAGGAGAAGGAGAAGGTGAAGTCTGGAGGGTGAATCAGAAGAAGCAGAAGAAAGAGAAGGAGAAGGTGAAGTCTGGAGGGTGAATCAGAAGAAGTAGAAGAAGGAGAAGGAGAAGGTGAAGTCTGGAGGGTGAATCAGAAAAAGCAGAAGAAGGAGAAGGAGAAGGTGAAGTCTGGAGGGTGAATCAGAAGAAGCAGAAGAAGGAGAAGGAGAAGGTGAAGTCTGGAGGGTGATTCAGAAGAAGCAGAAGAAGGAGAAGGAGAAGGTGAAGTCTGGAGGGTGAATCAGAAGAAGCAGAAAAAGGAGAAGGAGAAGGTGAAGTCTGAAGGGTGAATCAGAAGAAGTAGAAGAAGGAGAAGGAGAAGGTGAAGTCTGGAGGGTGAAGCAGAAGAAGTAGAAGAAGGAGAAGGAGAAGGTGAAGTCAGGAGGGTGAATCAGAAGAAGTAGAAGAAGGAGAAGGAGAAGGTGAAGTCAGGAGGGTGAATCAGAAGAAGCAGAAGAAGGAGAAGGAGAAGGTGAAGTCTGGAGGGTGAATCAGAAGAATCAGAAGAAGGAGAAGGAGAAGGTGAAGTCTGGAGGGTGAATCAGAAGAAGCAGAAGAAAGAGAAGGAGAAGGTGAAGTCTGGAGGGTGAAGCAGAAGAAACAGAGGAAGGAGAAGGAGAAGGTGAAGACTGGAGGGTGAATCAGAAGAAGTAGAAGAAGGAGAAGGAGAAGGTGAAGTCTGGAGGGTGAATCAGAAGAAGTAGAAGAAGGAGAAGGAGAAGGTGAAGTCTGGAGGGTGAATCAGAAGAAGCAGAAGAAGGAGAAGGAGAAGGTGAAGTCCGGAGGGTGAATCAGAAGAAGCAGAAGAAGGAGAAGGAGAAGATGAAGTCTGGAGGGTGAATCAGAAGAATTAGAAGAAGGAGAAGGAGAAGGTGAGGTCTGGAGGGTGAATCAGAAGAAGCAGAAGAAGGAGAAGGAGAAGGTGAAGTCTGGAGGGTGAATCAGAAGAAGCAGAAGAAGGAGAAGGAGAAGGTGAAGTCTGGAGGGTGAATCAGAAGAAGCAGAAGAAGGAGAAGGAGAAGGTGAAGTCAGGAGGGTGAATCAGAAGAAGCAGAAGAAGGAGAAGGAGAAGGTGAAGTTAGGAGGGTGAATCAGAAGAAGCAGAAGAAGGAGAAGGAGCAGGTGATGTCAGGGGGATGAAGCAGAAGAAGTAGAAGAAGGAGAAGGAGAAGGTGAAGTCAGGACGGTGAAGCAGAAGAAGCAGAAGAAGGAGAAGGAGAAGGTGAAGTCTGGAGGGTGAATCAGAAGAAGTAGAAGAAGGAGAAGGAGAAGGTCAAGTCTGGAGGGTGAATCAGAAGAAGTAGAATAAGGAGAAGGAGAAGGTGAAGTCTGGAGGGTGAAGCAGAAGAAGTAGAAGAAGGAGAAGGAGAAGGTGAAGTCAGGAGGGTGAATCAGAAGAAGTAGAAGAAGGAGAAGGAGAAGGTGAAGTCAGGAGGGTGAATCAGAAGAAGCAGAAGAAGGAGAAGGAGAAGGTGAAGTCTGGAGGGTGAATCAGAAGAATCAGAAGAAGGAGAAGGAGAAGGTGAAGTCTGGAGGGTGAATCAGAAGAAGCAGAAGAAGGAGAAGGAGAAGGTGAACTCTGGAGGGTGAATCAGAAGAAGTAGAAGAAGGAGAAGGAGAAGGTGAAGTCTGGAGTGTGAATCAGAAGAAGCAGAAGAAGGAGAAGGAGAAGGTGAAGTCTAGAGGGTGAATCAGAAGAAGCAGAATAAGGAGAAGGAGAAGGTGAAGTCTGGAGGGTGAATCAGAAGAAGCAGAAGAAGGAGAAGGAGAAGGTGAAGTCTGGAGGGTGAATCAGAAGAAGTAGAAGAAGGAGAAGGAGAAGGTGAAGTCTGGAGGGTGAAGCAGAAGAAGTAGAAGAAGGAGAAGGAGAAGGTGAAGTCAGGAGGGTGAATCAGAAGAAGTAGAAGAAGGAGAAGGAGAAGGTGAAGTCAGGAGGGTGAATCAGAAGAAGCAGAAGAAGGAGAAGGAGAAGGTGAAGTCTGGAGGGTGAATCAGAAGAATCAGAAGAAGGAGAAGGAGAAGGTGAAGTCTGGAGGGTGAATCAGAAGAAGCAGAGGAAGGAGAAGGAGAAGGTGAAGTCTGGAGGGTGAATCAGAAGAAGCAGAATAAGGAGAAGGAGAAGGTGAAGTCTGGAGGGTGAATCAGAAGAAGCAGAATAAGGAGAAGGAGAAGGTGAAGTCTGGAGGGTGAATCAGAAGAAGCAGAAGAAGGAGAAGGAGAAGATGAAGTCTGGAGGGTGAATCAGAAGAAGTAGAAGAAGGAGAAGGAGAAGGTGAAGTCTGGAGGGTGAAGCAGAAGAAGTAGAAGAAGGAGAAGGAGAAGGTGAAGTCAGGAGGGTGAATCAGAAGAAGTAGAAGAAGAAGAAGGAGAAGGTGAAGTCAGGAGGGTGAATCAGATGAAGCAGAAGAAGGAGAAGGAGAAGGTGAAGTCTGGAGGGTGAATCAGAAGAATCAGAAGAAGGAGAAGTAGAAGGTGAAGTCTGGCGGGTGAATCAGAAGAAGCAGAAGAAAGAGAAGGAGAAGGTGAAGTCTGGAGGGAGAAGCAGAAGAAACAGAAGAAGGAGAAGGTGAAGACTGGAGGGTGAATCAGAAGAAGTAGAAGAAGGAGAAGGAGAAGGTGAAGTCTGGAGGGTGAATCAGAAGAAGTAGAAGAAGGAGAAGGAGAAGGTGAAGTCTGGGGGTTGAATCAGAAGAAGCAGAAGAAGGAGAAGGAGAAGGTGAAGTCTGGAGGATGAATCAGAAGAAGCAGAAGAAGGAGAAGGAGAAGATGAAGTCTGGAGGGTGAATCAGAAGAAGTAGAAGAAGGAGAAGGAGAAGGTGAAGTCTGGAGGGTGAATCAGAAGTAGTAGAAGAAGGAGAAGGAGAAGGTGAAGTCTGGACGGTGAATCAGAAGAAACAGAAGAAGGAGAAGGAGAAGGTGAAGTCTGGAGGGTGAATCAGAAGAAGTAGAAGAAGGAGAAGGAGAAGGTGTAGTCTGGAGGGTGAATCAGAAGAAGTAGACGAAGGAGAAGGAGAAGGTGAAGTCTGGAGGGTGAATCAGAAGAAGCAGAAGAAGGAGAAGGAGAAGGTGAAGTCTGGAGGGTGAATCAGAAGAAGCAGAAGAAGGAGAAGGAGAAGGTGAAGTCTGGAGGGTGAATCAGAAGAAGCAGAATAAGGAGAAGGAGAAGGTGAAGTCTGGAGGGTGAATCAGAAGAAGCAGAAAAAGGAGAAGGAGAAGGTGAAGTCTGAAGGGTGAATCAGAAGAAGTAGAAGAAGGAGAAGGAGAAGGTGAAGTCTGGAGGGTGAAGCAGAAGAAGTAGAAGAAGGAGCAGGAGAAGGTGAAGTCAGGAGGGTGTATCAGAAGAAGTAGAAGAAGGAGAAGGAGAAGAGGAAGTCAGGAGGGTGAATCATAAGAAGCAGAAGAAGGAGAAGGAGAAGGTGAAGTCTGGAGGGTGAATCAGAAGAATCAGAAGAAGGAGAAGGAGAAGGTGAAGTCTGGAGGGTGAATCAGAAGAAGCAGAAGAAGGAGAAGGAGAAGGTGAAGTCTGGAGGGAGAAGCAGAAGAAGTAGAAGAAGGAGAAGGAGAAGGTGAAGTCTGGAGGGTGAATCAGAAGAAGTAGAAGAAGGAGAAGGAGAAGGTGAAGTCTGGAGGGTGAAGCAGAAGAAGTAGAAGAAGGAGAAGGAGAAGGTGAAGTCAGGAGGGTGAATCAGAAGAAGTAGAAGAAGAAGAAGGAGAAGGTGAAGTCAGGAGGGTGAATCAGATGAAGCAGAAGAAGGAGAAGGAGAAGGTGAAGTCTGGAGGGTGAATCAGAAGAATCAGAAGAAGGAGAAGTAGAAGGTGAAGTCTGGCGGGTGAATCAGAAGAAGCAGAAGAAAGAGAAGGAGAAGGTGAAGTCTGGAGGGAGAAGCAGAAGAAACAGAAGAAGGAGAAGGTGAAGACTGGAGGGTGAATCAGAAGAAGTAGAAGAAGGAGAAGGAGAAGGTGAAGTCTGGAGGGTGAATCAGAAGAAGTAGAAGAAGGAGAAGGAGAAGGTGAAGTCTGGGGGGTGAATCAGAAGAAGCAGAAGAAGGAGAAGGAGAAGGTGAAGTCTGGAGGATGAATCAGAAGAAGCAGAAGAAGGAGAAGGAGAAGAAGAAGTCTGGAGGGTGAATCAGAAGAAGTAGAAGAAGGAGAAGGAGAAGGTGAAGTCTGGAGGGTGAATCAGAAGTAGTAGAAGAAGGAGAAGGAGAAGGTGAAGTCTGGACGGTGAATCAGAAGAAACAGAAGAAGGAGAAGGAGAAGGTGAAGTCTGGAGGGTGAATCAGAAGAAGTAGAAGAAGGAGAAGGAGAAGGTGTAGTCTGGAGGGTGAATCAGAAGAAGTAGACGAAGGAGAAGGAGAAGGTGAAGTCTGGAGGGTGAATCAGAAGAAGCAGAAGAAGGAGAAGGAGAAGGTGAAGTCTGGAGGGTGAATCAGAAGAAGCAGAAGAAGGAGAAGGAGAAGGTGAAGTCTGGAGGGTGAATCAGAAGAAGCAGAATAAGGAGAAGGAGAAGGTGAAGTCTGGAGGGTGAATCAGAAGAAGCAGAAAAAGGAGAAGGAGAAGGTGAAGTCTGAAGGGTGAATCAGAAGAAGTAGAAGAAGGAGAAGGAGAAGGTGAAGTCTGGAGGGTGAAGCAGAAGAAGTAGAAGAAGGAGCAGGAGAAGGTGAAGTCAGGAGGGTGTATCAGAAGAAGTAGAAGAAGGAGAAGGAGAAGATGAAGTCAGGAGGGTGAATCATAAGAAGCAGAAGAAGGAGAAGGAGAAGGTGAAGTCTGGAGGGTGAATCAGAAGAATCAGAAGAAGGAGAAGGAGAAGGTGAAGTCTGGAGGGTGAATCAGAAGAAGCAGAAGAAGGAGAAGGAGAAGGTGAAGTCTGGAGGGAGAAGCAGAAGAAGTAGAAGAAGGAGAAGGAGAAGGTGAAGTCTGGAGGGTGAATCAGAAGAAGTAGAAGAAGGAGAAGGAGAAGGTGAAGTCTGGAGGGTGAATCAGAAGAAGCAGAAGAAGGAGAAGGAGAAGGTGAAGTCTGGAGGGTGAATCAGAAGAAGCAGAAGAAGGAGAAGGAGAAGGTGAAGTCTGGAGGGTGAAACAGAAGAAGCAGAATAAGGAGAAGGAGAAGGTGAAGTCAGGAGGGTGAATCAGAAGAAGCAGAAGAAGGAGAAGGAGAAGGTGAAGTAAGGAGGGTGAATCAGAAGAAGCAGAAGAAGGAGAAGGAGAAGGTGAAGTCTGGAGTGTGAAGCAGAAGAAGCAAAAGAAGGAGAAGGAGAAGGTGAAGTCTGGAGGGTGAATCAGAAGAAGTAGAAGAAGGAGAAGGAGAAGGTGAAGTCTGGAGTGTGAAGCAGAAGAAGTAGAAGAAGGAGAAGGAGAAGGTGAAGTCAGGAGGGTGAATCAGAAGAAGTAGAAGAAGGAGAAGGAGAAGGTGAAGTCAGGAGGGTGAATCAGAAGAAGCAGAAGAAGGAGAAGAAGAAGGTGAAGTCTGGAGGGTGAATCAGAAGAATCAGAAGAAGGAGAAGGAGAAGGTGAAGTCTGGAGGGTGAATCAGAAGAAGCAGAAGAAAGAGAAGGAGAAGGTGAAGTCTGGAGGGTGAATCAGAAGAAGCAGAAGAAGGAGAAGGAGAAGGTGAAGTCTGGAGGGTGAAGCAGAAGAAGTAGAAGAAGGAGAAGGAGAAGGTGAAGTCAGGAGGGTGAATCAGAAGAAGTAGAAGAAGGAGAAGGAGAAGTTGAAGTCAGGAGGGTGAATCAGAAGAAGCAGAAGAAGGAGAAGGAGAAGATTAAGTCTGGAGGGTGAATCAGAAGAATCAGAAGAAGGAGAAGGAGAAGGTGAAGTCTGGAGGGTGAATCAGAAGAAGCAGAGGAAGGAGAAGGAGAAGGTGAAGTCTGGAGGGTGAATCAGAAGAAGCAGAATAAGGAGAAGGAGAAGGTGAAGTCTGGAGGGTGAATCAGAAGAAGCAGAATAAGGAGAAGGAGAAGGTGAAGTCTGGAGGGTGTATCAGAAGAAGCAGAAGAAGGAGAAGGAGAAGATGAAGTCTGGAGGGTGAATCAGAAGAAGTAGAAGAAGGAGAAGGAGAAGGTGAAGTCTGGAGGGTGAAGCAGAAGAAGTAGAAGAAGGAGAAGGAGAAGGTGAAGTCAGGAGGGTGAATCAGAAGAAGTAGAAGAAGAAGAAGGAGAAGGTGAAGTCAGGAGGGTGAATCAGATGAAGCAGAAGAAGGAGAAGGAGAAGGTGAAGTCTGGAGGGTGAATCAGAAGAATCAGAAGAAGGAGAAGTAGAAGGTGAAGTCTGGCGGGTGAATCAGAAGAAGCAGAAGAAAGAGAAGGAGAAGGTGAAGTCTGGAGGGAGAAGCAGAAGAAACAGAAGAAGGAGAAGGTGAAGACTGGAGGGTGAATCAGAAGAAGTAGAAGAAGGAGAAGGAGAAGGTGAAGTGTGGAGGGTGAATCAGAAGAAGTAGAAGAAGGAGAAGGAGAAGGTGAAGTTGGGGGGTGAATCAGAAGAAGAAGAAGAAGGAGAAGGAGAAGGTGAAGTCTGGAGGGTGAATCAGAAGAAGCAGAAGAAGGAGAAGGAGAAGATGAAGTCTGGAGGGTGAATCAGAAGAAGTAGAAGAAACAGAGAAGGAGAAGGTGAAGTCTGGAGGGTGAATCAGAAGTAGTAGAAGAAGGAGAAGGAGAAGGTGAAGTCTGGACGGTGAATCAGAAGAAACAGAAGAAGGAGAAGGAGAAGGTGAAGTCTAGAGGGTGAATCAGAAGAAGTAGAAGAAGGAGAAGGAGAAGGTGTAGTCTGGAGGGTGAATCAGAAGAAGTAGACGAAGGAGAAGGAGAAGGTGAAGTCTGGAGGGTGAATCAGAAGAAGCAGAAGAAGGAGAAGGAGAAGGTGAAGGCTGGAGGGTGAATCATAAGAAGCAGAAGAAGGAGAAGGAGAAGGTGAAGTCTGGAGGGTGAATCAGAAGAAGCAGAATAAGGAGAAGGAGAAGGTGAAGTCTGGAGGGTGAATCAGAAGAAGCAGAAAAAGGAGAAGGAGAAGGTGAAGTCTGAAGGGAGAATCAGAAGAAGTAGAAGAAGGAGAAGGAGAAGGTGAAGTCTGGAGGGTGAAGCAGAAGAAGTAGAAGAAGGAGCAGGAGAAGGTGAAGTCAGGAGGGTGAATCAGAAGAAGTAGAAGAAGGAGAAGGAGAAGATGAAGTCAGGAGGGTGAATCATAAGAAGCAGAAGAAGGAGAAGGAGAAGGTGAAGTCTGGAGGGTGAATCAGAAGAATCAGAAGAAGGAGAAGGAGAAGGTGAAGTCTGGAGGGTGAATCAGAAGAAGCAGAAGAAGGAGAAGGAGAAGGTGAAGTCTGGAGGGAGAAGCAGAAGAAGTAGAAGAAGGAGAAGGAGAAGGTGAAGTCTGGAGGGTGAATCAGAAGAAGTAGAAGAAGGAGAAGGAGAAGGTGAAGTCTGGAGGGTGAATCAGAAGAAGCAGAAGAAGGAGAAGGAGAAGGTGAAGTCTGGAGGGTGAATCAGAAGAAGCAGAAGAAGGAGAAGGAGAAGGTGAAGTCTGGAGGGTGAAACAGAAGAAGCAGAATAAGGAGAAGGAGAAGGTGAAGTCAGGAGGGTGAATCAGAAGAAGCAGAAGAAGGAGAAGGAGAAGGTGAAGTAAGGAGGGTGAATCAGAAGAAGCAGAAGAAGGAGAAGGAGAAGGTGAAGTCTGGAGTGTGAAGCAGAAGAAGCAAAAGAAGGAGAAGGAGAAGGTGAAGTCTGGAGGGTGAATCAGAAGAAGCAGAAGAAAGAGAAGGAGAAGGTGAAGTCTGGAGGGTGAATCAGAAGAAGCAGAAGAAGGAGAAGGAGAAGGTGAAGTCTGGAGGGTGAAGCAGAAGAAGTAGAAGAAGGAGAAGGAGAAGGTGAAGTCAGGAGGGTGAATCAGAAGAAGTAGAAGAAGGAGAAGGAGAAGGTGAAGTCAGGAGGATGAATCAGAAGAAGCAGAAGAAGGAGAAGGAGAAGGTGAAGTCTGGAGGGTGAATCAGAAGAATCAGAAGAAGGAGAAGGAGAAGGTGAAGTCTGCAGGGTGAATCAGAAGAAGCTGAAGAAAGAGAAGGAGAAGGTGAAGTCTGGAGGGTGAATCAGAAGAAGTAGAAGAAGGAGAAGGAGAAGGTGAAGTCTGGAGGGTGAATCAGAAAAAGCAGAAGAAGGAGAAGGAGAAGGTGAAGTCTGGAGGGTGAATCAGAAGAAGCAGAAGAAGGAGAAGGAGAAGGTGAAGTCTGGAGGGTGAATCAGAAGAAGCAGAAGAAGGAGAAGGAGAAGGTGAAGTCTGGAGGGTGAATCAGAAGAAGCAGAATAAGGAGAAGGAGAAGGTGAAGTCTGGAGGGTGAATCAGAAGAAGCAGAAAAAGGAGAAGGAGAAGGTGAAGTCTGAAGGGTGAATCAGAAGAAGTAGAAGAAGGAGAAGGAGAAGGTGAAGTCTGGAGGGTGAAGCAGAAGAAGTAGAAGAAGGAGAAGGAGAAGGTGAAGTCAGGAGGGTGAATCAGAAGAAGTAGAAGAAGGAGAAGGAGAAGGTGAAGTCAGGAGGGTGAATCAGAAGAAGCAGAAGAAGGAGAAGGAGAAGGTGAAGTCTGGAGGGTGAATCAGAAGAATCAGAAGAAGGAGAAGGAGAAGGTGAAGTCTGGAGGGTGAATCAGAAGAAGCAGAAGAAAGAGAAGGAGAAGGTGAAGTCTGGAGGGTGAAGCAGAAGAAATAGAAGAAGGAGAAGGAGAAGGTGAAGACTGGAGGGTGAATCAGAAGAAGTAGAAGAAGGAGAAGGAGAAGGTGAAGTCTGGAGGGTGAATCAGAAGAAGTAGAAGAAGGAGAAGGAGAAGGTGAAGTCTGGAGGGTGAATCAGAAGAAGCAGAAGAAGGAGAAGGAGAAGGTGAAGTCTGGAGGGTGAATCAGAAGAAGCAGAAGAAGGAGAAGGAGAAGATGAAGTCTGGAGGGTGAATCAGAAGAAGTAGAAGAAGGAGAAGGAGAAGGTGAGGTCTGGAGGGTGAATCAGAAGAAGCAGAAGAAGGAGAAGGAGAAGGTGAAGTCTGGAGGGTGAATCAGAAGAAGCAGAAGAAGGAGAAGGAGTAGGTGAAGTCTGGAGGGTGAATCAGAAGAAGCAGAAGAAGGAGAAGGAGAAGGTGAAGTCAGGAGGGTGAATCAGAAGAAGCAGAAGAAGGAGAAGGTGAAGTTAGGAGGGTGAATCAGAAGAAGCAGAAGAAGGAGAAGGAGCAGGTGATGTCAGGGGGATGAAGCAGAAGAAGTAGAAGAAGGATAAGGAGAAGGAGAAGTCAGGACGGTGAAGCAGAAGAAGGAGAAGGAGAAGGTGAAGTCTGGAGGGTGAATCAGAAGAAGTAGAAGAAGGAGAAGGAGAAGGTCAAGTCTGGAGGGTGAATCAGAAGAAGTAGAATAAGGAGAAGGAGAAGGTGAAGTCTGGAGGGTGAAGCAGTAGAAGTAGAAGAAGGAGAAGGAGAAGGTGAAGTCAGGAGGGTGAACCAGAAGAAGTAGAAGAAGGAGAAGGAGAAGGTGAAGTCAGGAGGGTGAATCAGAAGAAGCAGAAGAAGGAGAAGGAGAAGGTGAAGTCTGGAGGGTGAATCAGAAGAATCAGAAGAACGAGAAGGAGAAGGTGAAGTCTGGAGGGTGAATCAGAAGAAGCAGAAGAAAGAGAAGGAGAAGGTGAAGTCTGGAGGGTGAATCAGAAGAAGTAGAAGAAGGAGAAGGAGAAGGTGAAGTCTGGAGTGTGAATCAGAAGAAGCAGAAGAAGGAGAAGGAGAAGGTGAAGTCTAGAGGGTGAATCAGAAGAAGCAGAATAAGGAGAAGGAGAAGGTGAAGTCTGGAGGGTGAATCAGATGAAGCAGAAGAAGGAGAAGGAGAAGGTGAAGTCTGGAGGGTGAATCAGAAGAAGTAGAAGAAGGAGAAGGAGAAGGTGAATTCTGGAGGGCGAAGCAGAAGAAGTAGAAGAAGGAGAAGGAGAAGGTGAAGTCAGGAGGGTGAATCAGAAGAAGTAGAAGAAGGAGAAGGAGAAGGTGAAGTCAGGAGGGTGAATCAGAAGAAGCAGAAGAAGGAGAAGGAGAAGGTGAAGTCTGGAGGGTGAATCAGAAGAATCAGAAGAAGGAGAAGGAGAAGGTGAAGTCTGGAGGGTGAATCAGAAGAAGCAGAGGAAGGAGAAGGAGAAGGTGAAGTCTGGAGGGTGAATCAGAAGAAGCAGAATAAGGAGAAGGAGAAGGTGAAGTCTGGAGGGTGAATCAGAAGAAGCAGAATAAGGAGAAGGAGAAGGTGAAGTCTGGAGGGTGAATCATAAGAAGCAGAAGAAGGAGAAGGAGAAGATGAAGTCTGGAGGGTGAATCAGAAGAAGTAGAAGAAGGAGTAGGAGAAGGTGAAGTCTGGAGGGTGAAGCAGAAGAAGTAGAAGAAGGAGAAGGAGAAGGTGAAGTCAGGAGGGTGAATCAGAAGAAGTAGAAGAAGAAGAAGGAGAAGGTGAAGTCAGGAGGGTGAATCAGATGAAGCAGAAGAAGGAGAAGGAGAAGGTGAAGTCTGGAGGGTGAATCAGAAGAATCAGAAGAAGGAGAAGTAGAAGGTGAAGTCTGGAGGGTGAATCAGAAGAAGCAGAAGAAAGAGAAGGAGAAGGTGAAGTCTGGAGGGTGAAGCAGAAGAAACAGAAGAAGGAGAAGGTGAAGACTGGAGGGTGAATCAGAAGAAGTAGAAGAAGGAGAAGGAGAAGGTGAAGTCTGGAGGGTGAATCAGAAGAAGTAGAAGAAGGAGAAGGAGAAGGTGAAGTCTGGGGGGTGAATCAGAAGAAGCAGAAGAAGGAGAAGGAGAAGGTGAAGTCTGGAGGGTGAATCAGAAGAAGCAGAAGAAGGAGAAGGAGAAGATGAAGTCTGGAGGGTGAATCAGAAGAAGTAGAAGAAGGAGAAGAGAAGGTGAAGTCTGGAGGGTGAATCAGAATTAGTAGAAGAAGGAGAAGGAGAAGGTGAAGTCTGGACGGTGAATCAGAAGAAACAGAAGAAGGAGAAGGAGAAGGTGAAGTCTGGAGGGTGAATCAGAAGAAGTAGAAGAAGGAGAAGGAGAAGGTGTAGTCTGGAGGGAGAATCAGAAGAAGTAGACGAAGGAGAAGGAGAAGGTGAAGTCTGGAGGGTGAATCAGAAGAAGCAGAAGAAGGAGAAGGAGAAGGTGAAGTCTGGAGGGTGAATCAGAAGAAGCAGAAGAAGGAGAAGGAGAAGGTGAAGTCTGGAGGGTGAATCAGAAGAAGCACAATAAGGAGAAGGAGAAGGTGAAGTCTGGAGGGTAAATCAGAAGAAGCAGAAAAAGGAGAAGGAGAAGGTGAAGTCTGAAGGGTGAATCAGAAGAAGTAGAAGAAGGAGAAGGAGAAGGTGAAGTCTGGAGGGTGAAGCAGAAGAAGTAGAAGAAGGAGCAGGAGGTGAAGTCAGGAGGGTGAATCAGAAGAAGTAGAAGAAGGAGAAGGAGAAGATGAAGTCAGGAGGGTGAATCGTAAGAAGCAGAAGAAGGAGAAGGAGAAGGTGAAGTCTGGAGGGTGAATCAGAAGAATCAGAAGAAGGAGAAGGAGAAGGTGAAGTCTGGAGGGTGAATCAGAAGAAGCAGAAAAAGGAGAAGGAGAAGGTGAAGTCTGAAGGGTGAATCAGAAGAAGTAGAAGAAGGAGAAGGAGAAGGTGAAGTCTGGAGGGTGAATCAGAAGAAGCAGAAGAAAGAGAAGGAGAAGGTGAAGTCTGGAGGGTGAATCAGAAGAAGTAGAAGAAGGAGAAGGAGAAGGTGAAGTCTGGAGGGTGAATCAGAAAAAGCAGAAGAAGGAGAAGGAGAAGGTGAAGTCTGGAGGGTGAATCAGAAGAAGCAGAAGAAGGAGAAGGAGAAGATGAAGTCTGGAGGGTGAATCAGAAGAAGTAGAAGAAACAGAGAAGGAGAAGGTGAAGTCTGGAGGGTGAATCAGAAGTAGTAGAAGAAGGAGAAGGAGAAGGTGAAGTCTGGACGGTGAATCAGAAGAAACAGAAGAAGGAGAAGGAGAAGGTGAAGTCTGGAGGGTGAATCAGAAGAAGTAGAAGAAGGAGAAGGAGAAGGTGTAGTCTGGAGGGTGAATCAGAAGAAGTAGACGAAGGAGAAGGAGAAGGTGAAGTCTGGAGGGTGAATCAGAAGAAGCAGAAGAAGGAGAAGGAGAAGGTGAAGGCTGGAGGGTGAATCATAAGAAGCAGAAGAAGGAGAAGGAGAAGGTGAAGTCTGGAGGGTGAATCAGAAGAAGCAGAATAAGGAGAAGGAGAAGGTGAAGTCTGGAGGGTGAATCAGAAGAAGCAGAAAAAGGAGAAGGAGAAGGTGAAGTCTGAAGGGTGAATCAGAAGAAGTAGAAGAAGGAGAAGGAGAAGGTGAAGTCTGGAGGGTGAAGCAGAAGAAGTAGAAGAAGGAGCAGGAGAAGGTGAAGTCAGGAGGGTGAATCAGAAGAAGTAGAAGAAGGAGAAGGAGAAGATGAAGTCAGGAGGGTGAATCATAAGAAGCAGAAGAAGGAGAAGGAGAAGGTGAAGTCTGGAGGGTGAATCAGAAGAATCAGAAGAAGGAGAAGGAGAAGGTGAAGTCTGGAGGGTGAATCAGAAGAAGCAGAAGAAGGAGAAGGAGAAGGTGAAGTCTGGAGGGAGAAGCAGAAGAAGTAGAAGAAGGAGAAGGAGAAGGTGAAGTCTGGAGGGTGAATCAGAAGAAGTAGAAGAAGGAGAAGGAGAAGGTGAAGTCTGGAGGGTGAATCAGAAGAAGCAGAAGAAGGAGAAGGAGAAGGTGAAGTCTGGAGGGTGAATCAGAAGAAGCAGAAGAAGGAAAGGAGAAGGTGAAGTCTGGAGGGTGAAACAGAAGAAGCAGAATAAGGAGAAGGAGAAGGTGAAGTCAGGAGGGTGAATCAGAAGAAGCAGAAGAAGGAGAAGGAGAAGGTGAAGTAAGGAGGGTGAATCAGAAGAAGCAGAAGAAGGAGAAGGAGAAGGTGAAGTCTGGAGTGTGAAGCAGAAGAAGCAAAAGAAGGAGAAGGAGAAGGTGAAGTCTGGAGGGTGAATCAGAAGAAGCAGAAGAAAGAGAAGGAGAAGGTGAAGTCTGGAGGGTGAATCAGAAGAAGCAGAAGAAGGAGAAGGAGAAGGTGAAGTCTGGAGGGTGAAGCAGAAGAAGTAGAAGAAGGAGAAGGAGAAGGTGAAGTCAGGAGGGTGAATCAGAAGAAGTAGAAGAAGGAGAAGGAGAAGGTGAAGTCAGGAGGATGAATCAGAAGAAGCAGAAGAAGGAGAAGGAGAAGGTGAAGTCTGGAGGGTGAATCAGAAGAATCAGAAGAAGGAGAAGGAGAAGGTGAAGTCTGGAGGGTGAATCAGAAGAAGCTGAAGAAAGAGAAGGAGAAGGTGAAGTCTGGAGGGTGAATCAGAAGAAGTAGAAGAAGGAGAAGGAGAAGGTGAAGTCTGGAGGGTGAATCAGAAAAAGCAGAAGAAGGAGAAGGAGAAGGTGAAGTCTGGAGGGTGAATCAGAAGAAGCAGAAGAAGGAGAAGGAGAAGGTGAAGTCTGGAGGGTGAATCAGAAGAAGCAGAAGAAGGAGAAGGAGAAGGTGAAGTCTGGAGGGTGAATCAGAAGAAGCAGAATAAGGAGAAGGAGAAGGTGAAGTCTGGAGGGTGAATCAGAAGAAGCAGAAAAAGGAGAAGGAGAAGGTGAAGTCTGAAGGGTGAATCAGAAGAAGTAGAAGAAGGAGAAGGAGAAGGTGAAGTCTGGAGGGTGAAGCAGAAGAAGTAGAAGAAGGAGAAGGAGAAGGTGAAGTCAGGAGGGTGAATCAGAAGAAGTAGAAGAAGGAGAAGGAGAAGGTGAAGTCAGGAGGGTGAATCAGAAGAAGCAGAAGAAGGAGAAGGAGAAGGTGAAGTCTGGAGGGTGAATCAGAAGAATCAGAAGAAGGAGAAGGAGAAGGTGAAGTCTGGAGGGTGAATCAGAAGAAGCAGAAGAAAGAGAAGGAGAAGGTGAAGTCTGGAGGGTGAAGCAGAAGAAATAGAAGAAGGAGAAGGAGAAGGTGAAGACTGGAGGGTGAATCAGAAGAAGTAGAAGAAGGAGAAGGAGAAGGTGAAGTCTGGAGGGTGAATCAGAAGAAGTAGAAGAAGGAGAAGGAGAAGGTGAAGTCTGGAGGGTGAATCAGAAGAAGCAGAAGAAGGAGAAGGAGAAGGTGAAGTCTGGAGGGTGAATCAGAAGAAGCAGAAGAAGGAGAAGGAGAAGATGAAGTCTGGAGGGTGAATCAGAAGAAGTAGAAGAAGGAGAAGGAGAAGGTGAGGTCTGGAGGGTGAATCAGAAGAAGCAGAAGAAGGAGAAGGAGAAGGTGAAGTCTGGAGGGTGAATCAGAAGAAGCAGAAGAAGGAGAAGGAGTAGGTGAAGTCTGGAGGGTGAATCAGAAGAAGCAGAAGAAGGAGAAGGAGAAGGTGAAGTCAGGAGGGTGAATCAGAAGAAGCAGAAGAAGGAGAAGGTGAAGTTAGGAGGGTGAATCAGAAGAAGCAGAAGAAGGAGAAGGAGCAGGTGATGTCAGGGGGATGAAGCAGAAGAAGTAGAAGAAGGAGAAGGAGAAGGAGAAGTCAGGACGGTGAAGCAGAAGAAGCAGAAGAAGGAGAAGGAGAAGGTGAAGTCTGGAGGGTGAATCAGAAGAAGTAGAAGAAGGAGAAGGAGAAGGTCAAGTCTGGAGGGTGAATCAGAAGAAGTAGAATAAGGAGAAGGAGAAGGTGAAGTCTGGAGGGTGAAGCAGTAGAAGTAGAAGAAGGAGAAGGAGAAGGTGAAGTCAGGAGGGTGAACCAGAAGAAGTAGAAGAAGGAGAAGGAGAAGGTGAAGTCAGGAGGGTGAATCAGAAGAAGCAGAAGAAGGAGAAGGAGAAGGTGAAGTCTGGAGGGTGAATCAGAAGAATCAGAAGAACGAGAAGGAGAAGGTGAAGTCTGGAGGGTGAATCAGAAGAAGCAGAAGAAAGAGAAGGAGAAGGTGAAGTCTGGAGGGTGAATCAGAAGAAGTAGAAGAAGGAGAAGGAGAAGGTGAAGTCTGGAGTGTGAATCAGAAGAAGCAGAAGAAGGAGAAGGAGAAGGTGAAGTCTAGAGGGTGAATCAGAAGAAGCAGAATAAGGAGAAGGAGAAGGTGAAGTCTGGAGGGTGAATCAGATGAAGCAGAAGAAGGAGAAGGAGAAGGTGAAGTCTGGAGGGTGAATCAGAAGAAGTAGAAGAAGGAGAAGGAGAAGGTGAATTCTGGAGGGCGAAGCAGAAGAAGTAGAAGAAGGAGAAGGAGAAGGTGAAGTCAGGAGGGTGAATCAGAAGAAGTAGAAGAAGGAGAAGGAGAAGGTGAAGTCAGGAGGGTGAATCAGAAGAAGCAGAAGAAGGAGAAGGAGAAGGTGAAGTCTGGAGGGTGAATCAGAAGAATCAGAAGAAGGAGAAGGAGAAGGTGAAGTCTGGAGGGTGAATCAGAAGAAGCAGAGGAAGGAGAAGGAGAAGGTGAAGTCTGGAGGGTGAATCAGAAGAAGCAGAATAAGGAGAAGGAGAAGGTGAAGTCTGGAGGGTGAATCAGAAGAAGCAGAATAAGGAGAAGGAGAAGGTGAAGTCTGGAGGGTGAATCATAAGAAGCAGAAGAAGGAGAAGGAGAAGATGAAGTCTGGAGGGTGAATCAGAAGAAGTAGAAGAAGGAGTAGGAGAAGGTGAAGTCTGGAGGGTGAAGCAGAAGAAGTAGAAGAAGGAGAAGGAGAAGGTGAAGTCAGGAGGGTGAATCAGAAGAAGTAGAAGAAGAAGAAGGAGAAGGTGAAGTCAGGAGGGTGAATCAGATGAAGCAGAAGAAGGAGAAGGAGAAGGTGAAGTCTGGAGGGTGAATCAGAAGAATCAGAAGAAGGAGAAGTAGAAGGTGAAGTCTGGAGGGTGAATCAGAAGAAGCAGAAGAAAGAGAAGGAGAAGGTGAAGTCTGGAGGGTGAAGCAGAAGAAACAGAAGAAGGAGAAGGTGAAGACTGGAGGGTGAATCAGAAGAAGTAGAAGAAGGAGAAGGAGAAGGTGAAGTCTGGAGGGTGAATCAGAAGAAGTAGAAGAAGGAGAAGGAGAAGGTGAAGTCTGGGGGGTGAATCAGAAGAAGCAGAAGAAGGAGAAGGAGAAGGTGAAGTCTGGAGGGTGAATCAGAAGAAGCAGAAGAAGGAGAAGGAGAAGATGAAGTCTGGAGGGTGAATCAGAAGAAGTAGAAGAAGGAGAAGAGAAGGTGAAGTCTGGAGGGTGAATCAGAATTAGTAGAAGAAGGAGAAGGAGAAGGTGAAGTCTGGACGGTGAATCAGAAGAAACAGAAGAAGGAGAAGGAGAAGGTGAAGTCTGGAGGGTGAATCAGAAGAAGTAGAAGAAGGAGAAGGAGAAGGTGTAGTCTGGAGGGTGAATCAGAAGAAGTAGACGAAGGAGAAGGAGAAGGTGAAGTCTGGAGGGTGAATCAGAAGAAGCAGAAGAAGGAGAAGGAGAAGGTGAAGTCTGGAGGGTGAATCAGAAGAAGCAGAAGAAGGAGAAGGAGAAGGTGAAGTCTGGAGGGTGAATCAGAAGAAGCAGAATAAGGAGAAGGAGAAGGTGAAGTCTGGAGGGTAAATCAGAAGAAGCAGAAAAAGGAGAAGGAGAAGGTGAAGTCTGAAGGGTGAATCAGAAGAAGTAGAAGAAGGAGAAGGAGAAGGTGAAGTCTGGAGGGTGAAGCAGAAGAAGTAGAAGAAGGAGCAGGAGGTGAAGTCAGGAGGGTGAATCAGAAGAAGTAGAAGAAGGAGAAGGAGAAGATGAAGTCAGGAGGGTGAATCGTAAGAAGCAGAAGAAGGAGAAGGAGAAGGTGAAGTCTGGAGGGTGAATCAGAAGAATCAGAAGAAGGAGAAGGAGAAGGTGAAGTCTGGAGGGTGAATCAGAAGAAGCAGAAAAAGGAGAAGGAGAAGGTGAAGTCTGAAGGGTGAATCAGAAGAAGTAGAAGAAGGAGAAGGAGAAGGTGAAGTCTGGAGGGTGAATCAGAAGAAGCAGAAGAAAGAGAAGGAGAAGGTGAAGTCTGGAGGGTGAATCAGAAGAAGTAGAAGAAGGAGAAGGAGAAGGTGAAGTCTGGAGGGTGAATCAGAAAAAGCAGAAGAAGGAGAAGGAGAAGGTGAAGTCTGGAGGGTGAATCAGAAGAAGCAGAAGAAGGAGAATGAGAAGGTGAAGTCTGGAGGGTGAATCAGAAGAAGCAGAAGAAGGAGAAGGAGAAGGTGAAGTCTGGAGGGTGAATCAGAAGAAGCAGAATAAGGAGAAGGAGAAGGTGAAGTCTGGAGGGTGAATCAGAAGAAGCAGAATAAGGAGAAGGAGAAGGTGAAGTCTGGAGGGTGAATCAGAAGAAGCAGAAAAAGGAGAAGGAGAAGGTGAAGTCTGAAGGGTGAATCAGAAGAAGTAGAAGAAGGAGAAGGAGAAGGTGAAGTCTGGAGGGTGAAGCAGAAGAAGTAGAAGAAGGAGAAGGAGAAGGTGAAGTCAGGAGGGTGAATCAGAAGAAGTAGAAGAAGGAGAAGGAGAAGGTGAAGTCAGGAGGGTGAATCAGAAGAAGCAGAAGAAGGAGAAGGAGAAGGTGAAGTCTGGAGGGTGAATCAGAAGAATCAGAAGAAGGAGAAGGAGAAGGTGAAGTCTGGAGGGTGAATCAGAAGAAGCAGAAGAAAGAGAAGGAGAAGGTGAAGTCTGGAGGGTGAAGCAGAAGAAATAGAAGAAGGAGAAGGAGAAGGTGAAGACTGGAGGGTGAATCAGAAGAAGTAGAAGAAGGAGAAGGAGAAGGTGAAGTCTGGAGGGTGAATCAGAAGAAGTAGAAGAAGGTGAAGGAGAAGGTGAAGTCTGGAGGGTGAATCAGAAGAAGCAGAAGAAGGAGAAGGAGAAGGTGAAGTCTGGAGGGTGAATCAGAAGAAGCAGAAGAAGGAGAAGGAGAAGATGAAGTCTGGAGGGTGAATCAGAAGAAGTAGAAGAAGGAGAAGGAGAAGGTGAGGTCTGGAGGGTGAATCAGAAGAAGCAGAAGAAGGAGAAGGAGAAGGTGAAGTCTGGAGGGTGAATCAGAAGAAGCAGAAGAAGGAGAAGGAGTAGGTGAAGTCTGGAGGGTGAATCAGAAGAAGCAGAAGAAGGAGAAGGAGAAGGTGAAGTCAGGAGGGTGAATCAGAAGAAGCAGAAGAAGGAGAAGGTGAAGTTAGGAGGGTGAATCAGAAGAAGCAGAAGAAGGAGAAGGAGCAGGTGATGTCAGGGGGATGAAGCAGAAGAAGTAGAAGAAGGAGAAGGAGAAGGAGAAGTCAGGACGGTGAAGCAGAAGAAGCAGAAGAAGGAGAAGGAGAAGGTGAAGTCTGGAGGGTGAATCAGAAGAATCAGAAGAAGGAGAAGGAGAAGGTGAAGTCTGGAGGGTGAATCAGAAGAAGCAGAAAAAGGAGAAGGAGAAGGTGAAGTCTGAAGGGTGAATCAGAAGAAGTAGAAGAAGGAGAAGGAGAAGGTGAAGTCTGGAGGGTGAATCAGAAGAAGCAGAAGAAAGAGAAGGAGAAGGTGAAGTCTGGAGGGTGAATCAGAAGAAGTAGAAGAAGGAGAAGGAGAAGGTGAAGTCTGGAGGGTGAATCAGAAAAAGCAGAAGAAGGAGAAGGAGAAGGTGAAGTCTGGAGGGTGAATCAGAAGAAGCAGAAGAAGGAGAAGGAGAAGGTGAAGTCTGGAGGGTGAATCAGAAGAAGCAGAAGAAGGAGAAGGAGAAGGTGAAGTCTGGAGGGTGAATCAGAAGAAGCAGAATAAGGAGAAGGAGAAGGTGAAGTCTGGAGGGTGAATCAGAAGAAGCAGAATAAGGAGAAGGAGAAGGTGAAGTCTGGAGGGTGAATCAGAAGAAGCAGAAAAAGGAGAAGGAGAAGGTGAAGTCTGAAGGGTGAATCAGAAGAAGTAGAAGAAGGAGAAGGAGAAGGTGAAGTCTGGAGGGTGAAGCAGAAGAAGTAGAAGAAGGAGAAGGAGAAGGTGAAGTCAGGAGGGTGAATCAGAAGAAGTAGAAGAAGGAGAAGGAGAAGGTGAAGTCAGGAGGGTGAATCAGAAGAAGCAGAAGAAGGAGAAGGAGAAGGTGAAGTCTGGAGGGTGAATCAGAAGAATCAGAAGAAGGAGAAGGAGAAGGTGAAGTCTGGAGGGTGAATCAGAAGAAGCAGAAGAAAGAGAAGGAGAAGGTGAAGTCTGGAGGGTGAAGCAGAAGAAATAGAAGAAGGAGAAGGAGAAGGTGAAGACTGGAGGGTGAATCAGAAGAAGTAGAAGAAGGAGAAGGAGAAGGTGAAGTCTGGAGGGTGAATCAGAAGAAGTAGAAGAAGGAGAAGGAGAAGGTGAAGTCTGGAGGGTGAATCAGAAGAAGCAGAAGAAGGAGAAGGAGAAGGTGAAGTCTGGAGGGTGAATCAGAAGAAGCAGAAGAAGGAGAAGGAGAAGATGAAGTCTGGAGGGCGAATCAGAAGAAGTAGAAGAAGGAGAAGGAGAAGGTGAGGTCTGGAGGGTGAATCAGAAGAAGCAGAAGAAGGAGAAGGAGAAGGTGAAGTCTGGAGGGTGAATCAGAAGAAGCAGAAGAAGGAGAAGGAGTAGGTGAAGTCTGGAGGGTGAATCAGAAGAAGCAGAAGAAGGAGAAGGAGAAGGTGAAGTCAGGAGGGTGAATCAGAAGAAGCAGAAGAAGGAGAAGGTGAAGTTAGGAGGGTGAATCAGAAGAAGCAGAAGAAGGAGAAGGAGCAGGTGATGTCAGGGGGATGAAGCAGAAGAAGTAGAAGAAGGAGAAGGAGAAGGAGAAGTCAGGACGGTGAAGCAGAAGAAGCAGAAGAAGGAGAAGGAGAAGGTGAAGTCTGGAGGGTGAATCAGAAGAAGTAGAAGAAGGAGAAGGAGAAGGTCAAGTCTGGAGGGTGAATCAGAAGAAGTAGAATAAGGAGAAGGAGAAGGTGAAGTCTGGAGGGTGAAGCAGTAGAAGTAGAAGAAGGAGAAGGAGAAGGTGAAGTCAGGAGGGTGAACCAGAAGAAGTAGAAGAAGGAGAAGGAGAAGGTGAAGTCAGGAGGGTGAATCAGAAGAAGCAGAAGAAGGAGAAGGAGAAGGTGAAGTCTGGAGGGTGAATCAGAAGAATCAGAAGAACGAGAAGGAGAAGGTGAAGTCTGGAGGGTGAATCAGAAGAAGCAGAAGAAAGAGAAGGAGAAGGTGAAGTCTGGAGGGTGAATCAGAAGAAGTAGAAGAAGGAGAAGGAGAAGGTGAAGTCTGGAGTGTGAATCAGAAGAAGCAGAAGAAGGAGAAGGAGAAGGTGAAGTCTAGAGGGTGAATCAGAAGAAGCAGAATAAGGAGAAGGAGAAGGTGAAGTCTGGAGGGTGAATCAGATGAAGCAGAAGAAGGAGAAGGAGAAGGTGAAGTCTGGAGGGTGAATCAGAAGAAGTAGAAGAAGGAGAAGGAGAAGGTGAATTCTGGAGGGCGAAGCAGAAGAAGTAGAAGAAGGAGAAGGAGAAGGTGAAGTCAGGAGGGTGAATCAGAAGAAGTAGAAGAAGGAGAAGGAGAAGGTGAAGTCAGGAGGGTGAATCAGAAGAAGCAGAAGAAGGAGAAGGAGAAGGTGAAGTCTGGAGGGTGAATCAGAAGAATCAGAAGAAGGAGAAGGAGAAGGTGAAGTCTGGAGGGTGAATCAGAAGAAGCAGAGGAAGGAGAAGGAGAAGGTGAAGTCTGGAGGGTGAATCAGAAGAAGCAGAATAAGGAGAAGGAGAAGGTGAAGTCTGGAGGGTGAATCAGAAGAAGCAGAATAAGGAGAAGGAGAAGGTGAAGTCTGGAGGGTGAATCATAAGAAGCAGAAGAAGGAGAAGGAGAAGATGAAGTCTGGAGGGTGAATCAGAAGAAGTAGAAGAAGGAGTAGGAGAAGGTGAAGTCTGGAGGGTGAAGCAGAAGAAGTAGAAGAAGGAGAAGGAGAAGGTGAAGTCAGGAGGGTGAATCAGAAGAAGTAGAAGAAGAAGAAGGAGAAGGTGAAGTCAGGAGGGTGAATCAGATGAAGCAGAAGAAGGAGAAGGAGAAGGTGAAGTCTGGAGGGTGAATCAGAAGAATCAGAAGAAGGAGAAGTAGAAGGTGAAGTCTGGAGGGTGAATCAGAAGAAGCAGAAGAAAGAGAAGGAGAAGGTGAAGTCTGGAGGGTGAAGCAGAAGAAACAGAAGAAGGAGAAGGTGAAGACTGGAGGGTGAATCAGAAGAAGTAGAAGAAGGAGAAGGAGAAGGTGAAGTCTGGAGGGTGAATCAGAAGAAGTAGAAGAAGGAGAAGGAGAAGGTGAAGTCTGGGGGGTGAATCAGAAGAAGCAGAAGAAGGAGAAGGAGAAGGTGAAGTCTGGAGGGTGAATCAGAAGAAGCAGAAGAAGGAGAAGGAGAAGATGAAGTCTGGAGGGTGAATCAGAAGAAGTAGAAGAAGGAGAAGAGAAGGTGAAGTCTGGAGGGTGAATCAGAATTAGTAGAAGAAGGAGAAGGAGAAGGTGAAGTCTGGACGGTGAATCAGAAGAAACAGAAGAAGGAGAAGGAGAAGGTGAAGTCTGGAGGGTGAATCAGAAGAAGTAGAAGAAGGAGAAGGAGAAGGTGTAGTCTGGAGGGTGAATCAGAAGAAGTAGACGAAGGAGAAGGAGAAGGTGAAGTCTGGAGGGTGAATCAGAAGAAGCAGAAGAAGGAGAAGGAGAAGGTGAAGTCTGGAGGGTGAATCAGAAGAAGCAGAAGAAGGAGAAGGAGAAGGTGAAGTCTGGAGGGTGAATCAGAAGAAGCAGAATAAGGAGAAGGAGAAGGTGAAGTCTGGAGGGTAAATCAGAAGAAGCAGAAAAAGGAGAAGGAGAAGGTGAAGTCTGAAGGGTGAATCAGAAGAAGTAGAAGAAGGAGAAGGTGAAGTCTGGAGGGTGAAGCAGAAGAAGTAGAAGAAGGAGCAGGAGGTGAAGTCAGGAGGGTGAATCAGAAGAAGTAGAAGAAGGAGAAGGAGAAGATGAAGTCAGGAGGGTGAATCGTAAGAAGCAGAAGAAGGAGAAGGAGAAGGTGAAGTCTGGAGGGTGAATCAGAAGAATCAGAAGAAGGAGAAGGAGAAGGTGAAGTCTGGAGGGTGAATCAGAAGAAGCAGAAAAAGGAGAAGGAGAAGGTGAAGTCTGAAGGGTGAATCAGAAGAAGTAGAAGAAGGAGAAGGAGAAGGTGAAGTCTGGAGGGTGAATCAGAAGAAGCAGAAGAAAGAGAAGGAGAAGGTGAAGTCTGGAGGGTGAATCAGAAGAAGTAGAAGAAGGAGAAGGAGAAGGTGAAGTCTGGAGGGTGAATCAGAAAAAGCAGAAGAAGGAGAAGGAGAAGGTGAAGTCTGGAGGGTGAATCAGAAGAAGCAGAAGAAGGAGAAGGAGAAGGTGAAGTCTGGAGGGTGAATCAGAAGAAGCAGAAGAAGGAGAAGGAGAAGGTGAAGTCTGGAGGGTGAATCAGAAGAAGCAGAATAAGGAGAAGGAGAAGGTGAAGTCTGGAGGGTGAATCAGAGGAAGCAGAAAAAGGAGAAGGAGAAGGTGAAGTCTGAAGGGTGAATAAGAAGAAGTAGAAGAAGGAGAAGGAGAAGGTGAAGTCTGGAGGGTGAAGCAGAAGAAGTAGAAGAAGGAGAAGGAGAAGGTGAAGTCAGGAGGGTGAATCAGAAGAAGTAGAAGAAGGAGAAGCAGAAGGTGAAGTCAGGAGGGTGAATCAGAAGAAGCAGAAGAAGGAGAAGGTGAAGTCTGGAGGGTGAATCAGAAGAATCAGAAGAAGGAGAAGGAGAAGGTGAAGTCTGGAGGGTGAATCAGAAGAAGCAGAAGAAAGAGAAGGAGAAGGTGAAGTCTGGAGGGTGAAGCAGAAGAAATAGAAGAAGGAGAAGGAGAAGGTGAAGACTGGAGGGTGAATCAGAAGAAGTAGAAGAAGGAGAAGGAGAAGGTGAAGTCTGGAGGGTGAATCAGAAGAAGTAGAAGAAGGAGAAGGAGAAGGTGAAGTCTGGAGGGTGAATCAGAAGAAGCAGAAGAAGGAGAAGGAGCAGGTGAAGTCTGGAGGGTGAATCAGAAGAAGCAGAAGAAGGAGAAGGAGAAGATGAAGTCTGGAGGGTGAATCAGAAGAAGTAGAAGAAGGAGAAGGAGAAGGTGAGGTCTGGAGGGTGAATCAGAAGAAGCAGAAGAAGGAGAAGGAGAAGGTGAAGTCTGGAGGGTGAATCAGAAGAAGCAGAAGAAGGAGAAGGAGTAGGTGAAGTCTGGAGGGTGAATCAGAAGAAGCAGAAGAAGGAGAAGGAGAAGGTGAAGTCAGGAGGGTGAATCAGAAGAAGCAGAAGAAGGAGAAGGAGAAGGTGAAGTTAGGAGGGTGAATCAGAAGAAGCAGAAGAAGGAGAAGGAGCAGGTGATGTCAGGGGGATGAAGCAGAAGAAGGAGAAGAAGGAGAAGGAGAAGGTGAAGTCAGGACGGTGAAGCAGAAGAAGCAGAAGAAGGAGAAGGAGAAGGTGAAGTCTGGAGGGTGAATCAGAAGAAGTAGAAGAAGGAGAAGGAGAAGGTCAAGTCTGGAGGGTGAATCAGAAGAAGTAGAATAAGGAGAAGGAGAAGGTGAAGTCTGGAGGGTGAAGCAGTAGAAGTAGAAGAAGGAGAAGGAGAAGGTGAAGTCAGGAGGGTGAATCAGAAGAAGTAGAAGAAGGAGAAGGAGAAGGTGAAGTCAGGAGGGTGAATCAGAAGAAGCAGAAGAAGGAGAAGGAGAAGGTGAAGTCTGGAGGGTGAATCAGAAGAATCAGAAGAAGGAGAAGGAGAAGGTGAAGTCTGGAGGGTGAATCAGAAGAAGCAGAAGAAAGAGAAGGAGAAGGTGAAGTCTGGAGGGTGAATCAGAAGAAGTAGAAGAAGGAGAAGGAGAAGGTGAAGTCTGGAGTGTGAATCAGAAGAAGCAGAAGAAGGAGAAGGAGAAGGTGAAGTCTAGAGGGTGAATCAGAAGAAGCAGAATAAGGAGAAGGAGAAGGTGAAGTCTGGAGGGTGAATCAGAAGAAGCAGAAGAAGGAGAAGGAGAAGGTGAAGTCTGGAGGGTGAATCAGAAGAAGTAGAAGAAGGAGAAGGAGAAGGTGAATTCTGGAGGGCGAAGCAGAAGAAGTAGAAGAAGGAGAAGGAGAAGGTGAAGTCAGGAGGGTGAATCAGAAGAAGTAGAAGAAGGAGAAGGAGAAGGTGAAGTCAGGAGGGTGAATCAGAAGAAGCAGAAGAAGGAGAAGGAGAAGGTGAAGTCTGGAGGGTGAATCAGAAGAATCAGAAGAAGGAGAAGGAGAAGGTGAAGTCTGGAGGGTGAATCAGAAGAAGCAGAGGAAGGAGAAGGAGAAGGTGAAGTCTGGAGGGTGAATCAGAAGAAGCAGAATAAGGAGAAGGAGAAGGTGAAGTCTGGAGGGTGAATCAGAAGAAGCAGAATAAGGAGAAGGAGAAGGTGAAGTCTGGAGGGTGAATCATAAGAAGCAGAAGAAGGAGAAGGAGAAGATGAAGTCTGGAGGGTGAATCAGAAGAAGTAGAAGAAGGAGAAGGAGAAGGTGAAGTCTGGAGGGTGAAGCAGAAGAAGTAGAAGAAGGAGAAGGAGAAGGTGAAGTCAGGAGGGTGAATCAGAAGAAGTAGAAGAAGAAGAAGGAGAAGGTGAAGTCAGGAGGGTGAATCAGATGAAGCAGAAGAAGGAGAAGGAGAAGGTGAAGTCTGGAGGGTGAATCAGAAGAATCAGAAGAAGGAGAAGTAGAAGGTGAAGTCTGGAGGGTGAATCAGAAGAAGCAGAAGAAAGAGAAGGAGAAGGTGAAGTCTGGAGGGTAAAGCAGAAGAAACAGAAGAAGGAGAAGGTGAAGACTGGAGGGTGAATCAGAAGAAGTAGAAGAAGGAGAAGGAGAAGGTGAAGTCTGGAGGGTGAATCAGAAGAAGTAGAAGAAGGAGAAGGAGAAGGTGAAGTCTGGGGGTTGAATCAGAAGAAGCAGAAGAAGGAGAAGGAGAAGGTGAAGTCTGGAGGGTGAATCAGAAGAAGCAGAAGAAGGAGAAGGAGAAGATGAAGTCTGGAGGGTGAATCAGAAGAAGTAGAAGAAGGAGAAGAGAAGGTGAAGTCTGGAGGGTGAATCAGAATTAGTAGAAGAAGGAGAAGGAGAAGGTGAAGTCTGGACGGTGAATCAGAAGAAACAGAAGAAGGAGAAGGAGAAGGTGAAGTCTGGAGGGTGAATCAGAAGAAGTAGAAGAAGGAGAAGGAGAAGGTGTAGTCTGGAGGGTGAATCAGAAGAAGTAGACGAAGGAGAAGGAGAAGGTGATGTCTGGAGGGTGAATCAGAAGAAGCAGAAGAAGGAGAAGGAGAAGGTGAAGTCTGGAGGGTGAATCAGAAGAAGCAGAAGAAGGAGAAGGAGAAGGTGAAGTCTGGAGGGTGAATCAGAAGAAGCAGAATAAGGAGAAGGAGAAGGTGAAGTCTGGAGGGTGAATCAGAAGAAGCAGAAAAAGGAGAAGGAGAAGGTGAAGTCTGAAGGGTGAATCAGAAGAAGTAGAAGAAGGAGAAGGAGAAGGTGAAGTCTGGAGGGTGAAGCAGAAGAAGTAGAAGAAGGAGCAGGAGAAGGTGAAGTCAGGAGGGTGAATCAGAAGAAGTAGAAGAAGGAGAAGGAGAAGATGAAGTCAGGAGGGTGAATCGTAAGAAGCAGAAGAAGGAGAAGGAGAAGGTGAAGTCTGGAGGGTGAATCAGAAGAATCAGAAGAAGGAGAAGGAGAAGGTGAAGTCTGGAGGGTGAATCAGAAGAAGCAGAAAAAGGAGAAGGAGAAGGTGAAGTCTGAAGGGTGAATCAGAAGAAGTAGAAGAAGGAGAAGGAGAAGGTGAAGTCTGGAGGGTGAATCAGAAGAAGCAGAAGAAAGAGAAGGAGAAGGTGAAGTCTGGAGGGTGAATCAGAAGAAGTAGAAGAAGGAGAAGGAGAAGGTGAAGTCTGGAGGGTGAATCAGAAAAAGCAGAAGAAGGAGAAGGAGAAGGTGAAGTCTGGAGGGTGAATCAGAAGAAGCAGAAGAAGGAGAAGGAGAAGGTGAAGTCTGGAGGGTGAATCAGAAGAAGCAGAAGAAGGAGAAGGAGAAGGTGAAGTCTGGAGGGTGAATCAGAAGAAGCAGAATAAGGAGAAGGAGAAGGTGAAGTCTGGAGGGTGAATCAGAAGAAGCAGAAAAAGGAGAAGGAGAAGGTGAAGTCTGAAGGGTGAATCAGAAGAAGTAGAAGAAGGAGAAGGAGAAGGTGAAGTCTGGAGGGTGAAGCAGAAGAAGTAGAAGAAGGAGAAGGAGAAGGTGAAGTCAGGAGGGTGAATCAGAAGAAGTAGAAGAAGGAGAAGCAGAAGGTGAAGTCAGGAGGGTGAATCAGAAGAAGCAGAAGAAGGAGAAGGAGAAGGTGAAGTCTGGAGGGTGAATCAGAAGAATCAGAAGAAGGAGAAGGAGAAGGTGAAGTCTGGAGGGTGAATCAGAAGAAGCAGAAGAAAGAGAAGGAGAAGGTGAAGTCTGGAGGGTGAAGCAGAAGAAATAGAAGAAGGAGAAGGAGAAGGTGAAGACTGGAGGGTGAATCAGAAGAAGTAGAAGAAGGAGAAGGAGAAGGTGAAGTCTGGAGGGTGAATCAGAAGAAGTAGAAGAAGGAGAAGGAGAAGGTGAAGTCTGGAGGGTGAATCAGAAGAAGCAGAAGAAGGAGAAGGAGAAGGTGAAGTCTGGAGGGTGAATCAGAAGAAGCAGAAGAAGGAGAAGGAGAAGATGAAGTCTGGAGGGTGAATCAGAAGAAGTAGAAGAAGGAGAAGGAGAAGGTGAGGTCTGGAGGGTGAATCAGAAGAAGCAGAAGAAGGAGAAGGAGAAGGTGAAGTCTGGAGGGTGAATCAGAAGAAGCAGAAGAAGGAGAAGGAGTAGGTGAAGTCTGGAGGGTGAATCAGAAGAAGCAGAAGAAGGAGAAGGAGAAGGTGAAGTCAGGAGGGTGAATCAGAAGAAGCAGAAGAAGGAGAAGGAGAAGGTGAAGTTAGGAGGGTGAATCAGAAGAAGCAGAAGAAGGAGAAGGAGCAGGTGATGTCAGGGGGATGAAGCAGAAGAAGTAGAAGAAGGAGAAGGAGAAGGTGAAGTCAGGACGGTGAAGCAGAAGAAGCAGAAGAAGGAGAAGGAGAAGGTGAAGTCTGGAGGGAGAATCAGAAGAAGTAGAAGAAGGAGAAGGAGAAGGTCAAGTTTGGAGGGTGAATCAGAAGAAGTAGAATAAGGAGAAGGAGAAGGTGAAGTCTGGAGGGTGAAGCAGTAGAAGTAGAAGAAGGAGAAGGAGAAGGTGAAGTCAGGAGGGTGAATCAGAAGAAGTAGAAGAAGGAGAAGGAGAAGGTGAAGTCAGGAGGGTGAATCAGAAGAAGCAGAAGAAGGAGAAGGAGAAGGTGAAGTCTGGAGGGTGAATCAGAAGAATCAGAAGAAGGAGAAGGAGAAGGTGAAGTCTGGAGGGTGAATCAGAAGAAGCAGAAGAAAGAGAAGGAGAAGGTGAAGTCTGGAGGGTGAATCAGAAGAAGTAGAAGAAGGAGAAGGAGAAGGTGAAGTCTGGAGTGTGAATCAGAAGAAGCAGAAGAAGGAGAAGGAGAAGGTGAAGTCTAGAGGGTGAATCAGAAGAAGCAGAATAAGGAGAAGGAGAAGGTGAAGTCTGGAGGGTGAATCAGAAGAAGCAGAAGAAGGAGAAGGAGAAGGTGAAGTCTGGAGGGTGAATCAGAAGAAGTAGAAGAAGGAGAAGGAGAAGGTGAATTCTGGAGGGCGAAGCAGAAGAAGTAGAAGAAGGAGAAGGAGAAGGTGAAGTCAGGAGGGTGAATCAGAAGAAGTAGAAGAAGGAGAAGGAGAAGGTGAAGTCAGGAGGGTGAATCAGAAGAAGCAGAAAAAGGAGAAGGAGAAGGTGAAGTCTGGAGGGTGAATCAGAAGAATCAGAAGAAGGAGAAGGAGAAGGTGAAGTCTGGAGGGTGAATCAGAAGAAGCAGAGGAAGGAGAAGGAGAAGGTGAAGTCTGGAGGGTGAATCAGAAGAAGCAGAATAAGGAGAAGGAGAAGGTGAAGTCTGGAGGGTGAATCATAAGAAGCAGAAGAAGGAGAAGGAGAAGATGAAGTCTGGAGGGTGAATCAGAAGAAGTAGAAGAAGGAGAAGGAGAAGGTGAAGTCTGGAGGGTGAAGCAGAAGAAGTAGAAGAAGGAGAAGGAGAAGGTGAAGTCAGGAGGGTGAATCAGAAGAAGTAGAAGAAGAAGAAGGAGAAGGTGAAGTCAGGAGGGTGAATCAGATGAAGCAGAAGAAGGAGAAGGAGAAGGTGAAGTCTGGAGGGTGAATCAGAAGAATCAGAAGAAGGAGAAGTAGAAGGTGAAGTCTGGAGGGTGAATCAGAAGAAGCAGAAGAAAGAGAAGGAGAAGGTGAAGTCTGGAGGGTGAAGCAGAAGAAACAGAAGAAGGAGAAGGTGAAGACTGGAGGGTGAATCAGAAGAAGTAGAAGAAGGAGAAGGAGAAGGTGAAGTCTGGAGGGTGAATCAGAAGAAGTAGAAGAAGGAGAAGGAGAAGGTGAAGTCTGGGGGGTGAATCAGAAGAAGCAGAAGAAGGAGAAGGAGAAGGTGAAGTCTGGAGGGTGAATCAGAAGAAGCAGAAGAAGGAGAAGGAGAAGATGAAGTCTGGAGGGTGAATCAGAAGAAGTAGAAGAAGGAGAAGGAGAAGGTGAAGTCTGGAGGGTGAATCAGAATTAGTAGAAGAAGGAGAAGGAGAAGGTGAAGTCTGGACGGTGAATCAGAAGAAACAGAAGAAGGAGAAGGAGAAGGTGAAGTCTGGAGGGTGAATCAGAAGAAGTAGAAGAAGGAGAAGGAGAAGGTGTAGTCTGGAGGGTGAATCAGAAGAAGTAGACGAAGGAGAAGGAGAAGGTGAAGTCTGGAGGGTGAATCAGAAGAAGCAGAAGAAGGCAAGGAGAAGGTGAAGTCTGGAGGGTGAATCAGAAGAAGCAGAAGAAGGAGAAGGAGAATGTGAAGTCTGGAGGGTGAATCAGAAGAAGCAGAATAAGGAGAAGGAGAAGGTGAAGTCTGGAGGGTGAATCAGAAGAAGCAGAAAAAGGAGAAGGAGAAGGTGAAGTCTGAAGGGTGAATCAGAAGAAGTAGAAGAAGGAGAAGGAGAAGGTGAAGTCTGGAGGGTGAAGCAGAAGAAGTAGAAGAAGGAGCAGGAGAAGGTGAAGTCAGGAGGGTGAATCAGAAGAAGTAGAAGAAGGAGAAGGAGAAGATGAAGTCAGGAGGGTGAATCGTAAGAAGCAGAAGAAGGAGAAGGAGAAGGTGAAGTCTGGAGGGTGAATCAGAAGAATCAGAAGAAGGAGAAGGAGAAGGTGAAGTCTGGAGGGTGAATCAGAAGAAGCAGAAGAAGGAGAAGGAGAAGGTGAAGTCTGGAGGGAGAAGCAGAAGAAGTAGAAGAAGGAGAAGGAGAAGGTGAAGTCTGGAGGGTGAATCAGAAGAAGTAGAAGAAGGAGAAGGAGAAGGTGAAGTCTGGAGGGTGAATCAGAAGAAGCAGAAGAAGGAGAAGGAGAAGGTGAAGTCTGGAGGGTGAATCAGAAGAAGCAGAAGAAGGAGAAGGAGAAGGTGAAGTCTGGAGGGTGAAACAGAAGAAGCAGAATAAGGAGAAGGAGAAGGTGAAGTCAGGAGGGTGAATCAGAAGAAGCAGAAGAAGGAGAAGGAGAAGGTGAAGTAAGGAGGGTGAATCAGAAGAAGCAGAAGAAGGAGAAGGAGAAGGTGAAGTCTGGAGTGTGAAGCAGAAGAAGCAAAAGAAGGAGAAGGAGAAGGTGAAGTCTGGAGGGTGAATCAGAAGAAGTAGAAGAAGGAGAAGGAGAAGGTGAAGTCTGGAGGGTGAAGCAGAAGAAGTAGAAGAAGGAGAAGGAGAAGGTGAAGTCAGGAGGGTGAATCAGAAGAAGTAGAAGAAGGAGAAGGAGAAGGTGAAGTCAGGAGGGTGAATCAGAAGAAGCAGAAGAAGGAGAAGGAGAAGGTGAAGTCTGGAGGGTGAATCAGAAGAATCAGAAGAAGGAGAAGGAGAAGGTGAATTCTGGAGGGTGAATCAGAAGAAGCAGAAGAAAGAGAAGGAGAAGGTGAAGTCTGGAGGGTGTATCAGAAGAAGCAGAAGAAGGAGAAGGAGAAGGTGAAGTCTGGAGGGAGAAGCAGAAGAAGTAGAAGAAGGAGAAGGAGAAGGTGAAGTCTGGAGGGTGAATCAGAAGAAGTAGAAGAAGGAGAAGGAGAAGGTGAAGTCTGGAGGGTGAATCAGAAGAAGCAGAAGAAGGAGAAGGAGAAGGTGAAGTCTGGAGGGTGAATCAGAAGAAGCAGAAGAAGGAGAAGGAGAAGGTGAAGTCTGGAGGGTGAAACAGAAGAAGCAGAATAAGGAGAAGGAGAAGGTGAAGTCAGGAGGGTGAATCAGAAGAAGCAGAAGAAGGAGAAGGAGAAGGTGAAGTAAGGAGGGTGAATCAGAAGAAGCAGAAGAAGGAGAAGGAGAAGGTGAAGTCTGGAGTGTGAAGCAGAAGAAGCAAAAGAAGGAGAAGGAGAAGGTGAAGTCTGGAGGGTGAATCAGAAGAAGTAGAAGAAGGAGAAGGAGAAGGTGAAGTCTGGAGGGTGAAGCAGAAGAAGTAGAAGAAGGAGAAGGAGAAGGTGAAGTCAGGAGGGTGAATCAGAAGAAGTAGAAGAAGGAGAAGGAGAAGGTGAAGTCAGGAGGGTGAATCAGAAGAAGCAGAAGAAGGAGAAGGAGAAGGTGAAGTCTGGAGGGTGAATCAGAAGAATCAGAAGAAGGAGAAGGAGAAGGTGAATTCTGGAGGGTGAATCAGAAGAAGCAGAAGAAAGAGAAGGAGAAGGTGAAGTCTGGAGGGTGTATCAGAAGAAGCAGAAGAAGGAGAAGGAGAAGGTGAAGTCTGGAGGGAGAAGCAGAAGAAGTAGAAGAAGGAGAAGGAGAAGGTGAAGTCTGGAGGGTGAATCAGAAGAAGTAGAAGAAGGAGAAGGAGAAGGTGAAGTCTGGAGGGTGAATCAGAAGAAGTAGAAGAAGGAGAAGGAGAAGGTGAAGTCTGGAGGGTGAATCAGAAGAAACAGAAGAAGGAGAAGGAGAAGGTGAAGTCTGGAGGGTGAATCAGAAGAAGTAGAAGAAGGAGAAGGAGAAGGTGTAGTCTGGAGGGTGAATCAGAAGAAGTAGACGAAGGAGAAGGAGAAGGTGAAGTCTGGAGGGTGAACCAGAAGAAGCAGAAGAAGGAGAAGGAGAAGGTGAAGTCTGGAGGGTGAATCAGAAGAAGTAGAAGAAGGAGAAGGAGAAGGTGAAGTCTGGAGGGTGAATCAGAAGAAGCAGAAGAAGGAGAAGGAGAAGGTGAAGTCTGGAGGGTGAATCAGAAGAAGCAGAAGAAGGAGAAGGAGAAGGTGAAGTCTGGAGGGTGAAACAGAAGAAGCAGAATAAGGAGAAGGAGAAGGTGAAGTCAGGAGGGTGAATCAGAAGAAGCAGAAGAAGGAGAAGGAGAAGGTGAAGTAAGGAGGGTGAATCAGAAGAAGCAGAAGAAGGAGAAGGAGAAGGTGAAGTCTGGAGTGTGAAGCAGAAGAAGCAAAAGAAGGAGAAGGAGAAGGTGAAGTCTGGAGGGTGAATCAGAAGAAGTAGAAGAAGGAGAAGGAGAAGGTGAAGTCTGGAGGGTGAAGCAGAAGAAGTAGAAGAAGGAGAAGAAGAAGGTGAAGTCAGGAGGGTGAATCAGAAGAAGTAGAAGAAGGAGAAGGAGAAGGTGAAGTCAGGAGGGTGAATCAGTTGAAGCAGAAGAAGGAGAAGGAGAAGGTGAAGTCTGGAGGGTGAATCAGAAGAATCAGAAGAAGGAGAAGGAGAAGGTGAAGTCTGGAGGGTGAATCAGAAGAAGCAGAAGAAAGAGAAGGAGAAGGTGAAGTCTGGAGGGTGAATCAGAAGAAGCAGAAGAAGGAGAAGGAGAAGGAGAAGTCAGGAGCGTGAATCAGAAGAAGCAGAAGAAGGAGAAGGAGAAGGTGAAGTAAGGAGGGTGAATCAGAAGAAGCAGAAGAAGGAGAAGGAGCAGGTGATGTCAGGGGGATGAAGCAGAAGAAGTAGAAGAAGGAGAAGGAGAAGGTGAAGTCAGGACGGTGAAGCAGAAGAAGCAGAAGAAGGAGAAGGAGAAGGTGAAGTCTGGAGGATGAATCAGAAGAAGTAGAAGAAGGAGAAGGAGAAGGTCAAGTCTGGAGGGTGAATCAGAAGAAGTAGAATAAGGAGAAGGAGAAGGTGAAGTCTGGAGGGTGAAGCAGAAGAAGTAGAAGAAGGAGAAGGAGAAGGTGAAGTCAGGAGGGTGAATCAGAAGAAGTAGAAAAAGGAGAAGGAGAAGGTGAAGTCAGGAGGGTGAATCAGAAGAAGCAGAAGAAGGAGAAGGAGAAGGTGAAGTCTGGAGGGTGAATCAGAAGAATCAGAAGAAGGAGAAGGAGAAGGTGAAGTCTGGAGGGTGAATCAGAAGAAGCAGAAGAAAGAGAAGGAGAAGGTGAAGTCTGGAGGGTGAATCAGAAGAAGTAGAAGAAGGAGAAGGAGAAGGTGAAGTCTGGAGTGTGAATCAGAAGAAGCAGAAGAAGGAGAAGGAGAAGGTGAAGTCTAGAGGGTGAATCAGAAGAAGCAGAATAAGGAGAAGGAGAAGGTGAAGTCTGGAGGGTGAATCAGAAGAAGCAGAAGAAGGAGAAGGAGAAGGTGAAGTCTGGAGGGTGAATCAGAAGAAGTAGAAGAAGGAGAAGGAGAAGGTGAAGTCTGGAGGGTGAAGCAGAAGAAGTAGAAGAAGGAGAAGGAGAAGGTGAAGTCAGGAGGGTGAATCAGAAGAAGTAGAAGAAGGAGAAGGAGAAGGTGAAGTCAGGAGGGTGAATCAGAAGAAGCAGAAGAAGGAGAAGGAGAAGGTGAAGTCTGGAGGGTGAATCAGAAGAATCAGAAGAAGGAGAAGGAGAAGGTGAAGTCTGGAGGGTGAATCAGAAGAAGCAGAGGAAGGAGAAGGAGAAGGTGAAGTCTGGAGGGTGAATCAGAAGAAGCAGAATAAGGAGAAGGAGAAGGTGAAGTCTGGAGGGTGAATCAGAAGAAGCAGAATAAGGAGAAGGAGAAGGTGAAGTCTGGAGGGTGAATCAGAAGAAGCAGAAGAAGGAGAAGGAGAAGATGAAGTCTGGAGGGTGAATCAGAAGAAGTAGAAGAAGGAGAAGGAGAAGGTGAAGTCTGGAGGGTGAAGCAGAAGAAGTAGAAGAAGGAGAAGGAGAAGGTGAAGTCAGGAGGGTGAATCAGAAGAAGTTGAAGAAGGAGAAGGAGAAGGTGAAGTCAGGAGGGTGAATCAGAAGAAGCAGAAGAAGGAGAAGGAGAAGGTGAAGTCTGGAGGGTGAATCAGAAGAATCAGAAGAAGGAGAAGGAGAAGGTGAAGTCTGGAGGGTGAATCAGAAGAAGCCGAAGAAGGAGAAGGAGAAGGTGAAGTCTGGAGGGTGAATCAGAAGAAGCAGAAGAAGGAGAAGGAGAAGGTGAAGTCAGGAGGGTGAATCAGAAGAAGCAGAAGAAGGAGAAGGAGAAGGTGAAGTTAGGAGGGTGAATCAGAAGAAGCAGAAGAAGGAGAAGGAGCAGGTGATGTCAGCGGGATGAAGCAGAAGAAGTAGAAGAAGGAGAAGGAGAAGGTGAAGTCAGGACGGTGAAGCAGAAGAAGCAGAAGAAGGAGAAGGAGAATGTGAAGTCTGGAGGGTGAATCAGAATAAGTAGAAGAAGGAGAAGGAGAAGGTCAAGTCTGGAGGGTGAATCAGAAGAAGTAGAAGAAGGAGAAGGAGAAGGTGAAGTCTGGAGGGTGAAGCAGAAGAAGTAGAAGAAGGAGAAGGAGAAGGTGAAGTCAGGAGGGTGAATCAGAAGAAGTAGAAGAAGGAGAAGGAGAAGGTGAAGTCAGGAGGGTGAATCAGAAGAAGCAGAAGCAGGGGAAGGAGAAGGTGAAGTCTGGAGGGTGAATCAGAAGAAGTAGAAGAAGGAGAAGGAGAAGGTGTTGTCTGGAGGGTGAATCAGAAGAAGTAGACGAAGGAGAAGGAGAAGGTGAAGTCTGGAGGGTGAATCAGAAGAAGCAGAAGAAGGAGAAGGAGAAGGTGAAGTCTGGAGGGTGAATCAGAGAAGCAGAAGAAGGAGAAGGAGAAGGTGAAGTCTGGAGGGTGAATCAGAAGAAGCAGAAGAAAGAGAAGGAGAAGGTGAAGTCTGGAGGGTGAATCAGAAGAAGTAGAAGAAGGAGAAGGAGAAGGTGAAGTCTGGAGTGTGAATCAGAAGAAGCAGAAGAAGGAGAAGGAGAAGGTGAAGTCTAGAGGGTGAATCAGAAGAAGCAGAATAAGGAGAAGGAGAAGGTGAAGTCTGGAGGGTGAATCAGAAGAAGCAGAAGAAGGAGAAGGAGAAGTGAAGTCTGGAGGGTGAATCAGAAGAAGTAGAAGAAGGAGAAGGAGAAGGTGAAGTCTGGAGGGTGAAGCAGAAGAAGTAGAAGAAGGAGAAGGAGAAGGTGAAGTCAGGAGGGTGAATCAGAAGAAGTAGAAGAAGGAGAAGGAGAAGGTGAAGTCAGGAGGGTGAATCAGAAGAAGCAGAAGAAGGAGAAGGAGAAGCTGAAGTCTGGAGGGTGAATCAGAAGAATCTGAAGAAGGAGAAGGAGAAGGTGAAGTCTGGAGGGTGAATCAGAAGAGGCAGAGGAAGGAGAAGGAGAAGGTGAAGTCTGGAGGGTGAATCAGAAGAAGCAGAATAAGGAGAAGGAGAAGGTGAAGTCTGGAGGGTGAATCAGAAGAAGCAGAATAAGGAGAAGGAGAAGGTGAAGTCTGGAGGGTGAATCAGAAGAAGCAGAAGAAGGAGAAGGAGAAGATGAAGTCTGGAGGGTGAATCAGAAGAAGTAGAAGAAGGAGAAGGAGAAGGTGAAGTCTGGAGGGTGAAGCAGAAGAAGTAGAAGAAGGAGAAGGAGAAGGTGAAGTCAGGAGGGTGAATCAGAAGAAGTAGAAGAAGAAGAAGGAGAAGGTGAAGTCAGGAGGGTGAATCAGAAGAAGCAGAAGAAGGAGAAGGAGAAGGTGAAGTCTGGAGGGTGAATCAGAAGAATCAGAAGAAGGAGAAGTAGAAGTTGAAGTCTGGAGGGTGAATCAGAAGAAGCAGAAGAAAGAGAAGGAGAAGGTGAAGTCTGGAGGGTGAAGCAGAAGAAACAGAAGAAGGAGAAGGAGAAGGTGAAGACTGGAGGGTGAATCAGAAGAAGTAGAAGAAGGAGAAGGAGAAGGTGAAGTCTGGAGGGTGAATCAGAAGAAGTAGAAGAAGGAGAAGGAGAAGGTGAAGTCTGGAGGGTGAATCAGAAGAAGCAGAAGAAGGAGAAGGAGAAGGAGAAGTCTGGAGGGTGAATCAGAAGAAGCAGAAGAAGGAGAAGGAGAAGGTGAAGTCTGGAGGGTGAAGCAGAAGAAGTAGAAGAAGGAGAAGGAGAAGGTGAAGTCAGGAGGGTGAATCAGAAGAAGTTGAAGAAGGAGAAGGAGAAGGTGAAGTCAGGAGGGTGAATCAGAAGAAGCAGAAGAAGGAGAAGGAGAAGGTGAAGTCTGGAGGGTGAATCAGAAGAATCAGAAGAAGGAGAAGGAGAAGGTGAAGTCTGGAGGGTGAATCAGAAGAAGCCGAAGAAGGAGAAGGAGAAGGTGAAGTCTGGAGGGTGAATCAGAAGAAGCAGAAGAAGGAGAAGGAGAAGGTGAAGTCAGGAGGGTGAATCAGAAGAAGCAGAAGAAGGAGAAGGAGAAGGTGAAGTTAGGAGGGTGAATCAGAAGAAGCAGAAGAAGGAGAAGGAGCAGGTGATGTCAGCGGGATGAAGCAGAAGAAGTAGAAGAAGGAGAAGGAGAAGGTGAAGTCAGGACGGTGAAGCAGAAGAAGCAGAAGAAGGAGAAGAAGAATGTGAAGTCTGGAGGGTGAATCAGAATAAGTAGAAGAAGGAGAAGGAGAAGGTCAAGTCTGGAGGGTGAATCAGAAGAAGTAGAAGAAGGAGAAGGAGAAGGTGAAGTCTGGAGGGTGAAGCAGAAGAAGTAGAAGAAGGAGAAGGAGAAGGTGAAGTCAGGAGGGTGAATCAGAAGAAGTAGAAGAAGGAGAAGGAGAAGGTGAAGTCAGGAGGGTGAATCAGAAGAAGCAGAAGAAGGGGAAGGAGAAGGTGAAGTCTGGAGGGTGAATCAGAAGAAGTAGAAGAAGAAGAAGGAGAAGGTGAAGTCAGGAGGGTGAATCAGAAGAAGCAGAAGAAGGAGAAGGAGAAGGTGAAGTCTGGAGGGTGAATCAGAAGAATCAGAAGAAGGAGAAGTAGAAGTTGAAGTCTGGAGGGTGAATCAGAAGAAGCAGAAGAAAGAGAAGGAGAAGGTGAAGTCTGGAGGGTGAAGCAGAAGAAACAGAAGAAGGAGAAGGAGAAGGTGAAGACTGGAGGGTGAATCAGAAGAAGTAGAAGAAGGAGAAGGAGAAGGTGTTGTCTGGAGGGTGAATCAGAAGAAGTAGACGAAGGAGAAGGAGAAGGTGAAGTCTGGAGGGTGAATCAGAAGAAGCAGAAGAAGGAGAAGGAGAAGGTGAAGTCTGGAGGGTGAATCAGAAGAAGCAGAAGAAGGAGAAGGAGAAGGTGAAGTCTGGAGGGTGAATCAGAAGAAGCAGAAAAAGGAGAAGAAGAAGGTGAAGTCTGAAGGGTGAATCAGAAGAAGTAGAAGAAGGAGAAGGAGAAGGTGAAGTCTGGAGGGTGAAGCAGAAGAAGTAGAAGAAGGAGAAGGAGAAGGTGAAGTCAGGAGGGTGAATCAGAAGAAGTAGAAGAAGGAGAAGGAGAAGGTGAAGTCAGGAGGGTGAATCAGAAGAAGCAGAAGAAGGAGAAGGAGAAGGTGAAGTCTGGAGGGTGAATCAGAAGAATCAGAAGAAGGAGAAGGAGAAGGTGAAGTCTGGAGGGTGATTCAGAAGAAGCAGAAGAAAGAGAAGGAGAAGGTGAAGTCTGGAGGGTGAAGCAGAAGAAACAGAAGAAGGAGAAGGAGAAGGTGAAGACTGGAGGGTGAATCAGAAGAAGTAGAAGTAGGAGAAGGAGAAGGTGAAGTCTGGAGGGTGAATCAGAAGAAGTAGAAGAAGGAGAAGGAGAAGGTGATGTCTGGAGGGTGAATCAGAAGAAGCAGAAGAAGGAGAAGGAGAAGGTGAAGTCTGGAGGGTGAATCAGAAGAAGCAGAAGAAGGAGAAGGAGAAGATGAAGTCTGGAGGGTGAATCAGAAGAAGTAGAAGAAGGAGAAGGAGAAGGTGAGGTCTGGAGGGTGAATCAGAAGAAGCAGAAGAAGGAGAAGGAGAAGGTGAAGCCTGGAGGGTGAATCAGAAGAAGCAGAAGAAGGAGAAGGAGAAGGTGAAGTCTGGAGGGTGAATCAGAAGAAGCAGAAGAAGGAGAAGGAGAAGGTGAAGTCAGGAGGGTGAATCAGAAGAAGCAGAAGAAGGAGAAGGAGAAGGTGAAGTTAGGAGGGTGAATCAGAAGAAGCAGAAGAAGGAGAAGGAGCAGGTGATGTCAGGGGGATGAAGCAGAAGAAGCAGAAGAAGGAGAAGGAGAAGGTGAAGTCTGGAGGGTGAATCAGAAGAAGCAGAAGAAGGAGAAGGAGAAGGTCAAGTCTGGAGGGTGAATCAGAAGAAGTAGAAAAAGGAGAAGGAGAAGGTGAAGTCTGGAGGGTGAAGCAGAAGAAGTAGAAGAAGGAGAAGGAGAAGGTGAAGTCAGGAGGGTGAATCAGAAGAAGTAGAAGAAGGAGAAGGAGAAGGTGAAGTCAGGAGGGTGAATCAGAAGAAGCAGAAGAAGGAGAAGTAGAAGGTGAAGTCTGGAGGGTGAATCAGAAGAATCAGAAGAAGGAGAAGGAGAAGGTGAAGTCCGGAGGGTGAATCAGAAGAAGCAGATGAAAGAGAAGGAGAAGGTGAAGTCTGGAGGGTGAATCAGAAGAAGTAGAAGAAGGAGAAGGAGAAGGTGAAGTCTGGAGTGTGAATCAGAAGAAGCAGAAGAAGGACAAGGAGAAGGTGAAGTCTGGAGGGTGAATCAGAAGAAGCAGAATAAGGAGAAGGAGAAGGTGAAGTCTGGAGGGTGAATCAGAAGAAGCAGAAGAAGGAGAAGGAGAAGGTGAAGTCTGGAGGGTGAATCAGAAGAAGTAGAAGAAGGAGAAGGAGAAGGTGAAGTCTGGAGGGTGAAGCAGAAGAAGTAGAAGAAGGAGAAGGAGAAGGTGAAGTCAGGAGGGTGAATCAGAAGAAGTAGAAGAAGGAGAAGGAGAAGGTGAAGTCAGGAGGGTGAATCAGAAGAAGCAGAAGAAGGAGAAGGAGAAGGTGAAGTCTGGAGGGTGAATCAGAAGAATCAGAAGAAGGAGAAGGAGAAGGTGAAGTCTGGAGGGTGAATCAGAAGAAGCAGAGGAAGGAGAAGGAGAAGGTGAAGTCTGGAGGGTGAATCAGAAGAAGCAGAATAAGGAGAAGGAGAAGGTGAAGTCTGAAGGGTGAATCAGAAGAAGCAGAATAAGGAGAAGGAGAAGGTGAAGTCTGGAGGGTGAATCAGAAGAAGCAGAAGAAGGAGAAGGAGAAGATGAAGTCTGGAGGTGAATCAGAAGAAGTATAAGAAGGAGAAGGAGAAGGTGAAGTCTGGAGGGTGAAGCAGAAGAAGTAGAAGAAGGAGAAGGAGAAGGTGAAGTCAGAAGGGTGAATCAGAAGAAGCAGAAGAAGGAGAAGGAGAAGGTGAAGTCTGGAGGGTGAATCAGAAGAATCAGAAGAAGGAGAAGGAGAAGGTGAAGTCTGGAGGGTGAATCAGAAGAAGCAGAAGAAAGAGAAGGAGAAGGTGAAGTCTGGAGGGTGAAGCAGAAGAAACAGAAGAAGGAGAAGGAGAAGGTGAAGACTGGAGGGTGAATCAGAAGAAGCAGAAGAAGGAGAAGGAGAAGGTGAAGTCTGGAGGGTGAATCAGAAGAAGCAGAAGAAGGAGAAGGAGAAGATGAAGTCTGGAGGGTGAATCAGAAGAAGTAGAAGAAGGAGAAGGAGAAGGTGATGTCTGGAGGGTGAATCAGAAGTAGTAGAAGAAGGAGAAGGAGAAGGTGAAGTCTGGACGGTGAATCAGAAGAAACAGAAGAAGGAGAAGGAGAAGGTGAAGTCTGGAGGGTGAATCAGAAGAAGTAGAAGAAGGAGAAGGAGAAGGAGAAGTCTGGAGGGTGAATCAGAAGAAGCAGAAGAAGGAGAAGGAGAAGGTGAAGTCTGGAGGGTGAAGCAGAAGAAGTAGAAGAAGGAGAAGGAGAAGGTGAAGTCAGGAGGGTGAATCAGAAGAAGCAGAAGAAGGAGAAGGAGAAGGTGAAGTCTGGAGGGTGAATCAGAAGAATCAGAAGAAGGAGAAGGAGAAGGTGAAGTCTGGAGGGTGAATCAGAAGAAGCAGAAGAAGGAGAAGGAGAAGGTGAAGTCTGGAGGGTGAATCAGAAGAAGCAGAAGAAGGAGAAGGAGAAGGTGAAGTCAGGAGGGTGAATCAGAAGAAGCAGAAGAAGGAGAAGGAGAAGGTGAAGTTAGGAGGGTGAATCAGAAGAAGCAGATGAAGGAGAAGGAGCAGGTGATGTCAGCGGGATGAAGCAGAAGAAGTAGAAGAAGGAGAAGGAGAAGGTGAAGTCAGGACGGTGAAGCAGAAGAAGCAGAAGAAGGAGAAGGAGAAGGTAAAGTCTGGAGGGTGAATCAGAATAAGTAGAAGAAGGAGAAGGAGAAGGTCAAGTCTGGAGGGTGAATCAGAAGAAGTAGAAGAAGGAGAAGGAGAAGGTGAAGTCAGGAGGGTGAATCAGAAGAAGCAGAAGAAGGAGAAGCAGAAGGTGAAGTCTGGAGGGTGAATCAGAAGAATCAGAAGAAGGAGAAGGAGAAGTGGAAGTCTGGAGGGTGAATCAGAAGAAGCAGAAGAAAGAGAAGGTGAAGGTGAAGTCTGGAGGGTGAATCAGAAGAAGCAGAAGAAGGAGAAGGAGAAGGTGAAGTCAGGAGGGTGAATCAGAAGAAGCAGAAGAAGGAGAAGGAGAAGGTGAAGTTAGGAGGGTGAATCAGAAGAAGCAGAAGAAGGAGAAGGAGCAGGTGATGTCAGGGGGATGAAGCAGAAGAAGTAGAAGAAGGAGAAGGAGAAGATGAAATCTGGAGGGTGAATCAGAAGAAGTAGAAGAAGGAGAAGGAGAAGGTGAGGTCTGGAGGGTGAATCAGAAGAAGTAGAAGAAGGAGAAGGAGAAGGTGAAGTCTGGAGGGTGAAACAGAAGAAGCAGAAGAAGGAGAAGGAGAAGGTGAAGTCAGGAGGGTGAATCAGAAGAAGCAGAAGAAGGAGAAGGAGAAGGTGAAGTCTGGAGGGTGAATCAGAAGAAGCAGAATAAGGAGAAGGAGAAGGTGAAGTCTGGAGGGTGAATCAGAAGAAGCAGAATAAGGAGAAGGAGAAGGTGAAGTCTGGAGGGTGAATCAGAAGAAGCAGAAGAAGGAGAAGGAGAAGATGAAGTCTGGAGGGTGAATCAGAAGAAGTAGAAGAAGGAGAAGGAGAAGGTGAAGTCAGGAGGGTGAATCAGAAGAAGTAGAAGAAGGAGAAGGAGAAGGTGAAGTCAGGAGGGTGAATCAGAAGAAGCAGAAGAAGGAGAAGGAGAAGGTGAAGTCTGGAGGGTGAATCAGAAGAATCAGAAGAAGGAGAAGGAGAAGGTGAAGTCTGGAGGGTGAATCAGAAGAAGCAGAAGAAAGAGGAGAAGGTGAAGTCTGGAGGGTGAAGCAGAAGAAACAGAAGAAGGAGAAGGAGAAGGTGAAGACTGGAGGGTGAATCAGAAGAAGTGGAAGAAGGAGAAGGAGGAGGTGAAGTCTGGAGGGTGAATCAGAAGAAGTAGAAGAAGGAGGAGGAGAAGGTGAAGTCTGGAGGGTGAATCAGAAGAAGCAGAAGAAGGAGAAGGAGAAGGTGAAGTCTGGAGGGTGAATCAGAAGAAGCAGAAGAAGGAGAAGGAGAAGATGAAGTCTGGAGGGTGAATCAGAAGAAGTAGAAGAAGGAGAAGGAGAAGGTGAAGTCTGGAGGGTGAATCAGAAGAAGCAGAAGAAAGAGAAGGAGAAGGTGAAGTCTGGAGGGTGAATCAGAAGAAGTAGAAGAAGGAGAAGGAGAAGGTGAAGTCTGGAGGGTGAATCAGAAGAAGCAGAAGAAGGAGAAGGAGAAGATGAAGTCTGGAGGGTGAATCAGAAGAAGCAGAAGAAGGAGAAGGAGAAGGTGAAGTCTGGAGGGTGAATCAGAAGAAGCAGAAGAAGGAGAAGGAGAAGTTGAAGTCTGGAGGGTGAATCAGAAGAAGCAGAATAAGGAGAAGTGAAGGTGAAGTATGGAGGGTGAATCAGAAGAAGCAGAAGAAGGAGAAGGAGAAGGTGTAGTCTGGAGGGTGAATCAGAAGAAGTAGAAGACGGAGAAGGAGAAGGTGAAGTCTGGAGGGTGAAGCAGAAGAAGTAGAAGAAGGAGAAGGAGAAGGTGAAGTCAGGAGGGTGAATCAGAAGAAGTAGAAGAAGGAGAAGGAGAAGGTGGAGTCAGGAGGGTGAATCAGAAGAAGCAGAAGAAGGAGAAGGAGAAGGTGAATTCTGGAGAGTGAATCAGAAGAAGCAGAATAAGGAGAAGGAGAAGGTGAAGTCTGGAGGGTGAATCAGAAGAAGCAGAATAAGGAGAAGGAGAAGGTGAAGTCTGGAGGGTGAAACAGAAGAAGCAGAAGAAGGAGAAGGAGAAGATGAAGTCTGGAGGGTGAATCAGAAGAAGTAGAAGAAGGAGAAGGAGAAGGTGAAGTCTGGAGGGTGAAGCAGAAGAAGTAGAAGAAGGAGAAGGAGAAGGTGAAGTCAGGAGGGTGAATCAGAAGAAGTAGAAGAAGGAGAAGGAGAAGGTGAAGTCAGGAGGGTGAATCAGAAGAAGCAGAAGAAGGAGAAGGAGAAGGTGAAGTCTGGAGGGTGAATCAGAAGAATCAGAAGAAGGAGAAGGAGAAGGTGAAGTCTGGAGGGTGAATCAGAAGAAGCAAAAGAAAGTGAAGGAGAAGGTGAAGTCTGGAGGGTGAAGCAGAAGAAACAGAAGAAGGAGAAGGAGACGGTGAAGACTGGAGGGTGAATCAGAAGAAGTGGAAGAAGGAGAAGGAGAAGGTGAAGTCTGGAGGGTGAATCAGAAGAAGTAGAAGAAGGAGAAGGAGAAGGTGAAGTCTGGAGGGTGAATCAGAAGAAGCAGAAGAAGGAGAAGGAGAAGGTGAAGTCTGGAGGGTGAATCAGAAGAAGCAGAAGAAGGAGAAGGAGAAGATGAAGTCTGGAGGGTGAATCAGAAGAAGTAGAAGAAGGAGAAGGAGAAGGTGAAGTCTGGAGGGTGAATCAGAAGTAGTAGAAGAAGGAGAAGGAGAAGGTGAAGTCTGGACGGTTTATCAGAAGAAACAGAAGAAGGAGAAGGAGAAGGTGAAGTCTGGAGGGTGAATCAGAAGAAGTAGAAGAAGGAGAAGGAGAAGGTGTAGTCTGGAGGGTGAATCAGAAGAAGTAGACGAAGGAGAAGGAGAAGGTGAAGTCTGGAGGGTGAATCAGAAGAAGCAGAAGAAGGAGATGGAGAAGGTGAAGTCTGGAGGGTGAATCAGAAGAAGTAGAAGAAGGAGAAGGAGAAGGTGAAGTCTGGAGGGTGAATCAGAAGAAGCAGAAGAAGGAGAAGGAGAAGGTGAAGTCTGGAGGGTGAATCAGAAGAAGCAGAAGAAGGAGAAGGAGAAGGTGAAGTCTGCAGGGTGAATCAGAAGAAGTAGAAGAAGGAGAAGGAGAAGGTGAAGTCTGGAGGGAGAATCAGAAGAAGTAGAAGAAGGAGAAGGAGAAGGTGAAGTCTGGAGGTTGAATCAGAAGAAGTAGAAGAAGGAGAAGGAGAAGGTGAAGTCTGGAGGGTGAAGCAGAAGAAGTAGAAGAAGGAGAAGGAGAAGGTGAAGTCAGGAGGGTGAATCAGAAGAAGTAGAAGAAGGAGAAGGAGAAGGTGAAGTCAGGATGGTGAATCAGAAGAAGCAGAAGAAGGAGAAGGAGAAGGTGAAGTCTGGAGGGTGAATCAGAAGAATCAGAAGAAGGAGAAGGAGAAGGTGAAGTCTGGAGGGTGCATCAGAAGAAGCAGAAGAAAGAGAAGGAGATGGTGAAGTCTGGAGGGTGAATCAGAAGAAGTAGAAGAAGGAGAAGGAGAAGGTGAAGTCTGGAGGGTGAATCAGAAGAAGCAGAGGAAGGAGAAGGAGAAGGTGAAGTCTGGAGGGTGAATCAGAAGAAGCAGAAGAAGTAGAAGGAGAAGGTGAAGTCTGGAGGGTGAATCAGAAGAAGCAGAAGAAGGAGAAGGAGAAGGTGAAGTCTGGAGGGTGAATGAGAAGAAGCAGAATAAGGAGAAGGAGAAGGTGAAGTCTGGAGGGTGAATCAGAAGAAGCAGAAGAAGGAGAAGGAGAAGGTGAAGTCTGGAGGGTGAATCAGAAGAAGTAGAAGAAGGAGAAGGAGAAGGTGAAGTCTGGAGGGTGAAGCAGAAGAAGGAGAAGGAGAAGGTGAAGTCAGGAGGGTGAATCAGAAGAAGTAGAAGAAGGAGAAGGAGAAGGTGAAATCAGGAGGGTGAATCAGAAGAAGCAGAAGAAGGAGAAGGAGAAGGTGAGGTCTGTAGGGTGAATCAGAAGAATCAGAAGAAGGAGAAGGAGAAGGTGAAGTCTGGAGGGTGAATCAGAAGAAGCAGAAGAAAGAGAAGGAGAAGGTGAAGTCTGGAGGGTGAAGCAGAAGAAACAGAAGAAGGAGAAGGAGAAGGTGAAGACTGGAGGGTGAATCAGAAGAAGTAGAAGAAGGAGAAGGAGAAGGTGAAGTCTGGAGGGTGAATCAGAAGAAGCAGAAGAAGGAGAAGGAGAAGGTGAAGTCTGGAGGGTGAATCGGAAGAAACAGAAGAAGGAGAAGGAGAAGGTGAAGTCTGGAGGGTGAATCAGAAGAAGTAGAAGAAGGAGAAGGAGAAGGTGTAGTCTGGAGGGTGAATCAGAAGAAGCAGAAGAAGGAGAAGGAGAAGGTGAAGTCTGGAGGGTGAATCAGAAGAAGCAGAAGAAGGAGAAGGAGAAGGTGAAGTCTGGAGGGTGAATCAGAAGAAGCAGAAGAAGGAGAAGGAGAAGGTGAAGTCAGGAGGGTGAATCAGAAGAAGCAGAAGAAGGAGAAGGAGAAGGTGAAGTTAGGAGGGTGAATCAGAAGAAGCAGAAGAAGGAGAAGGAGCAGGTGATGTCAGGGGGATGAAGCAGAATAAGTAGAAGAAGGAGAAGGAGAAGGTGAAGTCAGGATGGTGAATCAGAAGAAGTAGAAGAAGGAGAAGGAGAAGGTGAAGTCAGGAGGGTGAATCAGAAGAAGCAGAAGAAGGAGAAGGAGAAGGTGAAGTCTGGAGGGTGAATCAGAAGAATCAGAAGAAGGAGAAGGAGAAGGTGAAGTCTGGAGGGTGAATCAGAAGAAGCAGAAGAAAGAGAAGGAGAAGGTGAAGTCAGGACGGTGAAGCAGAAGAAGCAGAAGAAGGAGAAGGAGAAGGTGAAGTCTGGAGGGTGAATCAGAAGAAGTAGAAGAAGGAAAAGGAGAAGGTCAAGTCTGGAGGGTGAATCAGAAGAAGTAGAAGAAGGAGAAGGAGAAGGTGAAGTCTGGAGGGTGAAGCAGAAGAAGTAGAAGAAGGAGAAGGAGAAGGTGAAGTCAGGATGGTGAATCAGAAGAAGCAGAAGAAGGAGAAGGAGAAGGTGAAGTCTGGAGGGTGAATCAGAAGAAGTAGAAGAAGGAGAAGGAGAAGGTGAAGTCTGGAGGGTGAATCAGAAGAAGCAGAAGAAGGAGAAGGAGAAGGTGAAGTCTGGAGGGTGAATCAGAAGAAGCAGAAGAAGGAGAAGGAGAAGATGAAGTCTGGAGGGTGAATCAGAAGAAGTAGAAGAAGGAGAAGGAGAAGGTGAAGTCTGGAGGGTGAATCAGAAGTAGTAGAAGAAGGAGAAGGAGAAGGTGAAGTCTGGACGGTTTATCAGAAGAAACAGAAGAAGGAGAAGGAGAAGGTGAAGTCTGGAGGGTGAATCAGAAGAAGTAGAAGAAGGAGAAGGAGAAGGTGTAGTCTGGAGGGTGAATCAGAAGAAGTAGACGAAGGAGAAGGAGAAGGTGAAGTCTGGAGGGTGAATCAGAAGAAGCAGAAGAAGGAGATGGAGAAGGTGAAGTCTGGAGGGTGAATCAGAAGAAGTAGAAGAAGGAGAAGGAGAAGGTGAAGTCTGGAGGGTGAATCAGAAGAAGCAGAAGAAGGAGAAGGAGAAGGTGAAGTCTGGAGGGTGAATCAGAAGAAGCAGAAGAAGGAGAAGGAGAAGGTGAAGTCTGGAGGGTGAATCAGAAGAAGTAGAAGAAGGAGAAGGAGAAGGTGAAGTCTGGAAGGAGAATCAGAAGAAGTAGAAGAAGGAGAAGGAGAAGGTGAAGTCTGGAGGTTGAATCAGAAGAAGTAGAAGAAGGAGAAGGAGAAGGTGAAGTCTGGAGGGTGAAGCAGAAGAAGTAGAAGAAGGAGAAGGAGAAGGTGAAGTCAGGAGGGTGAATCAGAAGAAGTAGAAGAAGGAGAAGGAGAAGGTGAAGTCAGGAAGGTGAATCAGAAGAAGCAGAAGAAGGAGAAGGAGAAGGTGAAGTCTGGAGGGTGAATCAGAAGAATCAGAAGAAGGAGAAGGAGAAGGTGAAGTCTGGAGGGTGAATCAGAAGAAGCAGAAGAAAGAGAAGGAGATGGTGAAGTCTGGAGGGTGAATCAGAAGAAGTAGAAGAAGGAGAAGGAGAAGGTGAAGTCTGGAGGGTGAATCAGAAGAAGCAGAGGAAGGAGAAGGAGAAGGTGAAGTCTGGAGGGTGAATCAGAAGAAGCAGAAGAAGTAGAAGGAGAAGGTGAAGTCTGGAGGGTGAATCAGAAGAAGCAGAAGAAGGAGAAGGAGAAGGTGAAGTCTGGAGGGTGAATGAGAAGAAGCAGAATAAGGAGAAGGAGAAGGTGAAGTCTGGAGGGTGAATCAGAAGAAGCAGAAGAAGGAGAAGGAGAAGGTGAAGACTGGAGGGTGAATCAGAAGAAGTAGAAGAAGGAGAAGGAGAAGGTGAAGTCTGGAGGGTGAAGCAGAAGAAGGAGAAGGAGAAGGTGAAGTCAGGAGGGTGAATCAGAAGAAGTAGAAGAAGGAGAAGGAGAAGGTGAAATCAGGAGGGTGAATCAGAAGAAGCAGAAGAAGGAGAAGGAGAAGGTGAGGTCTGTAGGGTGAATCAGAAGAATCAGAAGAAGGAGAAGGAGAAGGTGAAGTCTGGAGGGTGAATCAGAAGAAGCAGAAGAAAGAGAAGGAGAAGGTGAAGTCTGGAGGGTGAAGCAGAAGAAACAGAAGAAGGAGAAGGAGAAGGTGAAGACTGGAGGGTGAATCAGAAGAAGTAGAAGAAGGAGAAGGAGAAGGTGAAGTCTGGAGGGTGAATCAGAAGAAGCAGAAGAAGGAGAAGGAGAAGGTGAAGTCTGGAGGGTGAATCGGAAGAAACAGAAGAAGGAGAAGGAGAAGGTGAAGTCTGGAGGGTGAATCAGAAGAAGTAGAAGAAGGAGAAGGAGAAGGTGTAGTCTGGAGGGTGAATCAGAAGAAGCAGAAGAAGGAGAAGGAGAAGGTGAAGTCTGGAGGGTAAATCAGAAGAAGCAGAAGAAGGAGAAGGAGAAGGTGAAGTCTGGAGGGTGAATCAGAAGAAGCAGAAGAAGGAGAAGGAGAAGGTGAAGTCAGGAGGGTGAATCAGAAGAAGCAGAAGAAGGAGAAGGAGAAGGTGAAGTTAGGAGGGTGAATCAGAAGAAGCAGAAGAAGGAGAAGGAGCAGGTGATGTCAGGGGGATGAAGCAGAATAAGTAGAAGAAGGAGAAGGAGAAGGTGAAGTCAGGATGGTGAATCAGAAGAAGTAGAAGAAGGAGAAGGAGAAGGTGAAGTCAGGAGGGTGAATCAGAAGAAGCAGAAGAAGGAGAAGGAGAAGGTGAAGTCTGGAGGGTGAATCAGAAGAATCAGAAGAAGGAGAAGGAGAAGGTGAAGTCTGGAGGGTGAATCAGAAGAAGCAGAAGAAAGAGAAGGAGAAGGTGAAGTCAGGACGGTGAAGCAGAAGAAGCAGAAGAAGGAGAAGGAGAAGGTGAAGTCTGGAGGGTGAATCAGAAGAAGTAGAAGAAGGAAAAGGAGAAGGTCAAGTCTGGAGGGTGAATCAGAAGAAGTAGAAGAAGGAGAAGGAGAAGGTGAAGTCTGGAGGGTGAAGCAGAAGAAGTAGAAGAAGGAGAAGGAGAAGGTGAAGTCAGGATGGTGAATCAGAAGAAGTAGAAGAAGGAGAAGGAGAAGGTGAAGTCAGGAGGGTGAATCAGAAGAAGCAGAAGAAGGAGAAGGAGAAGGTGAAGTCTGGAGGGTGAATCAGAAGAATCAGAAGAAGGAGAAGGGGAAGGTGAAGTCTGGAGGGTGAATCAGAAGAAGCAGAAGAAAGAGAAGGAGAAGGTGAAGTCTGGAGGGTGAATCAGAAGAAGTAGAAGAAGGAGAAGGAGAAGGTGAAGTCTGGAGGGTGAATCAGAAGAAGCAGAAGAAGGAGAAGGAGAAGGTGAAGTCTGGAGGGTGAATCAGAAGAAGCAGAAGAAGGAGAAGGAGAAGGTGAAGTCTGCAGGGTGAATCAGAAGAAGCAGAAGAAGGAGAAGGAGAAGGTGAAGTCTGGAGGGTGAATCAGAAGAAGCAGAATAAGGAGAAGGAGAAGGTGAAGTCTGGAGGGTGAATCAGAAGAAGCAGAAGAAGGAGAAGGAGAAGGTGAAGTCTGGAGGGTGAATCAGAAGAAGTAGAAGAAGGAGAAGGAGAAGTTGAAGTCTGGAGGGTGAAGCAGGAGAATTAGAAGATGGAGAAGGAGAAGGTGAAGTCAGGAGGGTGAATCAGAAGAAGTAGAAGAAGGAGAAGGAGAAGGTGAAGTCAGGAGGGTGAATCAGAAGAAGCAGAAGATGGAGAAGGAGAAGGTGAAGTCTGGAGGGTGAATCAGAAGAATCAGAAGAAGGAGAAGGAGAAGGTGAAGTCTGGAGGGTGAATCAGAAGAAGCAGAGGAAGGAGAAGGAGAAGGTGAAGTCTGGAGGGTGAATCAGAAGAAGCAGAATAAGGAGAAGGAGAAGGTGAAGTCTGGAGGGTGAATCAGAAGAAGCAGAATAAGGAGAAGGAGAAGGTGAAGTCTGGAGGGTGAATCAGAAGAAGCAGAAGAAGGAGAAGGAGAAGGTGAAGTCTGGAGGGTGAATCAGAAGAAGTAGAAGAAGGAGAAGGAGAAGGTGAAGTCTGGAGGGTGAAGCAGAAGAAGTAGAAGAAGGAGAAGGAGAAGGTGAAGTCAGGTGGGTGAATCAGAAGAAGTAGAAGAAGGAGAAGGAGAAGGTGAAGTCAGGAGGGTGAATCAGAAGAAGCAGAAGAAGGAGAAGGAGAAGGTGAAGTCTGGAGGGTGAATCAGAAGAATCAGAAGAAGGAGAAGGAGAAGGTGAAGTCTGGAGGGTGAATCAGAAGAAGCAGAAGAAAGAGAAGGAGAAGGTGAAGTCTGGAGGGTGAAGCAGAAGAAACAGAAGAAGGAGAAGGAGAAGGTGAAGACTGGAGGGTGAATCAGAAGAAGTAGAAGAAGGAGAAGGAGAAGGTGAAGTCTGGAGGGTGAATCAGAAGAAGTAGAAGAAGGAGAAGGAGAAGGTGAAGTCTGGAGGGTGAATCAGAAGAAGCAGAAGAAGGAGAAGGAGAAGGTGAAGTCTGGAGGGTGAATCAGAAGAAGCAGAAGAAGGAGAAGGAGAGGATGAAGTCTGGAGGGTGAATCAGAAGAAGTAGAAGAAGGAGAAGGAGAAGGTGAAGTCTGGAGGGTGAATCAGAAGTAGTAGAAGAAGGAGAAGGAGAAGGTGAAGTCTGGAGGGTGAATCAGAAGAAACAGAAGAAGGAGAAGGAGAAGGTGAAGTCTGGAGGGTGAATCAGAAGAAGTAGAAGAAGGAGAAGGAGAAGGTGTAGTCTGGAGGGTGAATCAGAAGAAGTAGACGAAGGAGAAGGAGAAGGTGAAGTCTGGAGGGTGAGTCAGATGAAGCAGAAGAAGGAGATGGAGAAGGTGAAGTCTGGAGGGTGAATCAGAAGAAGTAGAAGAAGGAGAAGGAGAAGGTGAAGTCTGGAGGGTGAATCAGAAGAAGCAGAAGAAGGAGAAGGAGAAGGTGAAGTCTGGAGGGTGAATCAGAAGAAGCAGAAGATGGAGAAGGAGAAGGTGAAGTCTGGAGGGTGATTCAGAAGAAGCAGAATAAGGAGAAGGTGAAGGTGAAGTCTGGAGGGTGAATCAGAAGAAGCAGAAGAAGGAGAAGGAGAAGGTGAAGTCTGGAGGTTGAATCAGAAGAAGTAGAAGAAGGTGAAGGAGAAGGTGAAGTCTGGAGGGTTAATCAGAAGAAGTAGAAGAAGGAGAAGGAGAAGGTGAAGTCTGGAGGGTGAAGCAGAAGAAGTAGAAGAAGGAGAAGGAGAAGGTGAAGTCAGGAGGGTGAATCAGAAGATGTAGAAGAAGGAGAAGGAGAAGGTGAAGTCAGGAGGGTGAATCAGAAGAAGCAGAAGAAGGAGAAGGAGAAGGTGAAGTCTGGAGGGTGAATCAGAAGAATCAGAAGAAGGAGAAGGAGAAGGTGAAGTCTGGAGGGTGAATCAGAAGAAGCAGAAGAAAGAGAAGGAGAAGGTGAAGTCTGGAGGGTGAATCAGAAGAAGCAGAAGAAGGAGAAGGAGAAGGTGAAGTCTGGAGGGTGAATCAGAAGAAGCAGAAGAAGGAGAAGGAGAAGGTGAAGTCTGGAGGGTGAATCAGAAGAAGTAGAAGAAGGAGAAGGAGAAGGTGAAGTCTGGAGGGAGAATCAGAAGAAGTAGAAGAAGGAGAAGGAGAAGGTGAAGTCTGGAGGTTGAATCAGAAGAAGTAGAAGAAGGAGAAGGAGAAGGTGAAGTCTTGAGGGTGAAGCAGAAGAAGTAGAAGAAGGAGAAGGAGAAGGTGAAGTCAGGAGGGTGAATCAGAAGAAGTAGAAGAAGGAGAAGGAGAAGGTGAAGTCAGGAAGGTGAATCAGAAGAAGCAGAAGAAGGAGAAGGAGAAGGTGAAGTCTGGAGGGTGAATCAGAAGAATCAGAAGAAGGAGAAGGAGAAGGTGAAGTCTGGAGGGTGAATCAGAAGAAGCAGAAGAAAGAGAAGGAGATGGTGAAGTCTGGAGGGTGAATCAGAAGAAGTAGAAGAAGGAGAAGGAGAAGGTGAAGTCTGGAGGGTGAATCAGAAGAAGCAGAGGAAGGAGAAGGAGAAGGTGAAGTCTGGAGGGTGAATCAGAAGAAGCAGAAGAAGTAGAAGGAGAAGGTGAAGTCTGGAGGGTGAATCAGAAGAAGCAGAAGAAGGAGAAGGAGAAGGTGAAGTCTGGAGGGTGAATGAGAAGAAGCAGAATAAGGAGAAGGAGAAGGTGAAGTCTGGAGGGTGAATCAGAAGAAGCAGAAGAAGGAGAAGGAGAAGGTGAAGTCTGGAGGGTGAATCAGAAGAAGTAGAAGAAGGAGAAGGAGAAGGTGAAGTCTGGAGGGTGAAGCAGAAGAAGGAGAAGGAGAAGGTGAAGTCAGGAGGGTGAATCAGAAGAAGTAGAAGAAGGAGAAGGAGAAGGTGAAATCAGGAGGGTGAATCAGAAGAAGCAGAAGAAGGAGAAGGAGAAGGTGAAGTCTGTAGGGTGAATCAGAAGAATCAGAAGAAGGAGAAGGAGAAGGTGAAGTCTGGAGGGTGAATCAGAAGAAGCAGAAGAAAGAGAAGGAGAAGGTGAAGTCTGGAGGGTGAAGCAGAAGAAACAGAAGAAGGAGAAGGAGAAGGTGAAGACTGGAGGGTGAATCAGAAGAAGTAGAAGAAGGAGAAGGAGAAGGTGAAGTCTGGAGGGTGAATCAGAAGAAGCAGAAGAAGGAGAAGGAGAAGGTGAAGTCTGGAGGGTGAATCGGAAAAAACAGAAGAAGGAGAAGGAGAAGGTGAAGTCTGGAGGGTGAATCAGAAGAAGTAGAAGAAGGAGAAGGAGAAGGTGTAGTCTGGAGGGTGAATCAGAAGAAGCAGAATAAGGAGAAGGAGAAGGTGAAGTCTGGAGGGTGAATCAGAAGAAGCAGAAGAAGGAGAAGGAGAAGGTGAAGTCTGGAGGGTGAATCAGAAGAAGCAGAAGAAGGAGAAGGAGAAGGTGAAGTCAGGAGGGTGAATCAGAAGAAGCAGAAGAAGGAGAAGGAGAAGGTGAAGTTAGGAGGGTGAATCAGAAGAAGCAGAAGAAGGAGAAGGAGCAGGTGATGTCAGGGGGATGAAGCAGAATAAGTAGAAGAAGGAGAAGGAGAAGGTGAAGTCAGGATGGTGAATCAGAAGAAGTAGAAGAAGGAGAAGGAGAAGGTGAAGTCAGGAGGGTGAATCAGAAGAAGCAGAAGAAGGAGAAGGAGAAGGTGAAGTCTGGAGGGTGAATCAGAAGAATCAGAAGAAGGAGAAGGAGAAGGTGAAGTCTGGAGGGTGAATCAGAAGAAGCAGAAGAAAGAGAAGGAGAAGGTGAAGTCAGGACGGTGAAGCAGAAGAAGCAGAAGAAGGAGAAGGAGAAGGTGAAGTCTGGAGGGTGAATCAGAAGAAGTAGAAGAAGGAAAAGGAGAAGGTCAAGTCTGGACGGTGAATCAGAAGAAGTAGAAGAAGGAGAAGGAGAAGGTGAAGTCTGGAGGGTGAAGCAGAAGAAGTAGAAGAAGGAGAAGGAGAAGGTGAAGTCAGGAGGGTGAATCAGAAGAAGCAGAAGAAGGAGAAGGAGAAGGTGAAGTCTGGAGGGTGAATCAGAAGAATCAGAAGAAGGAGAAGGGGAAGGTGAAGTCTGGAGGGTGAATCAGAAGAAGCAGAAGAAAGAGAAGGAGAAGGTGAAGTCTGGAGGGTGAATCAGAAGAAGTAGAAGAAGGAGAGGGAGAAGGTGAAGTCTGGAGGGTGAATCAGAAGAAGCAGAAGAAGGAGAAGGAGAAGGTGAAGTCTGGAGGGTGAATCAGAAGAAGCAGAAGAAGGAGAAGGAGAAGGTGAAGTCTGCAGGGTGAATCAGAAGAAGCAGAAGAAGGAGAAGGAGAAGGTGAAGTCTGGAGGGTGAATCAGAAGAAGCAGAATAAGGAGAAGGAGAAGGTGAAGTCTGGAGGGTGAATCAGAAGAAGCAGAAGAAGGAGAAGGAGAAGGTGAAGTCTGGAGGGTGAATCAGAAGAAGTAGAAGAAGGAGAAGGAGAAGTTGAAGTCTGGAGGGTGAAGCAGGAGAATTAGAAGATGGAGAAGGAGAAGGTGAAGTCAGGAGGGTGAATCAGAAGAAGTAGAAGAAGGAGAAGGAGAAGGTGAAGTCAGGAGGGTGAATCAGAAGAAGCAGAAGATGGAGAAGGAGAAGGTGAAGTCTGGAGGGTGAATCAGAAGAATCAGAAGAAGGAGAAGGAGAAGGTGAAGTCTGGAGGGTGAATCAGAAGAAGCAGAGGAAGGAGAAGGAGAAGGTGAAGTCTGGAGGGTGAATCAGAAGAAGCAGAATAAGGAGAAGGAGAAGGTGAAGTCTGGAGGGTGAATCAGAAGAAGCAGAATAAGGAGAAGGAGAAGGTGAAGTCTGGAGGGTGAATCAGAAGAAGCAGAAGAAGGAGAAGGAGAAGGTGAAGTCTGGAGGGTGAATCAGAAGAAGTAGAAGAAGGAGAAGGAGAAGGTGAAGTCTGGAGGGTGAAGCAGGAGAATTAGAAGATGGAGAAGGAGAAGGTGAAGTCAGGAGGGTGAATCAGAAGAAGTAGAAGAAGGAGAAGGAGAAGGTGAAGTCAGGAAGGTGAATCAGAAGAAGTAGAAGAAGGAGAAGGAGAAGTTGAAGTCTGGAGGGTGAAGCAGGAGAATTAGAAGATGGAGAAGGAGAAGGTGAAGTCAGGAGGGTGAATCAGAAGAAGTAGAAGAAGGAGAAGGAGAAGGTGAAGTCAGGAGGGTGAATCAGAAGAAGCAGAAGATGGAGAAGGAGAAGGTGAAGTCTGGAGGGTGAATCAGAAGAAGTAGAAGAAGGAGAAGGAGAAGTTGAAGTCTGGAGGGTGAAGCAGGAGAATTAGAAGATGGAGAAGGAGAAGGTGAAGTCAGGAGGGTGAATCAGAAGAAGTAGAAGAAGGAGAAGGAGAAGGTGAAGTCAGGAGGGTGAATCAGAAGAAGCAGAAGATGGAGAAGGAGAAGGTGAAGTCTGGAGGGTGAATCAGAAGAATCAGAAGAAGGAGAAGGAGAAGGTGAAGTCTGGAGGGTGAATCAGAAGAAGCAGAGGAAGGAGAAGGAGAAGGTGAAGTCTGGAGGGTGAATCAGAAGAAGCAGAATAAGGAGAAGGAGAAGGTGAAGTCTGGAGGGTGAATGAGAAGAAGCAGAATAAGGAGAAGGAGAAGGTGAAGTCTGGAGGGTGAATCAGAAGAAGCAGAAGAAGGAGAAGGAGAAGGTGAAGTCTGGAGGGTGAATCAGAAGAAGTAGAAGAAGGAGAAGGAGAAGGTGAAGTCTGGAGGGTGAAGCAGGAGAATTAGAAGATGGAGAAGGAGAAGGTGAAGTCAGGAGGGTGAATCAGAAGAAGTAGAAGAAGGAGAAGGAGAAGGTGAAGTCAGGAGGGTGAATCAGAAGAAGCAGAAGATGGAGAAGGAGAAGGTGAAGTCTGGAGGGTGAATCAGAAGAATCAGAAGAAGGAGAAGGAGAAGGTGAAGTCTGGAGGGTGAATCAGAAGAAGCAGAGGAAGGAGAAGGAGAAGGTGAAGTCAGGAGGGTGAATCAGAAGAAGCAGAAGATGGAGAAGGAGAAGGTGAAGTCTGGAGGGTGAATCAGAAGAATCAGAAGAAGGAGAAGGAGAAGGTGAAGTCTGGAGGGTGAATCAGAAGAAGCAGAGGAAGGAGAAGGAGAAGGTGAAGTCTGGAGGGTGAATCAGAAGAAGCAGAATAAGGAGAAGGAGAAGGTGAAGTCTGGAGGGTGAATCAGAAGAAGCAGAATAAGGAGAAGGAGAAGGTGAAGTCTGGAGGGTGAATCAGAAGAAGCAGAAGAAGGAGACGGAGAAGGTGAAGTCTGGAGGGTGAATCAGAAGAAGTAGAAGAAGGAGAAGGAGAAGGTGAAGTCTGGAGGGTGAAGCAGAAGAAGTAGAAGAAGGAGAAGGAGAAGGTGAAGTCAGGAGGGTGAATCAGAAGAAGCAGAAGAAGGAGAAGGAGAAGGTGAAGTCTGGAGGGTGAATCAGAAGAATCAGAAGAAGGAGAAGGAGAAGGTGAAGTCTGGAGGGTGAATCAGAAGAAGCAGAAGAAAGAGAAGGAGAAGGTGAAGTCTGGAGGGTGAAGCAGAAGAAACAGAAGAAGGAGAAGGAGAAGGTGAAGACTGGAGGGTGAATCAGAAGAAGTAGAAGAAGGAGAAGGAGAAGGTGAAGTCTGGAGGGTGAATCAGAAGAAGTAGAAGAAGGAGAAGGAGAAGGTGAAGTCTGGAGGGTGTATCAGAAGAAGCAGAAGAAGGAGAAGGAGAAGGTGAAGTCTGGAGGGTGAATCAGAAGAAGCAGAAGAAGGAGAAGGAGAAGATGAAGTCTGGAGGGTGAATCAGAAGAAGTAGAAGAAGGAGAAGGAGAAGGTGAAGTCTGGAGGGTGAATCAGAAGTAGTAGAAGAAGGAGAAGGAGAAGGTGAAGTCTGGAGGGTGAATCAGAAGAAACAGAAGAAGGAGAAGGAGAAGGTGAAGTCTGGAGGGTGAATCAGAAGAAGTAGAAGAAGGAGAAGGAGAAGGTGTAGTCTGGAGGGTGAATCAGAAGAAGTAGACGAAGGAGAAGGAGAAGGTGAAGTCTGGAGGGTGAATCAGATGAAGCAGAAGAAGGAGATGGAGAAGGTGAAGTATGGAGGGTGAATCAGAAGAAGTAGAAGAAGGAGAAGGAGAAGGTGAAGTCTGGAGGGTGAATCAGAAGAAGCAGAAGAAGGAGAAGGTGAAGTCTGGAGGGTGAATCAGAAGAAGCAGAAGAAGGAGAAGGAGAAGGTGAAGTCTGGAGGGTGATTCAGAAGAAGCAGAATAAGGAGAAGGTGAAGGTGAAGTCTGGAGGGTGAATCAGAAGAAGCAGAAGAAGGAGAAGGAGAAGGTGAAGTCTGGAGGTTGAATCAGAAGAAGTAGAAGAAGGTGAAGGAGAAGGTGAAGTCTGGAGGGTTAATCAGAAGAAGTAGAAGAAGGAGAAGGAGAAGGTGAAGTCTGGAGGGTGAATCACAAGACGTAGAAGAAGGAGAAGGAGAAGGTGAAGTCTGGAGGGTGAAGCAGAAGAAGTAGAAGAAGGAGAAGGAGAAGGTGAAGTCAGGAGGGTGAATCAGAAGATGTAGAAGAAGGAGAAGGAGAAGGTGAAGTCAGGAGGGTGAATCAGAAGAAGCAGAAGAAGGAGAAGGAGAAGGTGAAGTCTGGAGGGTGAATCAGAAGAATCAGAAGAAGGAGAAGGAGAAGGTGAAGTCTGGAGGGTGAATCAGAAGAAGCAGAAGAAAGAGAAGGAGAAGGTGAAGTCTGGAGGGTGAATCAGAAGAAGTAGAAGAAGGAGAAGGAGAAGGTGAAGTCTGGAGGGTGAATCAGAAGAAGCAGAAGAAGGAGAAGGAGAAGGTGAAGTCTGGAGGGTGAATCAGAAGAAGTAGACGAAGGAGAAGGAGAAGGTGAAGTCTGGAGGGTGAATCAGAAGAAGCAGAAGAAGGAGAAGGAGAAGGTGAAGTCTGGAGGGTGAATCAGAAGAAGCAGAAGAAGGAGAAGGAACAGGTGAAGTCTGGAGGGTGAATCAGAAGAAGCAGAAGAAGGAGAAGGAGAAGGTGAAGTCTGGAGGGTGATTCAGAAGAAGCAGAATAAGGAGAAGGAGAAGGTGAAGTCTGGAGGGTGAATCAGAAGAAGCAGAAGAAGGAGAAGGAGAAGGTGAAGTCTGGAGGGTGAATCAGAAGAAGTAGAAGAAGGAGAAGGAGAAGGTGAAGTCTGGAGGGTGAATCAGAAGAAGTAGAAGAAGGAGAAGGAGAAGGTGAAGTCTGGAGGGTGAATCAGAAGAAGTAGAAGAAGGAGAAGGAGAAGGTGAAGTCTGGAGGGTGAAGCAGAAGAAGTAGAAGAAGGAGAAGGAGAAGGTGAAGTCAGGAGGGTGAATCAGAAGATGTAGAAGAAGGAGAAGGAGAAGGTGAAGTCAGGAGGGTGAATCAGAAGAAGCAGAAGAAGGAGAAGGAGAAGGTGAAGTCTGGAGGGTGAATGAGAAAAAGTAGAAGAAGGAGAAGGAGAAGGTGAAGTCTGGAGGGTGAATCAGAAGAAGCAGAAGAAGGAGAAGGAGAAGGTGAAGTCTGGAGGGTGAATCAGAAGAAGCAGAAGAAGGAGAAGGAGAAGGTGAAGTCTGGAGGGTGAATCAGAAGAAGCAGAATAAGGAGAAGGAGAAGGTGAAGTCTGGAGGGTGAATCAGAAGAAGCAGAAGAAGGAGAAGGAGAAGGTGAAGTCTGGAGGGTGAATCAGAAGAAGTAGAAGAAGGAGAAGGAGAAGGTGAAGTCTGGAGGGTGAAGCAGAAGAAGTAGAAGAAGGAGAAGGAGAAGGTGAAGTCAGGAGGGTGAATCAGAAGAAGTAGAAGAAGGAGAAGGAGAAGGTGAAGTCAGGAGGGTGAATCAGAAGAAGCCGAAGAAGGAGATAGAGAAGGTGAAGTCTGGAGGGTGAATCAGAAGAATCAGAAGAAGGAGAAGGAGAAGGTGAAGTCTGGAGGGTGAAGCAGAAGAAGCAGAAGAAAGAGAAGGAGAAGGTGATGTCTGGAGGGTGAAGCAGAAGAAACAGAAGAAGGAGAAGGAGAAGGTGAAGACTGGAGGGTGAATCAGAAGAAGTAGAAGAAGGAGAAGCAGAAGGTGAAGTCTGGAGGGTGAATCAGAAGAAGTAGAAGAAGGAGAAGGAGAAGGTGAAGTCTGGAGGGTGAATCAGAAGAAGCAGAAGAAGCAGAAGGAGAAGGTGAAGTCTGGAGGGTGAATCAGAAGAAGCAGAAGAAGGAGAAGGAGAAGATGAAGTCTGGAGGGTGAATCAGAAGAAGTAGAAGAAGGAGAAGGAGAAGGTGAGTTCTGGAGGGTGAATCAGAAGAAGCAGAAGAAGGAGAAGGAGAAGGTGAAGTCTGGAGGGTGAATCAGAAGAAGCAGAAGAAGGAGAAGGAGAAGGTGAAGTCTGGAGGGTGAATCAGAAGAAGCAGAAGAAGGAGAAGGAGAAGGTGAAGTCAGGAGGGTGAATCAGAAGAAGCAGAAGAAGGAAAAGGAGAAGGTGAAGTTAGGAGGGTGAATCAGAAGAAGCAGAAAAAGGAGAAGGAGCAGGTGAAGTCAGGGGGGTGTAGCAGAAGAAGTAGAAGAAGGAGAAGGAGAAGGTGAAGTCAGGACGGTGAAGCAGAAGAAGCAGAAGAAGGAGAAGGAGAAGGTGAAGCCTGGAGGGCGCAGCAGAAGAAGCAAAAGAAGGAGAAGGAGAAGGTGAAGTCTGGAGTGTGAAGCAGAAGAAGCAGAAGAAGGAGAAGGAGAAGGTGAAGTCTGGAGGGCGCAGCAGAAGAAGCAGAAGAAGGAGAATGAGAAGGTGAAGTCTGGAGGGTGAATCAGAAGAAGCAGAAGAAGGAGAAGGAGAAGGTGAAGTCTGGAGGGTGAATCAGAAGAAGTAGAAGAAGGAGAAGGAGAAGGTGAAGTCTGGAGGGTGAAGCAGAAGAAGTAGAAGAAGGAGAAGGAGAAGGTGAAGTCAGGAGGGTGAATCAGAAGAAGTAGAAGAAGGAGAAGGAGAAGGTGAAGTCAGGAGGGTGAATCAGAAGAAGCAGAAGAAGGAGAAGGAGAAGGTGAAGTCTGGAGGGTGAATCAGAAGAATCAGAAGAAGGAGAAGGAGAAGGTGAAGTCTGGAGGGTGAATCAGAAGAAGCAGAAGAAAGAGAAGGAGAAGGTGAAGTCTGGAGGGTGAAGCAGAAGAAACAGAAGAAGGAGAAGGAGAAGGTGAAGACTGGAGGGTGAATCAGAAGAAGTAGAAGAAGGAGAAGGATAAGGTGAAGTCTGGAGGGTGAATCAGAAGAAGTAGAAGAAGGAGAAGGAGAAGTTGAAGTCTGGAGGGTGAATCAGAAGAAGCAGAAGAAGGAGAAGGAGAAGGTGAAGTCTGGAGGGTGAATCAGAAGAAGCAGAAGAAGGAGAAGGAGAAGATGAAGTCTGGAGGGTGAATCAGAAGAAGTATAAGAAGGAGAAGGAGAAGGTGAAGTCTGGAGTGTGAATCAGAAGAAGTAGAAGAAGGAGAAGGAGAAGATGAAGTCTGGAGGGTGAATTAGAAGAAACAGAAGAAGGAGAAGGAGAAGGTGAAGTCTGGAGGGTGAATCAGAAGAAGTAGAAGAAGGAGAAGGAGAAGGTGTAGTCTGGAGGGTGAATCAGAAGAAGTAGACGAAGGAGAAGGAGAAGGTGAAGTCTGGAGGGTGAATCAGAAGAAGCAGAAGAAGGAGAAGGAGAAGGTGAAGTCTGGAGGGTGAATCAGAAGAAGCAGAAGAAGGAGAAGGAGAAGGTGAAGTCTGGAGGGTGAATCAGAAGAAGCAGAAGAAGGAGAAGGAGAAGGTGAAGTCTGGAGGGTGAATCAGAAGAAGCAGAATAAGGAGAAGGAGAAGGTGAAGTCTGGAGGGTGAATCAGAAGAAGCAGAAGAAGGAGAAGGAGAAGGTGAAGTCTGGAGGGTGAATCAGAAGAAGTAGAAGAAGGAGAAGGAGAAGGTGAAGTCTGGAGGGTGAAGCAGAAGAAGTAGAAGAAGGAGAAGGAGAAGGTGAAGTCAGGAGGGTGAATCAGAAGAAGTAGAAGAAGGAGAAGGAGAAGGTGAAGTCAGGAGGGTGAATCAGAAGAAGCAGAAGAAGGAGATAGAGAAGGTGAAGTCTGGAGGGTGAATCAGAAGAATCAGAAGAAGGAGAAGGAGAAGGTGAAGTCTGGAGGGTGAAGCAGAAGAAGCAGAAGAAAGAGAAGGAGAAGGTGATGTCTGGAGGGTGAAGCAGAAGAAACAGAAGAAGGAGAAGGAGAAGGTGAAGACTGGAGGGTGAATCAGAAGAAGTAGAAGAAGGAGAAGCAGAAGGTGAAGTCTGGAGGGTGAATCAGAAGAAGTAGAAGAAGGAGAAGGAGAAGGTGAAGTCTGGAGGGTGAATCAGAAGAAGCAGAAGAAGCAGAAGGAGAAGGTGAAGTCTGGAGGGTGAATCAGAAGAAGCAGAAGAAGGAGAAGGAGAAGATGAAGTCTGGAGGGTGAATCAGAAGAAGTAGAAGAAGGAGAAGGAGAAGGTGAGTTCTGGAGGGTGAATCAGAAGAAGCAGAAGAAGGAGAAGGAGAAGGTGAAGTCTGGAGGGTGAATCAGAAGAAGCAGAAGAAGGAGAAGGAGAAGGTGAAGTCTGGAGGGTGAATCAGAAGAAGCAGAAGAAGGAGAAGGAGAAGGTGAAGTCAGGAGGGTGAATCAGAAGAAGCAGAAGAAGGAAAAGGAGAAGGTGAAGTTAGGAGGGTGAATCAGAAGAAGCAGAAAAAGGAGAAGGAGCAGGTGAAGTCAGGGGGGTGTAGCAGAAGAAGTAGAAGAAGGAGAAGGAGAAGGTGAAGTCAGGACGGTGAAGCAGAAGAAGCAGAAGAAGGAGAAGGAGAAGGTGAAGCCTGGAGGGCGCAGCAGAAGAAGCAAAAGAAGGAGAAGGAGAAGGTGAAGTCTGGAGTGTGAAGCAGAAGAAGCAGAAGAAGGAGAAGGAGAAGGTGAAGTCTGGAGGGCGCAGCAGAAGAAGCAGAAGAAGGAGAATGAGAAGGTGAAGTCTGGAGGGTGAATCAGAAGAAGCAGAAGAAGGAGAAGGAGAAGGTGAAGTCTGGAGGGTGAATCAGAAGAAGTAGAAGAAGGAGAAGGAGAAGGTGAAGTCTGGAGGGTGAAGCAGAAGAAGTAGAAGAAGGAGAAGGAGAAGGTGAAGTCAGGAGGGTGAATCAGAAGAAGTAGAAGAAGGAGAAGGAGAAGGTGAAGTCAGGAGGGTGAATCAGAAGAAGCAGAAGAAGGAGAAGGAGAAGGTGAAGTCTGGAGGGTGAATCAGAAGAATCAGAAGAAGGAGAAGGAGAAGGTGAAGTCTGGAGGGTGAATCAGAAGAAGCAGAAGAAAGAGAAGGAGAAGGTGAAGTCTGGAGGGTGAAGCAGAAGAAACAGAAGAAGGAGAAGGAGAAGGTGAAGACTGGAGGGTGAATCAGAAGAAGTAGAAGAAGGAGAAGGATAAGGTGAAGTCTGGAGGGTGAATCAGAAGAAGTAGAAGAAGGAGAAGGAGAAGTTGAAGTCTGGAGGGTGAATCAGAAGAAGCAGAAGAAGGAGAAGGAGAAGGTGAAGTCTGGAGGGTGAATCAGAAGAAGCAGAAGAAGGAGAAGGAGAAGATGAAGTCTGGAGGGTGAATCAGAAGAAGTATAAGAAGGAGAAGGAGAAGGTGAAGTCTGGAGTGTGAATCAGAAGAAGTAGAAGAAGGAGAAGGAGAAGATGAAGTCTGGAGGGTGAATTAGAAGAAACAGAAGAAGGAGAAGGAGAAGGTGAAGTCTGGAGGGTGAATCAGAAGAAGTAGAAGAAGGAGAAGGAGAAGGTGTAGTCTGGAGGGTGAATCAGAAGAAGTAGACGAAGGAGAAGGAGAAGGTGAAGTCTGGAGGGTGAATCAGAAGAAGCAGAAGAAGGAGAAGGAGAAGGTGAAGTCTGGAGGGTGAATCAGAAGAAGTAGAAGAAGGAGAAGGAGAAGGTGAAGTCTGGAGGGTGAATCAGAAGAAGCAGAAGAAGGAGAAGGAGAAGGTGAAGTCTGGAGGGTGAATCAGAAGAAGCAGAAGAAGGAGAAGGAGAAGGTGAAGTCTGGAGGGTGAATCAGAAGAAGTAGAAGGAGGAGAAGGAGAAGTTGAAGTCTGGAGGGTGAAGCAGAAGAAGTAGAAGATGAAGAAGGAGAAGGTGAAGTCAGGAGGGTGAATCAGAAGAAGTAGAAGAAGGAGAAGGAGAAGGTGAAGTCAGGAGGGTGAATCAGAAGAAGCAGAAGATGGAGAAGGAGAAGGTGAAGTCTGGAGGGTGAATCAGAAGAATCAGAGGAAGGAGAAGGAGAAGGTGAAGTCTGGAGGGTGAATCAAAAGAAGCAGAATAAGGAGAAGGAGAAGGTGAAGTCTGGAGGGTGAATCAGAAGAAGCAGAATAAGGAGAAGGAGAAGGTGAAGTCTGGAGTGTGAATCAGAAGAAGCAGAAGAAGGAGAAGGAGAAGGTGAAGTCTGGAGGATGAATCAGAAGAAGTAGAAGAAGGAGAAGGAGAAGGTGAAGTCTGGAGGGTGAAGCAGAAGAAGTAGAAGAAGGAGAAGGAGAAGGTGAAGTCAGGAGGGTGAATCAGAAGAAGTAGAAGAAGGAGAAGGAGAAGGTGAAGTCAGGAGGGTGAATCAGAAGAAGCAGAAGAAGGAGAAGGAGAAGGTGAAGTCTGGAGGGTGAATCAGAAGAATCAGAAGAAGGAGAAGGAGAAGGTGAAGTCTGGAGGGTGAATCAGAAGAAGCAGAAGAAAGAGAAGGAGAAGGTGAAGTCTGGAGGGTGAAGCAGAAGAAACAGAAGAAGGAGAAGGAGAAGGTGAAGACTGGAGGGTGAATCAGAAGAAGTAGAAGAAGGAGAAGGAGAAGGTGAAGTCTGGAGGGTGAATCAGAAGAAGTAGAAGAAGGAGAAGGAGAAGTTGAAGTCTGGAGGGTGAATCAGAAGAAGCAGAAGAAGGAGAAGGAGAAGGTGAAGTCTGGAGGGTGAATCAGAAGAAGCAGAAGAAGGAGAAGGAGAAGATGAAGTCTGGAGGGTGAATCAGAAGAAGTAGAAGAAGGAGAAGGAGAAGGTGAAGTCTGGAGGGTGAATCAGAAGAAGTAGAAGAAGGAGAAGGAGAAGATGAAGTCTGGAGGGTGAATCAGAAGAAACAGAATAAGGAGAAGGAGAAGGTGAAGTCTGGAGGGTGAATCAGAAGAAGTAGAAGAAGGAGAAGGAGAAGGTGAAGTCTGGAGGGTGAAGCAGAAGAAGTAGAAGAAGGAGAAGGAGAAGGTGAAGTCAGGAGGGTGAATCAGAAGATGTAGAAGAAGGAGAAGGAGAAGGTGAAGTCAGGAGGGTGAATCAGAAGAAGCAGAAGAAGGAGAAGGAGAAGGTGAAGTCTGGAGGGTGAATCAGAAGAAGTAGAAGAAGGAGAAGGAGAAGGTGAAGTCTGGAGGGTGAATCAGAAGAAGCAGAAGAAGGAGAAGGAGAAGGTGAAGTCTGGAGGGTGAATCAGAAGAAGCAGAAGAAGGAGAAGGAGAAGATGAAGTCTGGAGGGTGAATCAGAAGAAGTATAAGAAGGAGAAGGAGAAGGTGAAGTCTGGAGTGTGAATCAGAAGAAGTAGAAGAAGGAGAAGGAGAAGATGAAGTCTGGAGGGTGAATTAGAAGAAACAGAAGAAGGAGAAGGAGAAGGTGAAGTCTGGAGGGTGAATCAGAAGAAGTAGAAGAAGGAGAAGGAGAAGGTGTAGTCTGGAGGGTGAATCAGAAGAAGTAGACGAAGGAGAAGGAGAAGGTGAAGTCTGGAGGGAGAATCAGAAGAAGCAGAAGAAGGAGAAGGAGAAGGTGAAGTCTGGAGGGTGAATCAGAAGAAGTAGAAGAAGGAGAAGGAGAAGGTGAAGTCTGGAGGGTGAATCAGAAGATGCAGAAGAAGGAGAAGGAGAAGGTGAAGTCTGGAGGGTGAATCAGAAGAAGCAGAAGAAGGAGAAGGAGAAGGTGAAGTCTGGAGGGTGAATCAGAAGAAGTAGAAGAAGGAGAAGGAGAAGTTGAAGTCTGGAGGGTGAAGCAGAAGAAGTAGAAGATGAAGAAGGAGAAGGTGAAGTCAGGAGGGTGAATCAGAAGAAGTAGAAGAAGGAGAAGGAGAAGGTGAAGTCAGGAGGGTGAATCAGAAGAAGCAGAAGATGGAGAAGGAGAAGGTGAAGTCTGGAGGGTGAATCAGAAGAATCAGAAGAAGGAGAAGGAGAAGGTGAAGTCTGGAGGGTGAATCAGAAGAAGCAGAGGAAGGAGAAGGAGAAGGTGAAGTCTGGAGGGTGAATCAAAAGAAGCAGAATAAGGAGAAGGAGAAGGTGAAGTCTGGAGGGTGAATCAGAAGAAGCAGAATAAGGAGAAGGAGAAGGTGAAGTCTGGAGGGTGAATCAGAAGAAGCAGAAGAAGGAGAAGGAGAAGGTGAAGTCTGGAGGATGAATCAGAAGAAGTAGAAGAAGGAGAAGGAGAAGGTGAAGTCTGGAGGGTGAAGCAGAAGAAGTAGAAGAAGGAGAAGGAGAAGGTGAAGTCAGGAGGGTGAATCAGAAGAAGTAGAAGAAGGAGAAGGAGAAGGTGAAGTCAGGAGGGTGAATCAGAAGAAGCAGAAGAAGGAGAAGGAGAAGGTGAAGTCTGGAGGGTGAATCAGAAGAATCAGAAGAAGGAGAAGGAGAAGGTGAAGTCTGGAGGGTGAATCAGAAGAAGCAGAAGAAAGAGAAGGAGAAGGTGAAGTCTGGAGGGTGAAGCAGAAGAAACAGAAGAAGGAGAAGGAGAAGATGAAGACTGGAGGGTGAATCAGAAGAAGTAGAAGAAGGAGAAGGAGAAGGTGAAGTCTGGAGGGTGAATCAGAAGAAGTAGAAGAAGGAGAAGGAGAAGTTGAAGTCTGGAGGGTGAATCAGAAGAAGCAGAAGAAGGAGAAGGAGAAGGTGAAGTCTGGAGGGTGAATCAGAAGAAGCAGAAGAAAGAGAAGGAGAAGATGAAGTCTGGAGGGTGAATCAGAAGAAGTATAAGAAGGAGAAGGAGAAGGTGAAGTCTGGAGTGTGAATCAGAAGAAGTAGAAGAAGGAGAAGGAGAAGATGAAGTCTGGAGGGTGAATTAGAAGAAACAGAAGAAGGAGAAGGAGAAGGTGAAGTCTGGAGGGTGAATCAGAAGAAGTAGAAGAAGGAGAAGGAGAAGGTGTAGTCTGGAGGGTGAATCAGAAGAAGTAGACGAAGGAGAAGGAGAAGGTGAAGTCTGGAGGGTGAATCAGAAGAAGCAGAAGAAGGAGAAGGAGAAGGTGAAGTCTGGAGGGTGAATCAGAAGAAGTAGAAGAAGGAGAAGGAGAAGGTGAAGTCTGGAGGGTGAATCAGAAGAAGCAGAAGAAGGAGAAGGAGAAGGTGAAGTCTGGAGGGTGAATCAGAAGAAGCAGAAGAAGGAGAAGGAGAAGGTGAAGTCTGGAGGGTGAATCAGAAGAAGTAGAAGGAGGAGAAGGAGAAGTTGAAGTCTGGAGGGTGAAGCAGAAGAAGTAGAAGATGAAGAAGGAGAAGGTGAAGTCAGGAGGGTGAATCAGAAGAAGTAGAAGAAGGAGAAGGAGAAGGTGAAGTCAGGAGGGTGAATCAGAAGAAGCAGAAGATGGAGAAGGAGAAGGTGAAGTCTGGAGGGTGAATCAGAAGAATCAGAGGAAGGAGAAGGAGAAGGTGAAGTCTGGAGGGTGAATCAAAAGAAGCAGAATAAGGAGAAGGAGAAGGTGAAGTCTGGAGGGTGAATCAGAAGAAGCAGAATAAGGAGAAGGAGAAGGTGAAGTCTGGAGTGTGAATCAGAAGAAGCAGAAGAAGGAGAAGGAGAAGGTGAAGTCTGGAGGATGAATCAGAAGAAGTAGAAGAAGGAGAAGGAGAAGGTGAAGTCTGGAGGGTGAAGCAGAAGAAGTAGAAGAAGGAGAAGGAGAAGGTGAAGTCAGGAGGGTGAATCAGAAGAAGTAGAAGAAGGAGAAGGAGAAGGTGAAGTCAGGAGGGTGAATCAGAAGAAGCAGAAGAAGGAGAAGGAGAAGGTGAAGTCTGGAGGGTGAATCAGAAGAATCAGAAGAAGGAGAAGGAGAAGGTGAAGTCTGGAGGGTGAATCAGAAGAAGCAGAAGAAAGAGAAGGAGAAGGTGAAGTCTGGAGGGTGAAGCAGAAGAAACAGAAGAAGGAGAAGGAGAAGGTGAAGACTGGAGGGTGAATCAGAAGAAGTAGAAGAAGGAGAAGGAGAAGGTGAAGTCTGGAGGGTGAATCAGAAGAAGTAGAAGAAGGAGAAGGAGAAGTTGAAGTCTGGAGGGTGAATCAGAAGAAGCAGAAGAAGGAGAAGGAGAAGGTGAAGTCTGGAGGGTGAATCAGAAGAAGCAGAAGAAGGAGAAGGAGAAGATGAAGTCTGGAGGGTGAATCAGAAGAAGTAGAAGAAGGAGAAGGAGAAGGTGAAGTCTGGAGGGTGAATCAGAAGAAGTAGAAGAAGGAGAAGGAGAAGATGAAGTCTGGAGGGTGAATCAGAAGAAACAGAATAAGGAGAAGGAGAAGGTGAAGTCTGGAGGGTGAATCAGAAGAAGTAGAAGAAGGAGAAGGAGAAGGTGAAGTCTGGAGGGTGAAGCAGAAGAAGTAGAAGAAGGAGAAGGAGAAGGTGAAGTCAGGAGGGTGAATCAGAAGATGTAGAAGAAGGAGAAGGAGAAGGTGAAGTCAGGAGGGTGAATCAGAAGAAGCAGAAGAAGGAGAAGGAGAAGGTGAAGTCTGGAGGGTGAATCAGAAGAAGTAGAAGAAGGAGAAGGAGAAGGTGAAGTCTGGAGGGTGAATCAGAAGAAGCAGAAGAAGGAGAAGGAGAAGGTGAAGTCTGGAGGGTGAATCAGAAGAAGCAGAAGAAGGAGAAGGAGAAGATGAAGTCTGGAGGGTGAATCAGAAGAAGTATAAGAAGGAGAAGGAGAAGGTGAAGTCTGGAGTGTGAATCAGAAGAAGTAGAAGAAGGAGAAGGAGAAGATGAAGTCTGGAGGGTGAATTAGAAGAAACAGAAGAAGGAGAAGGAGAAGGTGAAGTCTGGAGGGTGAATCAGAAGAAGTAGAAGAAGGAGAAGGAGAAGGTGTAGTCTGGAGGGTGAATCAGAAGAAGTAGACGAAGGAGAAGGAGAAGGTGAAGTCTGGAGGGAGAATCAGAAGAAGCAGAAGAAGGAGAAGGAGAAGGTGAAGTCTGGAGGGTGAATCAGAAGAAGTAGAAGAAGGAGAAGGAGAAGGTGAAGTCTGGAGGGTGAATCAGAAGATGCAGAAGAAGGAGAAGGAGAAGGTGAAGTCTGGAGGGTGAATCAGAAGAAGCAGAAGAAGGAGAAGGAGAAGGTGAAGTCTGGAGGGTGAATCAGAAGAAGTAGAAGAAGGAGAAGGAGAAGTTGAAGTCTGGAGGGTGAAGCAGAAGAAGTAGAAGATGAAGAAGGAGAAGGTGAAGTCAGGAGGGTGAATCAGAAGAAGTAGAAGAAGGAGAAGGAGAAGGTGAAGTCAGGAGGGTGAATCAGAAGAAGCAGAAGATGGAGAAGGAGAAGGTGAAGTCTGGAGGGTGAATCAGAAGAATCAGAAGAAGGAGAAGGAGAAGGTGAAGTCTGGAGGGTGAATCAGAAGAAGCAGAGGAAGGAGAAGGAGAAGGTGAAGTCTGGAGGGTGAATCAAAAGAAGCAGAATAAGGAGAAGGAGAAGGTGAAGTCTGGAGGGTGAATCAGAAGAAGCAGAATAAGGAGAAGGAGAAGGTGAAGTCTGGAGGGTGAATCAGAAGAAGCAGAAGAAGGAGAAGGAGAAGGTGAAGTCTGGAGGATGAATCAGAAGAAGTAGAAGAAGGAGAAGGAGAAGGTGAAGTCTGGAGGGTGAAGCAGAAGAAGTAGAAGAAGGAGAAGGAGAAGGTGAAGTCAGGAGGGTGAATCAGAAGAAGTAGAAGAAGGAGAAGGAGAAGGTGAAGTCAGGAGGGTGAATCAGAAGAAGCAGAAGAAGGAGAAGGAGAAGGTGAAGTCTGGAGGGTGAATCAGAAGAATCAGAAGAAGGAGAAGGAGAAGGTGAAGTCTGGAGGGTGAATCAGAAGAAGCAGAAGAAAGAGAAGGAGAAGGTGAAGTCTGGAGGGTGAATCAGAAGAAGCAGAGGAAGGAGAAGGAGAAGGTGAAGTCTGGAGGGTGAATCAAAAGAAGCAGAATAAGGAGAAGGAGAAGGTGAAGTCTGGAGGGTGAATCAGAAGAAGCAGAATAAGGAGAAGGAGAAGGTGAAGTCTGGAGGGTGAATCAGAAGAAGCAGAAGAAGGAGAAGGAGAAGGTGAAGTCTGGAGGATGAATCAGAAGAAGTAGAAGAAGGAGAAGGAGAAGGTGAAGTCTGGAGGGTGAAGCAGAAGAAGTAGAAGAAGGAGAAGGAGAAGGTGAAGTCAGGAGGGTGAATCAGAAGAAGTAGAAGAAGGAGAAGGAGAAGGTGAAGTCAGGAGGGTGAATCAGAAGAAGCAGAAGAAGGAGAAGGAGAAGGTGAAGTCTGGAGGGTGAATCAGAAGAATCAGAAGAAGGAGAAGGAGAAGGTGAAGTCTGGAGGGTGAATCAGAAGAAGCAGAAGAAAGAGAAGGAGAAGGTGAAGTCTGGAGGGTGAAGCAGAAGAAACAGAAGAAGGAGAAGGAGAAGATGAAGACTGGAGGGTGAATCAGAAGAAGTAGAAGAAGGAGAAGGAGAAGGTGAAGTCTGGAGGGTGAATCAGAAGAAGTAGAAGAAGGAGAAGGAGAAGTTGAAGTCTGGAGGGTGAATCAGAAGAAGCAGAAGAAGGAGAAGGAGAAGGTGAAGTCTGGAGGGTGAATCAGAAGAAGCAGAAGAAGGAGAAGGAGAAGATGAAGTCTGGAGGGTGAATCAGAAGAAGTAGAAGAAGGAGAAGGAGAAGGTGAAGTCTGGAGGGTGAATCAGAAGAAGTAGAAGAAGGAGAAGGAGAAGATGAAGTCTGGAGGGTGAATCAGAAGAAACAGAATAAGGAGAAGGAGAAGGTGAAGTCTGGAGGGTGAATCAGAAGAAGTAGAAGAAGGAGAAGGAGAAGGTGAAGTCTGGAGGGTGAAGCAGAAGAAGTAGAAGAAGGAGAAGGAGAAGGTGAAGTCAGGAGGGTGAATCAGAAGATGTAGAAGAAGGAGAAGGAGAAGGTGAAGTCAGGAGGGTGAATCAGAAGAAGCAGAAGAAGGAGAAGGAGAAGGTGAAGTCTGGAGGGTGAATCAGAAGAAGTAGAAGAAGGAGAAGGAGAAGGTGAAGTCTGGAGGGTGAATCAGAAGAAGCAGAAGAAGGAGAAGGAGAAGGTGAAGTCTGGAGGGTGAATCAGAAGAAGCAGAAGAAGGAGAAGGAGAAGGTGAAGTCTGGAGGGTGAATCAGAAGAAGCAGAATAAGGAGAAGGAGAAGATGAAGTCTGGAGGGTGAATCAGAAGAAGTATAAGAAGGAGAAGGAGAAGGTGAAGTCTGGAGTGTGAATCAGAAGAAGTAGAAGAAGGAGAAGGAGATGATGAAGTCTGGAGGGTGAATTAGAAGAAACAGAAGAAGGAGAAGGAGAAGGTGAAGTCTGGAGGGTGAATCAGAAGAAGTAGAAGAAGGAGAAGGAGAAGGTGTAGTCTGGAGGGTGAATCAGAAGAAGTAGACGAAGGAGAAGGAGAAGGTGAAGTCTGGAGGGAGAATCAGAAGAAGCAGAAGAAGGAGAAGGAGAAGGTGAAGTCTGGAGGGTGAATCAGAAGAAGTAGAAGAAGGAGAAGGAGAAGGTGAAGTCTGGAGGGTGAATCAGAAGAAGCAGAAGAAGGAGAAGGAGAAGGTGAAGTCTGGAGGGTGAATCAGAAGAAGCAGAAGAAGGAGAAGGAGAAGGTGAAGTCTGGAGGGTGAATCAGAAGAAGTAGAAGAAGGAGAAGGAGAAGTTGAAGTCTGGAGGGTGAAGCAGAAGAAGTAGAAGATGAAGAAGGAGAAGGTGAAGTCAGGAGGGTGAATCAGAAGAAGTAGAAGAAGGAGAAGGAGAAGGTGAAGTCAGGAGGGTGAATCAGAAGAAGCAGAAGATGGAGAAGGAGAAGGTGAAGTCTGGAGGGTGAATCAGAAGAATCAGAAGAAGGAGAAGGAGAAGGTGAAGTCTGTAGGGTGAATCAGAAGAAGCAGAGGAAGGAGAAGGAGAAGGTGAAGTCTGGAGGGTGAATCAAAAGAAGCAGAATAAGGAGAAGGAGAAGGTGAAGTCTGGAGGGTGAATCAGAAGAAGCAGAATAAGGAGAAGGAGAAGGTGAAGTCTGGAGGGTGAATCAGAAGAAGCAGAAGAAGGAGAAGGAGAAGGTGAAGTCTGGAGGATGAATCAGAAGAAGTAGAAGAAGGAGAAGGAGAAGGTGAAGTCTGGAGGGTGAAGCAGAAGAAGTAGAAGAAGGAGAAGGAGAAGGTGAAGTCAGGAGGGTGAATCAGAAGAAGTAGAAGAAGGAGAAGGAGAAGGTGAAGTCAGGAGGGTGAATCAGAAGAAGCAGAAGAAGGAGAAGGAGAAGGTGAAGTCTGGAGGGTGAATCAGAAGAATCAGAAGAAGGAGAAGGAGAAGGTGAAGTCTGGAGGGTGAATCAGAAGAAGCAGAAGAAAGAGAAGGAGAAGGTGAAGTCTGGAGGGTGAAGCAGAAGAAACAGAAGAAGGAGAAGGAGAAGATGAAGACTGGAGGGTGAATCAGAAGAAGTAGAAGAAGGAGAAGGAGAAGGTGAAGTCTGGAGGGTGAATCAGAAGAAGTAGAAGAAGGAGAAGGAGAAGTTGAAGTCTGGAGGGTGAATCAGAAGAAGCAGACGAAGGAGAAGGAGAAGGTGAAGTCTGGAGGGTGAATCAGAAGAAGCAGAAGAAGGAGAAGGAGAAGATGAAGTCTGGAGGGTGAATCAGAAGAAGTAGAAGAAGGAGAAGGAGAAGGTGAAGTCTGGAGGGTGAATCAGAAGAAGTAGAAGAAGGAGAAGGAGAAGATGAAGTCTGGAGGGTGAATCAGAAGAAACAGAATAAGGAGAAGGAGAAGGTGAAGTCTGGAGGGTGAATCAGAAGAAGTAGAAGAAGGAGAAGGAGAAGGTGAAGTCTGGAGGGTGAAGCAGAAGAAGTAGAAGAAGGAGAAGGAGAAGGTGAAGTCAGGAGGGTGAATCAGAAGATGTAGAAGAAGGAGAAGGAGAAGGTGAAGTCAGGAGGGTGAATCAGAAGAAGCAGAAGAAGGAGAAGGAGAAGGTGAAGTCTGGAGGGTGAATCAGAAGAAGTAGAAGAAGGAGAAGGAGAAGGTGAAGTCTGGAGGGTGAATCAGAAGAAGCAGAAGAAGGAGAAGGAGAAGGTGAAGTCTGGAGGGTGAATCAGAAGAAGCAGAAGAAGGAGAAGGAGAAGGTGAAGTCTGGAGGGTGAATCAGAAGAAGCAGAATAAGGAGAAGGAGAAGGTGAAGTCTGGAGGGTGAATCAGAAGAAGCAGAAGAAGGAGAAGGAGAAGGTGAAGTCTGGAGGGTGAATCAGAAGAAGTAGAAGAAGGAGAAGGAGAAGGTGAAGTCTGGAGGGTGAAGCAGAAGAAGTAGAAGAAGGAGAAGGAGAAGGTGAAGTCAGGAGGGTGAATCAGAAGAAGTAGAAGAAGGAGAAGGAGAAGGTGAAGTCAGGAGGGTGAATCAGAAGAAGCAGAAGAAGGAAATAGAGAAGGTGAAGTCTGGAGGGTGAATCAGAAGAATCAGAAGAAGGAGAAGGAGAAGGTGAAGTCTGGAGGGTGAAGCAGAAGAAGCATAAGAAAGAGAAGGAGAAGGTGACGTCTGGAGGGTGAAGCAGAAGAAACAGAAGAAGGAGAAGGAGAAGGTGAAGACTGGAGGGTGAATCAGAAGAAGTAGAAGAAGGAGAAGGAGAAGGTGAAGTCTGGAGGGTGAATCAGAAGAAGTAGAAGAAGGAGAAGGAGAAGGTGAAGTCTGGAGGGTGAATCAGAAGAAGCAGAAGAAGCAGAAGGAGAAGGTGAAGTCTGGAGGGTGAATCAGAAGAAGCAGAAGAAGGAGAAGGAGAAGATGAAGTCTGGAGGGTGAATCAGAAGAAGTAGAAGAAGGGGAAGGAGAAGGTGAGGTCTGGAGGGTGAATCAGAAGAAGCAGAAGAAGGAGAAGGAGAAGGTGAAGTCTGGAGAGTGAATCAGAAGAAGCAGAAGAAGGAGAAGGAGAAGGTGAAGTCTGGAGGGTGAATCAGAAGAAGCAGAAGAAGGAGAAGGAGAAGGTGAAGTCAGGAGGGTGAATCAGAAGAAGCAGAAGAAGGAGAAGGAGAAGGTGAAGTTAGGAGGGTGAATCAGAAGAAGCAGAAAAAGGAGAAGGAGCAGGTGAAGTCAGGGGGGTGTAGCAGAAGAAGTAGAAGAAGGAGAAGGAGAAGGTGAAGTCAGGACGGTGAAGCAGAAGAAGCAGAAGAAGGAGAAGGAGAAGGTGAAGCCTGGAGGGCGCAGCAGAAGAAGCAAAAGTAGGAGAAGGAGAAGGTGAAGTCTGGAGTGTGAAGCAGAAGAAGCAGAAGAAGGAGAAGGAGAAGGTGAAGTCTGGAGGGCGCAGCAGAAGAAGCAGAAGAAGGAGAATGAGAAGGTGAAGTCTGGAGGGTGAATCAGAAGAAGCAGAAGAAGGAGAAGGAGAAGGTGAAGTACGGAGGGTGAATCAGAAGAAGTAGAAGAAGGAGAAGGAGAAGGTGAAGTCTGGAGGGTGAAGCAGAAGAAGTAGAAGAAGGAGAAGGAGAAGGTGAAGTCAGGAGGATGAATCAGAAGAAGTAGAAGAAGGAGAAGGAGAAGGTGAAGTCAGGAGGGTGAATCAGAAGAAGCAGAAGAAGGAGAAGGAGAAGGTGAAGTCTGGAGGGTGAATCAGAAGAATCAGAAGAAGGAGAAGGAGAAGGTGAAGTCTGGAGGGTGAATCAGAAGAAGCAGAAGAAAGAGAAGGAGAAGGTGAAGTCTGGAGGGTGAATCAGAAGAAGCAGAAGAAGGAGAAGGAGAAGGTGAAGTCTGGAGGGTGAATCAGAAGAAGCAGAAGAAGGAGAAGGAGAAGATGAAGTCTGGAGGGTGTATCAGAAGAAGTAGAAGAAGGAGAAGGAGAAGGTGAAGTCTGGAGTGTGAATCAGAAGAAGTAGAAGAAGGAGAAGGAGAAGATGAAGTCTGGAGGGTGAATTAGAAGAAACAGAAGAAGGAGAATCAGAAGGTGAAGTCTGGAGGGTGAATCAGAAGAAGTAGAAGAAGGAGAAGGAGAAGGTGTAGTCTGGAGGGTGAATCAGAAGAAGCAGAAGAAGGAGAAGGAGAAGGTGAAGTCTGGAGGGTGAATCAGAAGAAGCAGAAGAAGGAGGAGGAGAAGGTGAAGTCTGGAGGGTGAATCAGAAGAAGTAGAAGAAGGAGAAGGAGAAGTTGAAGTCTGGAGGGTGAAGCAGAAGAAGTAGAAGATGGAGAAGGAGAAGGTGAAGTCAGGAGGGTGAATCAGAAGAAGTAGAAGAAGGAGAAGGAGAAGGTGAAGTCAGGAGGGTGAATCAGAAGAAGCAGAAGATGGAGAAGGAGAAGGTGAAGTCTGGAGGGTGAATCAGAAGAATCAGAAGAAGGAGAAGGAGAAGGTGAAGTCTGGAGGGTGAATCAGAAGAAGCAGAGGAAGGAGAAGGAGAAGGTGAAGTCTGGAGGGTGAATCAGAAGAAGTAGAAGAAGGAGAAGGAGAAGATGAAGTCTGGAGGGTGAATCAGAAGAAACAGAATAAGGAGAAGGAGAAGGTGAAGTCTGGAGGGTGAATCAGAAGAAGTAGAAGAAGGAGAAGGAGAAGGTGAAGTCTGGAGGGTGAAGCAGAAGAAGTAGAAGAAGGAGAAGGAGAAGGTGAAGTCAGGAGGGTGAATCAGAAGATGTAGAAGAAGGAGAAGGAGAAGGTGAAGTCAGGAGGGTGAATCAGAAGAAGCAGAAGAAGGAGAAGGAGAAGGTGAAGTCTGGAGGGTGAATCAGAAGAAGTAGAAGAAGGAGAAGGAGAAGGTGAAGTCTGGAGGGTGAATCAGAAGAAGCAGAAGAAGGAGAAGGAGAAGGTGAAGTCTGGAGGGTGAATCAGAAGAAGCAGAAGAAGGAGAAGGAGAAGGTGAAGTCTGGAGGGTGAATCAGAAGAAGCAGAATAAGGAGAAGGAGAAGGTGAAGTCTGGAGGGTGAATCAGAAGAAGCAGAAGAAGGAGAAGGAGAAGGTGAAGTCTGGAGGGTGAATCAGAAGAAGTAGAAGAAGGAGAAGGAGAAGGTGAAGTCTGGAGGGTGAAGCAGAAGAAGTAGAAGAAGGAGAAGGAGAAGGTGAAGTCAGGAGGGTGAATCAGAAGAAGTAGAAGAAGGAGAAGGAGAAGGTGAAGTCAGGAGGGTGAATCAGAAGAAGCAGAAGAAGGAAATAGAGAAGGTGAAGTCTGGAGGGTGAATCAGAAGAATCAGAAGAAGGAGAAGGAGAAGGTGAAGTCTGGAGGGTGAAGCAGAAGAAGCATAAGAAAGAGAAGGAGAAGGTGACGTCTGGAGGGTGAAGCAGAAGAAACAGAAGAAGGAGAAGGAGAAGGTGAAGACTGGAGGGTGAATCAGAAGAAGTAGAAGAAGGAGAAGGAGAAGGTGAAGTCTGGAGGGTGAATCAGAAGAAGTAGAAGAAGGAGAAGGAGAAGGTGAAGTCTGGAGGGTGAAGCAGAAGAAGCAGAAGAAGCAGAAGGAGAAGGTGAAGTCTGGAGGGTGAATCAGAAGAAGCAGAAGAAGGAGAAGGAGAAGCTGAAGTCTGGAGGGTGAATCAGAAGAAGTAGAAGAAGGGGAAGGAGAAGGTGAGGTCTGGAGGGTGAATCAGAAGAAGCAGAAGAAGGAGAAGGAGAAGGTGAAGTCTGGAGAGTGAATCAGAAGAAGCAGAAGAAGGAGAAGGAGAAGGTGAAGTCTGGAGGGTGAATCAGAAGAAGCAGAAGAAGGAGAAGGAGAAGGTGAAGTCAGGAGGGTGAATCAGAAGAAGCAGAAGAAGGAGAAGGAGAAGGTGAAGTTAGGAGGGTGAATCAGAAGAAGCAGAAAAAGGAGAAGGAGCAGGTGAAGTCAGGGGGGTGTAGCAGAAGAAGTAGAAGAAGGAGAAGGAGAAGGTGAAGTCAGGACGGTGAAGCAGAAGAAGCAGAAGAAGGAGAAGGAGAAGGTGAAGCCTGGAGGGCGCAGCAGAAGAAGCAAAAGTAGGAGAAGGAGAAGGTGAAGTCTGGAGTGTGAAGCAGAAGAAGCAGAAGAAGGAGAAGGAGAAGGTGAAGTCTGGAGGGCGCAGCAGAAGAAGCAGAAGAAGGAGAATGAGAAGGTGAAGTCTGGAGGGTGAATCAGAAGAAGCAGAAGAAGGAGAAGGAGAAGGTGAAGTACGGAGGGTGAATCAGAAGAAGTAGAAGAAGGAGAAGGAGAAGGTGAAGTCTGGAGGGTGAAGCAGAAGAAGTAGAAAAAGGAGAAGGAGAAGGTGAAGTCAGGAGGATGAATCAGAAGAAGTAGAAGAAGGAGAAGGAGAAGGTGAAGTCAGGAGGGTGAATCAGAAGAAGCAGAAGAAGGAGAAGGAGAAGGTGAAGTCTGGAGGGTGAATCAGAAGAATCAGAAGAAGGAGAAGGAGAAGGTGAAGTCTGGAAGGTGAATCAGAAGAAGCAGAAGAAAGAGAAGGAGAAGGTGAAGTCTGGAGGGTGAAGCAGAAGAAACAGAAGAAGGAGAAGGAGAAGGTGAAGACTGGAGGGTGTATCAGAAGAAGTAGAAGAAGGAGAAGGAGAAGTTGAAGTCTGGAGGGTGAATCAGAAGAAGTAGAAGAAGGAGAAGGAGAAGTTGAAGTCTGGAGGGTGAATCAGAAGAAGCAGAAGAAGGAGAAGGAGAAGGTGAAGTCTGGAGGGTGAATCAGAAGAAGCAGAAGAAGGAGAAGGAGAAGATGAAGTCTGGAGGGTGTATCAGAAGAAGTAGAAGAAGGAGAAGGAGAAGGTGAAGTCTGGAGTGTGAATCAGAAGAAGTAGAAGAAGGAGAAGGAGAAGATGAAGTCTGGAGGGTGAATTAGAAGAAACAGAAGAAGGAGAAGGAGAAGGTGAAGTCTGGAGGGTGAATCAGAAGAAGTAGAAGAAGGAGAAGGAAAAGGTGTAGTCTGGAGGGTGAATCAGAAGAAGCAGAAGAAGGAGAAGGAGAAGGTGAAGTCTGGAGGGTGAATCAGAAGAAGCAGAAGAAGGAGGAGGAGAAGGTGAAGTCTGGAGGGTGAATCAGAAGAAGTAGAAGAAGGAGAAGGAGAAGTTGAAGTCTGGAGGGTGAAGCAGAAGAAGTAGAAGATGGAGAAGGAGAAGGTGAAGTCAGGAGGGTGAATCAGAAGAAGTAGAAGAAGGAGAAGGAGAAGGTGAAGTCAGGAGGGTGAATCAGAAGAAGCAGAAGATGGAGAAGGAGAAGGTGAAGTCTGGAGGGTGAATCAGAAGAATCAGAAGAAGGAGAAGGAGAAGGTGAAGTCTGGAGGGTGAATCAGAAGAAGCAGAGGAAGGAGAAGGAGAAGGTGAAGTCTGGAGGGTGAATCAAAAGAAGCAGAATAAGGAGAAGGAGAAGGTGAAGTCTGGAGGGTGAATCAGAAGAAGCAGAATAAGGAGAAGGAGAAGGTGAAGTCTGGAGGATGAATCAGAAGAAGCAGAAGAAGGAGAAGGAGAAGGTGAAGTCTGGAGGATGAATCAGAAGAAGTAGAAGAAGGAGAAGGAGAAGGTGAAGTCTGGAGGGTGAAGCAGAAGAAGTAGAAGAAGGAGAAGGAGAAGGTGAAGTCAGGAGGGTGAATCAGAAGAAGTAGAAGAAGGAGAAGGAGAAGGTGAAGTCAGGAGGGTGAATCAGAAGAAGCAGAAGAAGGAGAAGGAGAAGGTGAAGTCTGGAGGGTGAATCAGAAGAATCAGAAGAAGGAGAAGGAGAAGGTGAAGTCTGGAGGGTGAATCAGAAGAAGCAGAAGAAAGAGAAGGAGAAGGTGAAGTCTGGAGGGTGAAGCAGAAGAAACAGAAGAAGGAGAAGGAGAAGGTGAAGACTGGAGGGTGAATCAGAAGAAGTAGAAGAAGGAGAAGGAGAAGGTGAAGTCTGGAGGGTGAATCAGAAGAAGTAGAAGAAGGAGAAGGAGAAGTTGAAGTCTGGAGGGTGAATCAGAAGAAGCAGAAGAAGGAGAAGGAGAAGGTGAAGTCTGGAGGGTGAATCAGAAGAAGCAGAAGAAGGAGAAGGAGAAGATGAAGTCTGGAGGGTGAATCAGAAGAAGTAGAAGAAGGAGAAGGAGAAGGTGAAGTCTGGAGGGTGAATCAGAAGAAGTAGAAGAAGGAGAAGGAGAAGATGAAGTCTGGAGGGTGAATCAGAAGAAACAGAATAAGGAGAAGGAGAAGGTGAAGTCTGGAGGGTGAATCAGAAGAAGTAGAAGAAGGAGAAGGAGAAGGTGTAGTCTGGAGGGTGAATCAGAAGAAGTAGACGAAGGAGAAGGAGAAGGTGAAGTCTGGAGGGTGAATCAGAAGAAGCAGAAGAAGGAGAAGGAGAAGGTGAAGTCTGGAGGGTGAATCAGAAGAAGTAGAAGAAGGAGAAGGAGAAGGTGAAGTCTGGAGGGTGAATCAGAAGAAGCAGAAGAAGGAGAAGGAGAAGGTGAAGTCTGGAGGGTGAATCAGAAGAAGCAGAAGAAGGAGAAGGAGAAGGTGAAGTCTGGAGGGTGAATCAGAAGAAGTAGAAGAAGGAGAAGGAGAAGTTGAAGTCTGGAGGGTGAAGCAGAAGAAGTAGAAGATGGAGAAGGAGAAGGTGAAGTCAGGAGGGTGAATCAGAAGAAGTAGAAGAAGGAGAAGGAGAAGGTGAAGTCAGGAGGGTGAATCAGAAGAAGCAGAAGATGGAGAAGGAGAAGGTGAAGTCTGGAGGGTGAATCAGAAGAATCAGAAGAAGGAGAAGGAGAAGGTGAAGTCTGGAGGGTGAATCAGAAGAAGCAGAAGAAAGAGAAGGAGAAGGTGAAGTCTGGAGGGTGAAGCAGAAGAAACAGAAGAAGGAGAAGGAGAAGGTGAAGACTGGAGGGTGTATCAGAAGAAGTAGAAGAAGGAGAAGGAGAAGTTGAAGTCTGGAGGGTGAATCAGAAGAAGTAGAAGAAGGAGAAGGAGAAGTTGAAGTCTGGAGGGTGAATCAGAAGAAGCAGAAGAAGGAGAAGGAGAAGGTGAAGTCTGGAGGGTGAATCAGAAGAAGCAGAAGAAGGAGAAGGAGAAGATGAAGTCTGGAGGGTGTATCAGAAGAAGTAGAAGAAGGAGAAGGAGAAGGTGAAGTCTGGAGTGTGAATCAGAAGAAGTAGAAGAAGGAGAAGGAGAAGATGAAGTCTGGAGGGTGAATTAGAAGAAACAGAAGAAGGAGAAGGAGAAGGTGAAGTCTGGAGGGTGAATCAGAAGAAGTAGAAGAAGGAGAAGGAGAAGGTGTAGTCTGGAGGGTGAATCAGAAGAAGCAGAAGAAGGAGAAGGAGAAGGTGAAGTCTGGAGGGTGAATCAGAAGAAGCAGAAGAAGGAGAAGGAGAAGGTGAAGTCTGGAGGGTGAATCAGAAGAAGTAGAAGAAGGAGAAGGAGAAGTTGAAGTCTGGAGGGTGAAGCAGAAGAAGTAGAAGATGGAGAAGGAGAAGGTGAAGTCAGGAGGGTGAATCAGAAGAAGTAGAAGAAGGAGAAGGAGAAGGTGAAGTCAGGAGGGTGAATCAGAAGAAGCAGAAGATGGAGAAGGAGAAGGTGAAGTCTGGAGGGTGAATCAGAAGAATCAGAAGAAGGAGAAGGAGAAGGTGAAGTCTGGAGGGTGAATCAGAAGAAGCAGAGGAAGGAGAAGGAGAAGGTGAAGTCTGGAGGGTGAATCAAAAGAAGCAGAATAAGGAGAAGGAGAAGGTGAAGTCTGGAGGGTGAATCAGCAGAAGCAGAATAAGGAGAAGGAGAAGGTGAAGTCTGGAGGATGAATCAGAAGAAGCAGAAGAAGGAGAAGGAGAAGGTGAAGTCTGGAGGATGAATCAGAAGAAGTAGAAGAAGGAGAAGGAGAAGGTGAAGTCTGGAGGGTGAAGCAGAAGAAGTAGAAGAAGGAGAAGGAGAAGGTGAAGTCAGGAGGGTGAATCAGAAGAAGTAGAAGAAGGAGAAGGAGAAGGTGAAGTCAGGAGGGTGAATCAGAATAAGCAGAAGAAGGAGAAGGAGAAGGTGAAGTCTGGAGGGTGAATCAGAAGAATCAGAAGAAGGAGAAGGAGAAGGTGAAGTCTGGAGGGTGAATCAGAAGAAGCAGAAGAAAGAGAAGGAGAAGGTGAAGTCTGGAGGGTGAAGCAGAAGAAACAGAAGAAGGAGAAGGAGAAGGTGAAGACTGGAGGGTGAATCAGAAGAAGTAGAAGAAGGAGAAGGAGAAGGTGAAGTCTGGAGGGTGAATCAGAAGAAGTAGAAGAAGGAGAAGGAGAAGTTGAAGTCTGGAGGGTGAATCAGAAGAAGCAGAAGAAGGAGAAGGAGAAGGTGAAGTCTGGAGGGTGAATCAGAAGAAGCAGAAGAAGGAGAAGGAGAAGATGAAGTCTGGAGGGTGAATCAGAAGAAGGAGAAGAAGGAGAAGGAGAAGGTGAAGTCTGGAGGGTGAATCAGAAGAAGTAGAAGAAGGAGAAGGAGAAGATGAAGTCTGGAGGGTGAATCAGAAGAAACAGAATAAGGAGAAGGAGAAGGTGAAGTCTGGAGGGTGAATCAGAAGAAGTAGAAGAAGGAGAAGGAGAAGGTGTAGTCTGGAGGGTGAATCAGAAGAAGTAGACGAAGGAGAAGGAGAAGGTGAAGTCTGGAGGGTGAATCAGAAGAAGCAGAAGAAGGAGAAGGAGAAGGTGAAGTCTGGAGGGTGAATCAGAAGAAGTAGAAGAAGGAGAAGGAGAAGGTGAAGTCTGGAGGGTGAATCAGAAGAAGCAGAAGAAGGAGAAGGAGAAGGTGAAGTCTGGAGGGTGAATCAGAAGAAGTAGAAGAAGGAGAAGGAGAAGGTGAAGTCTGGAGGGTGAAGCAGAAGAAGTAGAAGAAGGAGAAGGAGAAGGTGAAGTCAGGAGGGTGAATCAGAAGAAGTAGAAGAAGGAGAAGGAGAAGGTGAAGTCAGGAGGGTGAATCAGAAGAAGCAGAAGAAGGAGAAGGAGAAGGTGAAGTCTGGAGGGTGAATCAGAAGAATCAGAAGAAGGAGAAGGAGAAGGTGAAGTCTGGAGGGTGAATCAGAAGAAGCAGAAGAAAGAGAAGGAGAAGGTGAAGTCTGGAGGGTGAAGCAGAAGAAACAGAAGAAGGAGAAGGAGAAGGTGAAGACTGGAGGGTGAATCAGAAGAAGTAGAAGAAGGAGAAGGAGAAGGTGAAGTCTGGAGGGTGAATCAGAAGAAGTAGAAGAAGGAGAAGGAGAAGTTGAAGTCTGGAGGGTGAATCAGAAGAAGCAGAAGAAGGAGAAGGAGAAGGTGAAGTCTGGAGGGTGAATCAGAAGAAGCAGAAGAAGGAGAAGGAGAAGATGAAGTCTGGAGGGTGAATCAGAAGAAGTAGAAGAAGGAGAAGGAGAAGGTGAAGTCTGGAGGGTGAATCAGAAGAAGCAGAGGAAGGAGAAGGAGAAGGTGAAGTCTGGAGGGTGAATCAAAAGAAGCAGAATAAGGAGAAGGAGAAGGTGAAGTCTGGAGGGTGAATCAGAAGAAGCAGAATAAGGAGAAGGAGAAGGTGAAGTCTGGAGGATGAATCAGAAGAAGCAGAAGAAGGAGAAGGAGAAGGTGAAGTCTGGAGGATGAATCAGAAGAAGTAGAAGAAGGAGAAGGAGAAGGTGAAGTCTGGAGGGTGAAGCAGAAGAAGTAGAAGAAGGAGAAGGAGAAGGTGAAGTCAGGAGGGTGAATCAGAAGAATTAGAAGAAGGAGAAGGAGAAGGTGAAGTCAGGAGGGTGAATCAGAAGAAGCAGAAGAAGGAGAAGGAGAAGGTGAAGTCTGGAGGGTGAATCAGAAGAATCAGAAGAAGGAGAAGGAGAAGGTGAAGTCAGGAGGGTGAATCAGAAGAAGCAGAAGAAGGAGAAGGAGAAGGTGAAGTCTGGAGGGTGAATCAGAAGAAGTAGAAGAAGGAGAAGGAGAAGGTGAAGTCTGGAGGGTGAATCAGAAGAAGTAGAAGAAGGAGAAGGAGAAGTTGAAGTCTGGAGGGTGAATCAGAAGAAGCAGAAGAAGGAGAAGGAGAAGGTGAAGTCTGGAGGGTGAATCAGAAGAAGCAGAAGAAGGAGAAGGAGAAGATGAAGTCTGGAGGGTGAATCAGAAGAAGTAGAAGAAGGAGAAGGAGAAGGTGAAGTCTGGAGGGTGAATCAGAAGAAGTAGAAGAAGGAGAAGGAGAAGATGAAGTCTGGAGGGTGAATCAGAAGAAACAGAATAAGGAGAAGGAGAAGGTGAAGTCTGGAGGGTGAATCAGAAGAAGTAGAAGAAGGAGAAGGAGAAGGTGTAGTCTGGAGGGTGAATCAGAAGAAGTAGACGAAGGAGAAGGAGAAGGTGAAGTCTGGAGGGTGAATCAGAAGAAGCAGAAGAAGGAGAAGGAGAAGGTGAAGTCTGGAGGGTGAATCAGAAGAAGTAGAAGAAGGAGAAGGAGAAGGTGAAGTCTGGAGGGTGAATCAGAAGAAGCAGAAGAAGGAGAAGGAGAAGGTGAAGTCTGGAGGGTGAATCAGAAGAAGCAGAAGAAGGAGAAGGAGAAGGTGAAGTCTGGAGGGTGAATCAGAAGAAGTAGAAGAAGGAGAAGGAGAAGTTGAAGTCTGGAGGGTGAAGCAGAAGAAGTAGAAGATGGAGAAGGAGAAGGTGAAGTCAGGAGGGTGAATCAGAAGAAGTAGAAGAAGGAGAAGGAGAAGGTGAAGTCAGGAGGGTGAATCTGAAGAAGCAGAAGATGGAGAAGGAGAAGGTGAAGTCTGGAGGGTGAATCAGAAGAATCAGAAGAAGGAGAAGGAGAAGGTGAAGTCTGGAGGGTGAATCAGAAGAAGCAGAAGAAAGAGAAGGAGAAGGTGAAGTCTGGAGGGTGAAGCAGAAGAAACAGAAGAAGGAGAAGGAGAAGGTGAAGACTGGAGGGTGTATCAGAAGAAGTAGAAGAAGGAGAAGGAGAAGTTGAAGTCTGGAGGGTGAATCAGAAGAAGTAGAAGAAGGAGAAGGAGAAGTTGAAGTCTGGAGGGTGAATCAGAAGAAGCAGAAGAAGGAGAAGGAGAAGGTGAAGTCTGGAGGGTGAATCAGAAGAAGCAGAAGAAGGAGAAGGAGAAGATGAAGTCTGGAGGGTGTATCAGAAGAAGTAGAAGAAGGAGAAGGAGAAGGTGAAGTCTGGAGTGTGAATCAGAAGAAGTAGAAGAAGGAGAAGGAGAAGATGAAGTCTGGAGGGTGAATTAGAAGAAACAGAAGAAGGAGAAGGAGAAGGTGAAGTCTGGAGGGTGAATCAGAAGAAGTAGAAGAAGGAGAAGGAGAAGGTGAAGTCAGGAGGGTGAATCAGAAGAAGTAGAAGAAGGAGAAGGAGAAGGTGAAGTCAGGAGGGTGAATCAGAAGAAGCAGAAGAAGGAGAAGGAGAAGGTGAAGTCTGGAGGGTGAATCAGAAGAATCAGAAGAAGGAGAAGGAGAAGGTGAAGTCTGGAGGGTGAATCAGAAGAAGCAGAAGAAGGAGAAGGAGAAGTTGAAGTCTGGAGGGTGAATCAGAAGAAGTAGAAGAAGGAGAAGGAGAAGTTGAAGTCTGGAGGGTGAATCAGAAGAAGCAGAAGAAGGAGAAGGAGAAGGTGAAGTCTGGAGGGTGAATCAGAAGAAGCAGAAGAAGGAGAAGGAGAAGATGAAGTCTGGAGGGTGTATCAGAAGAAGTAGAAGAAGGAGAAGGAGAAGGTGAAGTCTGGAGTGTGAATCAGAAGAAGTAGAAGAAGGAGAAGGAGAAGATGAAGTCTGGAGGGTGAATTAGAAGAAACAGAAGAAGGAGAAGGAGAAGGTGAAGTCTGGAGGGTGAATCAGAAGAAGTAGAAGAAGGAGAAGGAGAAGGTGTAGTCTGGAGGGTGAATCAGAAGAAGCAGAAGAAGGAGAAGGAGAAGGTGAAGTCTGGAGGGTGAATCAGAAGAAGTAGAAGAAGGAGAAGGAGAAGTTGAAGTCTGGAGGGTGAAGCAGAAGAAGTAGAAGATGGAGAAGGAGAAGGTGAAGTCAGGAGGGTGAATCAGAAGAAGTAGAAGAAGGAGAAGGAGAAGGTGAAGTCAGGAGGGTGAATCAGAAGAAGCAGAAGATGGAGAAGGAGAAGGTGAAGTCTGGAGGGTGAATCAGAAGAATCAGAAGAAGGAGAAGGAGAAGGTGAAGTCTGGAGGGTGAATCAGAAGAAGCAGAGGAAGGAGAAGGAGAAGGTGAAGTCTGGAGGGTGAATCAAAAGAAGCAGAATAAGGAGAAGGAGAAGGTGAAGTCTGGAGGGTGAATCAGCAGAAGCAGAATAAGGAGAAGGAGAAGGTGAAGTCTGGAGGATGAATCAGAAGAAGCAGAAGAAGGAGAAGGAGAAGGTGAAGTCTGGAGGATGAATCAGAAGAAGTAGAAGAAGGAGAAGGAGAAGGTGAAGTCTGGAGGGTGAAGCAGAAGAAGTAGAAGAAGGAGAAGGAGAAGGTGAAGTCAGGAGGGTGAATCAGAAGAAGTAGAAGAAGGAGAAGGAGAAGGTGAAGTCAGGAGGGTGAATCAGAAGAAGCAGAAGAAGGAGAAGGAGAAGGTGAAGTCTGGAGGGTGAATCAGAAGAATCAGAAGAAGGAGAAGGAGAAGGTGAAGTCTGGAGGGTGAATCAGAAGAAGCAGAAGAAAGAGAAGGAGAAGGTGAAGTCTGGAGGGTGAAGCAGAAGAAACAGAAGAAGGAGAAGGAGAAGGTGAAGACTGGAGGGTGAATCAGAAGAAGTAGAAGAAGGAGAAGGAGAAGGTGAAGTCTGGAGGGTGAATCAGAAGAAGTAGAAGAAGGAGAAGGAGAAGTTGAAGTCTGGAGGGTGAATCAGAAGAAGCAGAAGAAGGAGAAGGAGAAGGTGAAGTCTGGAGGGTGAATCAGAAGAAGCAGAAGAAGGAGAAGGAGAAGATGAAGTCTGGAGGGTGAATCAGAAGAAGGAGAAGAAGGAGAAGGAGAAGGTGAAGTCTGGAGGGTGAATCAGAAGAAGTAGAAGAAGGAGAAGGAGAAGATGAAGTCTGGAGGGTGAATCAGAAGAAACAGAATAAGGAGAAGGAGAAGGTGAAGTCTGGAGGGTGAATCAGAAGAAGTAGAAGAAGGAGAAGGAGAAGGTGTAGTCTGGAGGGTGAATCAGAAGAAGTAGACGAAGGAGAAGGAGAAGGTGAAGTCTGGAGGGTGAATCAGAAGAAGCAGAAGAAGGAGAAGGAGAAGGTGAAGTCTGGAGGGTGAATCAGAAGAAGTAGAAGAAGGAGAAGGAGAAGGTGAAGTCTGGAGGGTGAATCAGAAGAAGCAGAAGAAGGAGAAGGAGAAGGTGAAGTCTGGAGGGTGAATCAGAAGAAGCAGAAGAAGGAGAAGGAGAAGGTGAAGTCTGGAGGGTGAATCAGAAGAAGTAGAAGAAGGAGAAGGAGAAGTTGAAGTCTGGAGGGTGAAGCAGAAGAAGTAGAAGATGGAGAAGGAGAAGGTGAAGTCAGGAGGGTGAATCAGAAGAAGTAGAAGAAGGAGAAGGAGAAGGTGAAGTCAGGAGGGTGAATCAGAAGAAGCAGAAGATGGAGAAGGAGAAGGTGAAGTCTGGAGGGTGAATCAGAAGAATCAGAAGAAGGAGAAGGAGAAGGTGAAGTCTGGAGGGTGAATCAGAAGAAGCAGAGGAAGGAGAATGAGAAGGTGAAGTCTGGAGGGTGAATCAAAAGAAGCAGAATAAGGAGAAGGAGAAGGTGAAGTCTGGAGGGTGAATCAGAAGAAGCAGAATAAGGAGAAGGAGAAGGTGAAGTCTGGAGGATGAATCAGAAGAAGCAGAAGAAGGAGAAGGAGAAGGTGAAGTCTGGAGGATGAATCAGAAGAAGTAGAAGAAGGAGAAGGAGAAGGTGAAGTCTGGAGGGTGAAGCAGAAGAAGTAGAAGAAGGAGAAGGAGAAGGTGAAGTCAGGAGGGTGAATCAGAAGAAGTAGAAGAAGGAGAAGGAGAAGGTGAAGTCAGGAGGGTGAATCAGAAGAAGCAGAAGATGGAGAAGGAGAAGGTGAAGTCTGGAGGGTGAATCAGAAGAATCAGAAGAAGGAGAAGGAGAAGGTGAAGTCTGGAGGGTGAATCAGAAGAAGCAGAGGAAGGAGAAGGAGAAGGTGAAGTCTGGAGGGTGAATCAAAAGAAGCAGAATAAGGAGAAGGAGAAGGTGAAGTCTGGAGGGTGAATCAGAAGAAGCAGAATAAGGAGAAGGAGAAGGTGAAGTCTGGAGGATGAATCAGAAGAAGCAGAAGAAGGAGAAGGAGAAGGTGAAGTCTGGAGGATGAATCAGAAGAAGTAGAAGAAGGAGAAGGAGAAGTTGAAGTCTGGAGGGTGAAGCAGAAGAAGTAGAAGAAGGAGAAGGAGAAGGTGAAGTCTGGAGGGTGAATCAGAAGAAGCAGAAGAAGGAGAAGGAGAAGATGAAGTCTGGAGGGTGAATCAGAAGAAGTAGAAGAAGGAGAAGGAGAAGGTGAAGTCTGGAGGGTGAATCAGAAGAAGTAGAAGAAGGAGAAGGAGAAGGTGAAGTCTGGAGGGTGAATCAGAAGAAGCAGAAGAAGGAGAAGGAGAAGGTGAAGTCTGGAGGGTGAATCAGAAGAAGCAGAAGAAGGAGAAGGAGAAGGTGAAGTCTGGAGGGTGAATCAGAAGAAGTAGAAGAAGGAGAAGGAGAAGTTGAAGTCTGGAGGGTGAAGCAGAAGAAGTAGAAGATGGAGAAGGAGAAGGTGAAGTCAGGAGGGTGAATCAGAAGAAGTAGAAGAAGGAGAAGGAGAAGGTGAAGTCAGGAGGGTGAATCTGAAGAAGCAGAAGATGGAGAAGGAGAAGGTGAAGTCTGGAGGGTGAATCAGAAGAATCAGAAGAAGGAGAAGGAGAAGGTGAAGTCAGGAGGGTGAATCAGAAGAAGCAGAAGAAAGAGAAGGAGAAGGTGAAGTCTGGAGGGTGAAGCAGAAGAAACAGAAGAAGGAGAAGGAGAAGGTGAAGACTGGAGGGTGTATCAGAAGAAGTAGAAGAAGGAGAAGGAGAAGTTGAAGTCTGGAGGGTGAATCAGAAGAAGTAGAAGAAGGAGAAGGAGAAGTTGAAGTCTGGAGGGTGAATCAGAAGAAGCAGAAGAAGGAGAAGGAGAAGGTGAAGTCTGGAGGGTGAATCAGAAGAAGCAGAAGAAGGAGAAGGAGAAGATGAAGTCTGGAGGGTGTATCAGAAGAAGTAGAAGAAGGAGAAGGAGAAGGTGAAGTCTGGAGTGTGAATCAGAAGAAGTAGAAGAAGGAGAAGGAGAAGATGAAGTCTGGAGGGTGAATTAGAAGAAACAGAAGAAGGAGAAGGAGAAGGTGAAGTCTGGAGGGTGAATCAGAAGAAGTAGAAGAAGGAGAAGGAGAAGGTGTAGTCTGGAGGGTGAATCAGAAGAAGCAGAAGAAGGAGAAGGAGAAGGTGAAGTCTGGAGGGTGAATCAGAAGAAGCAGAAGAAGGAGAAGGAGAAGGTGAAGTCTGGAGGGTGAATCAGAAGAAGTAGAAGAAGGAGAAGGAGAAGTTGAAGTCTGGAGGGTGAAGCAGAAGAAGTAGAAGATGGAGAAGGAGAAGGTGAAGTCAGGAGGGTGAATCAGAAGAAGTAGAAGAAGGAGAAGGAGAAGGTGAAGTCAGGAGGGTGAATCAGAAGAAGCAGAAGATGGAGAAGGAGAAGGTGAAGTCTGGAGGGTGAATCAGAAGAATCAGAAGAAGGAGAAGGAGAAGGTGAAGTCTGGAGGGTGAATCAGAAGAAGCAGAGGAAGGAGAAGGAGAAGGTGAAGTCTGGAGGGTGAATCAAAAGAAGCAGAATAAGGAGAAGGAGAAGGTGAAGTCTGGAGGGTGAATCAGCAGAAGCAGAATAAGGAGAAGGAGAAGGTGAAGTCTGGAGGATGAATCAGAAGAAGCAGAAGAAGGAGAAGGAGAAGGTGAAGTCTGGAGGATGAATCAGAAGAAGTAGAAGAAGGAGAAGGAGAAGGTGAAGTCTGGAGGGTGAAGCAGAAGAAGTAGAAGAAGGAGAAGGAGAAGGTGAAGTCAGGAGGGTGAATCAGAAGAAGTAGAAGAAGGAGAAGGAGAAGGTGAAGTCAGGAGGGTGAATCAGAAGAAGCAGAAGAAGGAGAAGGAGAAGGTGAAGTCTGGAGGGTGAATCAGAAGAATCAGAAGAAGGAGAAGGAGAAGGTGAAGTCTGGAGGGTGAATCAGAAGAAGCAGAAGAAAGAGAAGGAGAAGGTGAAGTCTGGAGGGTGAAGCAGAAGAAACAGAAGAAGGAGAAGGAGAAGGTGAAGACTGGAGGGTGAATCAGAAGAAGTAGAAGAAGGAGAAGCAGAAGGTGAAGTCTGGAGGGTGAATCAGAAGAAGTAGAAGAAGGAGAAGGAGAAGTTGAAGTCTGGAGGGTGAATCAGAAGAAGCAGAAGAAGGAGAAGGAGAAGGTGAAGTCTGGAGGGTGAATCAGAAGAAGCAGAAGAAGGAGAAGGAGAAGATGAAGTCTGGAGGGTGAATCAGAAGAAGGAGAAGAAGGAGAAGGAGAAGGTGAAGTCTGGAGGGTGAATCAGAAGAAGTAGAAGAAGGAGAAGGAGAAGATGAAGTCTGGAGGGTGAATCAGAAGAAACAGAATAAGGAGAAGGAGAAGGTGAAGTCTGGAGGGTGAATCAGAAGAAGTAGAAGAAGGAGAAGGAGAAGGTGTAGTCTGGAGGGTGAATCAGAAGAAGTAGACGAAGGAGAAGGAGAAGGTGAAGTCTGGAGGGTGAATCAGAAGAAGCAGAAGAAGGAGAAGGAGAAGGTGAAGTCTGGAGGGTGAATCAGAAGAAGTAGAAGAAGGAGAAGGAGAAGGTGAAGTCTGGAGGGTGAATCAGAAGAAGCAGAAGAAGGAGAAGGAGAAGGTGAAGTCTGGAGGGTGAATCAGAAGAAGCAGAAGAAGGAGAAGGAGAAGGTGAAGTCTGGAGGGTGAATCAGAAGAAGTAGAAGAAGGAGAAGGAGAAGTTGAAGTCTGGAGGGTGAAGCAGAAGAAGTAGAAGATGGAGAAGGAGAAGGTGAAGTCAGGAGGGTGAATCAGAAGAAGTAGAAGAAGGAGAAGGAGAAGGTGAAGTCAGGAGGGTGAATCAGAAGAAGCAGAAGATGGAGAAGGAGAAGGTGAAGTCTGGAGGGTGAATCAGAAGAATCAGAAGAAGGAGAAGGAGAAGGTGAAGTCTGGAGGGTGAATCAGAAGAAGCAGAGGAAGGAGAAGGAGAAGGTGAAGTCTGGAGGGTGAATCAAAAGAAGCAGAATAAGGAGAAGGAGAAGGTGAAGTCTGGAGGGTGAATCAGAAGAAGCAGAATAAGGAGAAGGAGAAGGTGAAGTCTGGAGGATGAATCAGAAGAAGCAGAAGAAGGAGAAGGAGAAGGTGAAGTCTGGAGGATGAATCAGAAGAAGTAGAAGAAGGAGAAGGAGAAGGTGAAGTCTGGAGGGTGAAGCAGAAGAAGTAGAAGAAGGAGAAGGAGAAGGTGAAGTCAGGAGGGTGAATCAGAAGAAGTAGAAGAAGGAGAAGGAGAAGGTGAAGTCAGGAGGGTGAATCAGAAGAAGCAGAAGAAGGAGAAGGAGAAGGTGAAGTCTGGAGGGTGAATCAGAAGAAGTAGAAGAAGGAGAAGGAGAAGGTGAAGTCTGGAGGGTGAATCAGAAGAAGCAGAAGAAGGAGAAGGAGAAGGTGAAGTCTGGAGGGTGAATCAGAAGAAGCAGAAGAAGGAGAAGGAGAAGGTGAAGTCTGGAGGGTGAATCAGAAGAAGTAGAAGAAGGAGAAGGAGAAGTTGAAGTCTGGAGGGTGAAGCAGAAGAAGTAGAAGATGGAGAAGGAGAAGGTGAAGTCAGGAGGGTGAATCAGAAGAAGTAGAAGAAGGAGAAGGAGAAGGTGAAGTCAGGCGGGTGAATCAGAAGAAGCAGAAGATGGAGAAGGAGAAGGTGAAGTCTGGAGGGTGAATCAGAAGAATCAGAAGAAGGAGAAGGAGAAGGTGAAGTCTGGAGGGTGAATCAGAAGAAGCAGAAGAAAGAGAAGGAGAAGGTGAAGTCTGGAGGGTGAAGCAGAAGAAACAGAAGAAGGAGAAGGAGAAGGTGAAGACTGGAGGGTGTATCAGAAGAAGTAGAAGAAGGAGAAGGAGAAGTTGAAGTCTGGAGGGTGAATCAGAAGAAGTAGAAGAAGGAGAAGGAGAAGTTGAAGTCTGCAGGGTGAATCAGAAGAAGCAGAAGAAGGAGAAGGAGAAGGTGAAGTCTGGAGGGTGAATCAGAAGAAGCAGAAGAAGGAGAAGGAGAAGATGAAGTCTGGAGGGTGTATCAGAAGAAGTAGAAGAAGGAGAAGGAGAAGGTGAAGTCTGGAGTGTGAATCAGAAGAAGTAGAAGAAGGAGAAGGAGAAGATGAAGTCTGGAGGGTGAATTAGAAGAAACAGAAGAAGGAGAAGGAGAAGGTGAAGTCTGGAGGGTGAATCAGAAGAAGTAGAAGAAGGAGAAGGAGAAGGTGTAGTCTGGAGGGTGAATCAGAAGAAGCAGAAGAAGGAGAAGGAGAAGGTGAAGTCTGGAGGGTGAATCAGAAGAAGCAGAAGAAGGAGAAGGAGAAGGTGAAGTCTGGAGGGTGAATCAGAAGAAGTAGAAGAAGGAGAAGGAGAAGTTGAAGTCTGGAGGGTGAAGCAGAAGAAGTAGAAGATGGAGAAGGAGAAGGTGAAGTCAGGAGGGTGAATCAGAAGAAGTAGAAGAAGGAGAAGGAGAAGGTGAAGTCAGGAGGGTGAATCAGAAGAAGCAGAAGATGGAGAAGGAGAAGGTGAAGTCTGGAGGGTGAATCAGAAGAATCAGAAGAAGGAGAAGGAGAAGGTGAAGTCTGGAGGGTGAATCAGAAGAAGCAGAGGAAGGAGAAGGAGAAGGTGAAGACTGGAGGGTGAATCAAAAGAAGCAGAATAAGGAGAAGGAGAAGGTGAAGTCTGGAGGGTGAATCAGAAGAAGCAGAATAAGGAGAAGGAGAAGGTGAAGTCTGGAGGATGAATCAGAAGAAGGAGAAGAAGGAGAAGGAGAAGGTGAAGTCTGGAGGGGGAATCAGAAGAAGTAGAAGAAGGAGAAGGAGAAGATGAAGTCTGGAGGGTGAATCAGAAGAAACAGAATAAGGAGAAGGAGAAGGTGAAGTCTGGAGGGTGAATCAGAAGAAGTAGAAGAAGGAGAAGGAGAAGGTGTAGTCTGGATGGTGAATCAGAAGAAGTAGACGAAGGAGAAGGAGAAGGTGAAGTCTGGAGGGTGAATCAGAAGAAGCAGAAGAAGGAGAAGGAGAAGGTGAAGTCTGGAGGGTGAATCAGAAGAAGTAGAAGAAGGAGAAGGAGAAGGTGAAGTCTGGAGGGTGAATCAGAAGAAGCAGAAGAAGGAGAAGGAGAAGGTGAAGTCTGGAGGGTGAATCAGAAGAAGCAGAAGAAGGAGAAGGAGAAGGTGAAGTCTGGAGGATGAATCAGAAGAAGTAGAAGAAGGAGAAGGAGAAGTTGAAGTCTGGAGGGTGAAGCAGAAGAAGTAGAAGATGGAGAAGGAGAAGGTGAAGTCAGGAGGGTGAATCAGAAGAAGTAGAAGAAGGAGAAGGAGAAGGTGAAGTCAGGAGGGTGAATCAGAAGAAGCAGAAGATGGAGAAGGAGAAGGTGAAGTCTGGAGGGTGAATCAGAAGAATCAGAAGAAGGAGAAGGAGAAGGTGAAGTCTGGAGGGTGAATCAGAAGAAGCAGAGGAAGGAGAAGGAGAAGGTGAAGTCTGGAGGGTGAATCAAAAGAAGCAGAATAAGGAGAAGTAGAAGGTGATGTCTGGAGGGTGAATCAGAAGAAGCAGAATAAGGAGAAGGAGAAGGTGAAGTCTGGAGGATGAATCAGAAGAAGCAGAAGAAGGAGAAGGAGAAGGTGAAGTCTGGAGGATGAATCAGAAGAAGTAGAAGAAGGAGAAGGAGAAGGTGAAGTCTGGAGGGTGAAGCAGAAGAAGTAGAAGAAGGAGAAGGAGAAGGTGAAGTCAGGAGGGTGAATCAGAAGAAGTAGAAGAAGGAGAAGGAGAAGGTGAAGTCAGGAGGGTGAATCAGAAGAAGCAGAAGAAGGAGAAGGAGAACGTGAAGTCTGGAGGGTGAATCAGAAGAAGTAGAAGAAGGAGAAGGAGAAGGTGAAGTCTGGAGGGTGAATCAGAAGAAGCAGAAGAAGGAGAAGGAGAAGGTGAAGTCTGGAGGGTGAATCAGAAGAAGCAGAAGAAGGAGAAGGAGAAGGTGAAGTCTGGAGGGTGAATCAGAAGAAGTAGAAGAAGGAGAAGGAGAAGTTGAAGTCTGGAGGGTGAAGCAGAAGAAGTAGAAGATGGAGAAGGAGAAGGTGAAGTCAGGAGGGTGAATCAAAAGAAGCAGAATAAGGAGAAGGAGAAGGTGTAGTCTGGAGGGTGAATCAGAAGAAGCAGAAGAAGGAGAAGGAGAAGGTGAAGTCTGGAGGATGAATCAGAAGAAGTAGAAGAAGGAGAAGGAGAAGGTGAAGTCTGGAGGGTGAAGCAGAAGAAGTAGAAGAAGGAGAAGGAGAAGGTGTAGTCTGGAGGGTGAATCAGAAGAAGCAGAAGAAGGAGAAGGAGAAGGTGAAGTCTGGAGGGTGAATCAGAAGAAGCAGAAGAAGGAGAAGGAGAAGGTGAAGTCTGGAGGGTGAATCAGAAGAAGTAGAAGAAGGAGAAGGAGAAGTTGAAGTCTGGAGGGTGAAGCAGAAGAAGTAGAAGATGGAGAAGGAGAAGGTGAAGTCAGGAGGGTGAATCAGAAGAAGTAGAAGAAGGAGAAGGAGAAGGTGAAGTCAGGAGGGTGAATCAGAAGAAGCAGAAGATGGAGAAGGAGAAGGTGAAGTCTGGAGGGTGAATCAGAAGAATCAGAAGAAGGAGAAGGAGAAGGTGAAGTCTGGAGGGTGAATCAGAAGAAGCAGAGGAAGGAGAAGGAGAAGGTGAAGTCTGGAGGGTGAATCAAAAGAAGCAGAATAAGGAGAAGGAGAAGGTGAAGTCTGGAGGGTGAATCAGCAGAAGCAGAATAAGGAGAAGGAGAAGGTGAAGTCTGGAGGATGAATCAGAAGAAGCAGAAGAAGGAGAAGGAGAAGGTGAAGTCTGGAGGATGAATCAGAAGAAGTAGAAGAAGGAGAAGGAGAAGGTGAAGTCTGGAGGGTGAAGCAGAAGAAGTAGAAGAAGGAGAAGGAGAAGGTGAAGTCAGGAGGGTGAATCAGAAGAAGTAGAAGAAGGAGAAGGAGAAGGTGAAGTCAGGAGGGTGAATCAGAATAAGCAGAAGAAGGAGAAGGAGAAGGTGAAGTCTGGAGGGTGAATCAGAAGAATCAGAAGAAGGAGAAGGAGAAGGTGAAGTCTGGAGGGTGAATCAGAAGAAGCAGAAGAAAGAGAAGGAGAAGGTGAAGTCTGGAGGGTGAAGCAGAAGAAACAGAAGAAGGAGAAGGAGAAGGTGAAGACTGGAGGGTGAATCAGAAGAAGTAGAAGAAGGAGAAGGAGAAGGTGAAGTCTGGAGGGTGAATCAGAAGAAGTAGAAGAAGGAGAAGGAGAAGTTGAAGTCTGGAGGGTGAATCAGAAGAAGCAGAAGAAGGAGAAGGAGAAGGTGAAGTCTGGAGGGTGAATCAGAAGAAGCAGAAGAAGGAGAAGGAGAAGATGAAGTCTGGAGGGTGAATCAGAAGAAGGAGAAGAAGGAGAAGGAGAAGGTGAAGTCTGGAGGGTGAATCAGAAGAAGTAGAAGAAGGAGAAGGAGAAGATGAAGTCTGGAGGGTGAATCAGAAGAAACAGAATAAGGAGAAGGAGAAGGTGAAGTCTGGAGGGTGAATCAGAAGAAGTAGAAGAAGGAGAAGGAGAAGGTGTAGTCTGGAGGGTGAATCAGAAGAAGTAGACGAAGGAGAAGGAGAAGGTGAAGTCTGGAGGGTGAATCAGAAGAAGCAGAAGAAGGAGAAGGAGAAGGTGAAGTCTGGAGGGTGAATCAGAAGAAGTAGAAGAAGGAGAAGGAGAAGGTGAAGTCTGGAGGGTGAATCAGAAGAAGCAGAAGAAGGAGAAGGAGAAGGTGAAGTCTGGAGGGTGAATCAGAAGAAGTAGAAGAAGGAGAAGGAGAAGGTGAAGTCTGGAGGGTGAAGCAGAAGAAGTAGAAGAAGGAGAAGGAGAAGGTGAAGTCAGGAGGGTGAATCAGAAGAAGTAGAAGAAGGAGAAGGAGAAGGTGAAGTCAGGAGGGTGAATCAGAAGAAGCAGAAGAAGGAGAAGGAGAAGGTGAAGTCTGGAGGGTGAATCAGAAGAATCAGAAGAAGGAGAAGGAGAAGGTGAAGTCTGGAGGGTGAATCAGAAGAAGCAGAAGAAAGAGAAGGAGAAGGTGAAGTCTGGAGGGTGAAGCAGAAGAAACAGAAGAAGGAGAAGGAGAAGGTGAAGACTGGAGGGTGAATCAGAAGAAGTAGAAGAAGGAGAAGGAGAAGGTGAAGTCTGGAGGGTGAATCAGAAGAAGTAGAAGAAGGAGAAGGAGAAGTTGAAGTCTGGAGGGTGAATCAGAAGAAGCAGAAGAAGGAGAAGGAGAAGGTGAAGTCTGGAGGGTGAATCAGAAGAAGCAGAAGAAGGAGAAGGAGAAGATGAAGTCTGGAGGGTGAATCAGAAGAAGTAGAAGAAGGAGAAGGAGAAGGTGAAGTCTGGAGGGTGAATCAGAAGAAGCAGAGGAAGGAGAAGGAGAAGGTGAAGTCTGGAGGGTGAATCAAAAGAAGCAGAATAAGGAGAAGGAGAAGGTGAAGTCTGGAGGGTGAATCAGAAGAAGCAGAATAAGGAGAAGGAGAAGGTGAAGTCTGGAGGATGAATCAGAAGAAGCAGAAGAAGGAGAAGGAGAAGGTGAAGTCTGGAGGATGAATCAGAAGAAGTAGAAGAAGGAGAAGGAGAAGGTGAAGTCTGGAGGGTGAAGCAGAAGAAGTAGAAGAAGGAGAAGGAGAAGGTGAAGTCAGGAGGGTGAATCAGAAGAAGTAGAAGAAGGAGAAGGAGAAGGTGAAGTCAGGAGGGTGAATCAGAAGAAGCAGAAGAAGGAGAAGGAGAAGGTGAAGTCTGGAGGGTGAATCAGAAGAATCAGAAGAAGGAGAAGGAGAAGGTGAAGTCAGGAGGGTGAATCAGAAGAAGCAGAAGAAGGAGAAGGAGAAGGTGAAGTCTGGAGGGTGAATCAGAAGAAGTAGAAGAAGGAGAAGGAGAAGGTGAAGTCTGGAGGGTGAATCAGAAGAAGTAGAAGAAGGAGAAGGAGAAGTTGAAGTCTGGAGGGTGAATCAGAAGAAGCAGAAGAAGGAGAAGGAGAAGGTGAAGTCTGGAGGGTGAATCAGAAGAAGCAGAAGAAGGAGAAGGAGAAGATGAAGTCTGGAGGGTGAATCAGAAGAAGTAGAAGAAGGAGAAGGAGAAGGTGAAGTCTGGAGGGTGAATCAGAAGAAGTAGAAGAAGGAGAAGGAGAAGATGAAGTCTGGAGGGTGAATCAGAAGAAACAGAATAAGGAGAAGGAGAAGGTGAAGTCTGGAGGGTGAATCAGAAGAAGTAGAAGAAGGAGAAGGAGAAGGTGTAGTCTGGAGGGTGAATCAGAAGAAGTAGACGAAGGAGAAGGAGAAGGTGAAGTCTGGAGGGTGAATCAGAAGAAGCAGAAGAAGGAGAAGGAGAAGGTGAAGTCTGGAGGGTGAATCAGAAGAAGTAGAAGAAGGAGAAGGAGAAGGTGAAGTCTGGAGGGTGAATCAGAAGAAGCAGAAGAAGGAGAAGGAGAAGGTGAAGTCTGGAGGGTGAATCAGAAGAAGCAGAAGAAGGAGAAGGAGAAGGTGAAGTCTGGAGGGTGAATCAGAAGAAGTAGAAGAAGGAGAAGGAGAAGTTGAAGTCTGGAGGGTGAAGCAGAAGAAGTAGAAGATGGAGAAGGAGAAGGTGAAGTCAGGAGGGTGAATCAGAAGAAGTAGAAGAAGGAGAAGGAGAAGGTGAAGTCAGGAGGGTGAATCAGAAGAAGCAGAAGATGGAGAAGGAGAAGGTGAAGTCTGGAGGGTGAATCAGAAGAATCAGAAGAAGGAGAAGGAGAAGGTGAAGTCTGGAGGGTGAATCAGAAGAAGCAGAAGAAAGAGAAGGAGAAGGTGAAGTCTGGAGGGTGAAGCAGAAGAAACAGAAGAAGGAGAAGGAGAAGGTGAAGACTGGAGGGTGTATCAGAAGAAGTAGAAGAAGGAGAAGGAGAAGTTGAAGTCTGGAGGGTGAATCAGAAGAAGTAGAAGAAGGAGAAGGAGAAGTTGAAGTCTGGAGGGTGAATCAGAAGAAGCAGAAGAAGGAGAAGGAGAAGGTGAAGTCTGGAGGGTGAATCAGAAGAAGCAGAAGAAGGAGAAGGAGAAGATGAAGTCTGGAGGGTGTATCAGAAGAAGTAGAAGAAGGAGAAGGAGAAGGTGAAGTCTGGAGTGTGAATCAGAAGAAGTAGAAGAAGGAGAAGGAGAAGATGAAGTCTGGAGGGTGAATTAGAAGAAACAGAAGAAGGAGAAGGAGAAGGTGAAGTCTGGAGGGTGAATCAGAAGAAGTAGAAGAAGGAGAAGGAGAAGGTGTAGTCTGGAGGGTGAATCAGAAGAAGCAGAAGAAGGAGAAGGAGAAGGTGAAGTCTGGAGGGTGAATCAGAAGAAGCAGAAGAAGGAGAAGGAGAAGGTGAAGTCTGGAGGGTGAATCAGAAGAAGTAGAAGAAGGAGAAGGAGAAGTTGAAGTCTGGAGGGTGAAGCAGAAGAAGTAGAAGATGGAGAAGGAGAAGGTGAAGTCAGGAGGGTGAATCAGAAGAAGTAGAAGAAGGAGAAGGAGAAGGTGAAGTCAGGAGGGTGAATCAGAAGAAGCAGAAGATGGAGAAGGAGAAGGTGAAGTCTGGAGGGTGAATCAGAAGAATCAGAAGAAGGAGAAGGAGAAGGTGAAGTCTGGAGGGTGAATCAGAAGAAGCAGAGGAAGGAGAAGGAGAAGGTGAAGTCTGGAGGGTGAATCAAAAGAAGCAGAATAAGGAGAAGGAGAAGGTGAAGTCTGGAGGGTGAATCAGCAGAAGCAGAATAAGGAGAAGGAGAAGGTGAAGTCTGGAGGATGAATCAGAAGAAGCAGAAGAAGGAGAAGGAGAAGGTGAAGTCTGGAGGATGAATCAGAAGAAGTAGAAGAAGGAGAAGGAGAAGGTGAAGTCTGGAGGGTGAAGCAGAAGACGTAGAAGAAGGAGAAGGAGAAGGTGAAGTCAGGAGGGTGAATCAGAAGAAGTAGAAGAAGGAGAAGGAGAAGGTGAAGTCAGGAGGGTGAATCAGAAGAAGCAGAAGAAGGAGAAGGAGAAGGTGAAGTCTGGAGGGTGAATCAGAAGAATCAGAAGAAGGAGAAGGAGAAGGTGAAGTCTGGAGGGTGAATCAGAAGAAGCAGAAGAAAGAGAAGGAGAAGGTGAAGTCTGGAGGGTGAAGCAGAAGAAACAGAAGAAGGAGAAGGAGAAGGTGAAGACTGGAGGGTGAATCAGAAGAAGTAGAAGAAGGAGAAGGAGAAGGTGAAGTCTGGAGGGTGAATCAGAAGAAGTAGAAGAAGGAGAAGGAGAAGTTGAAGTCTGGAGGGTGAATCAGAAGAAGCAGAAGAAGGAGAAGGAGAAGGTGAAGTCTGGAGGGTGAATCAGAAGAAGCAGAAGAAGGAGAAGGAGAAGATGAAGTCTGGAGGGTGAATCAGAAGAAGGAGAAGAAGGAGAAGGAGAAGGTGAAGTCTGGAGGGTGAATCAGAAGAAGTAGAAGAAGGAGAAGGAGAAGATGAAGTCTGGAGGGTGAATCAGAAGAAACAGAATAAGGAGAAGGAGAAGGTGAAGTCTGGAGGGTGAATCAGAAGAAGTAGAAGAAGGAGAAGGAGAAGGTGTAGTCTGGAGGGTGAATCAGAAGAAGTAGACGAAGGAGAAGGAGAAGGTGAAGTCTGGAGGGTGAATCAGAAGAAGCAGAAGAAGGAGAAGGAGAAGGTGAAGTCTGGAGGGTGAATCAGAAGAAGTAGAAGAAGGAGAAGGAGAAGGTGAAGTCTGGAGGGTGAATCAGAAGAAGCAGAAGAAGGAGAAGGAGAAGGTGAAGTCTGGAGGGTGAATCAGAAGAAGCAGAAGAAGGAGAAGGAGAAGGTGAAGTCTGGAGGGTGAATCAGAAGAAGTAGAAGAAGGAGAAGGAGAAGTTGAAGTCTGGAGGGTGAAGCAGAAGAAGTAGAAGATGGAGAAGGAGAAGGTGAAGTCAGGAGGGTGAATCAGAAGAAGTAGAAGAAGGAGAAGGAGAAGGTGAAGTCAGGAGGGTGAATCAGAAGAAGCAGAAGATGGAGAAGGAGAAGGTGAAGTCTGGAGGGTGAATCAGAAGAATCAGAAGAAGGAGAAGGAGAAGGTGAAGTCTGGAGGGTGAATCAGAAGAAGCAGAGGAAGGAGAAGGAGAAGGTGAAGTCTGGAGGGTGAATCAAAAGAAGCAGAATAAGGAGAAGGAGAAGGTGAAGTCTGGAGGGTGAATCAGAAGAAGCAGAATAAGGAGAAGGAGAAGGTGAAGTCTGGAGGATGAATCAGAAGAAGCAGAAGAAGGAGAAGGAGAAGGTGAAGTCTGGAGGATGAATCAGAAGAAGTAGAAGAAGGAGAAGGAGAAGGTGAAGTCTGGAGGGTGAAGCAGAAGAAGTAGAAGAAGGAGAAGGAGAAGGTGAAGTCAGGAGGGTGAATCAGAAGAAGTAGAAGAAGGAGAAGGAGAAGGTGAAGTCAGGAGGGTGAATCAGAAGAAGCAGAAGAAGGAGAAGGAGAAGGTGAAGTCTGGAGGGTGAATCAGAAGAAGTAGAAGAAGGAGAAGGAGAAGGTGAAGTCTGGAGGGTGAATCAGAAGAAGCAGAAGAAGGAGAAGGAGAAGGTGAAGTCTGGAGGGTGAATCAGAAGAAGCAGAAGAAGGAGAAGGAGAAGGTGAAGTCTGGAGGGTGAATCAGAAGAAGTAGAAGAAGGAGAAGGAGAAGTTGAAGTCTGGAGGGTGAAGCAGAAGAAGTAGAAGATGGAGAAGGAGAAGGTGAAGTCAGGAGGGTGAATCAGAAGAAGTAGAAGAAGGAGAAGGAGAAGGTGAAGTCAGGCGGGTGAATCAGAAGAAGCAGAAGATGGAGAAGGAGAAGGTGAAGTCTGGAGGGTGAATCAGAAGAATCAGAAGAAGGAGAAGGAGATGGTGAAGTCTGGAGGGTGAATCAGAAGAAGCAGAAGAAAGAGAAGGAGAAGGTGAAGTCTGGAGGGTGAAGCAGAAGAAACAGAAGAAGGAGAAGGAGAAGGTGAAGACTGGAGGGTGTATCAGAAGAAGTAGAAGAAGGAGAAGGAGAAGTTGAAGTCTGGAGGGTGAATCAGAAGAAGTAGAAGAAGGAGAAGGAGAAGTTGAAGTCTGCAGGGTGAATCAGAAGAAGCAGAAGAAGGAGAAGGAGAAGGTGAAGTCTGGAGGGTGAATCAGAAGAAGCAGAAGAAGGAGAAGGAGAAGATGAAGTCTGGAGGGTGTATCAGAAGAAGTAGAAGAAGGAGAAGGAGAAGGTGAAGTCTGGAGTGTGAATCAGAAGAAGTAGAAGAAGGAGAAGGAGAAGATGAAGTCTGGAGGGTGAATTAGAAGAAACAGAAGAAGGAGAAGGAGAAGGTGAAGTCTGGAGGGTGAATCAGAAGAAGTAGAAGAAGGAGAAGGAGAAGGTGTAGTCTGGAGGGTGAATCAGAAGAAGCAGAAGAAGGAGAAGGAGAAGGTGAAGTCTGGAGGGTGAATCAGAAGAAGCAGAAGAAGGAGAAGGAGAAGGTGAAGTCTGGAGGGTGAATCAGAAGAAGTAGAAGAAGGAGAAGGAGAAGTTGAAGTCTGGAGGGTGAAGCAGAAGAAGTAGAAGATGGAGAAGGAGAAGGTGAAGTCAGGAGGGTGAATCAGAAGAAGTAGAAGAAGGAGAAGGAGAAGGTGAAGTCAGGAGGGTGAATCAGAAGAAGCAGAAGATGGAGAAGGAGAAGGTGAAGTCTGGAGGGTGAATCAGAAGAATCAGAAGAAGGAGAAGGAGAAGGTGAAGTCTGGAGGGTGAATCAGAAGAAGCAGAGGAAGGAGAAGGAGAAGGTGAAGACTGGAGGGTGAATCAAAAGAAGCAGAATAAGGAGAAGGAGAAGGTGAAGTCTGGAGGGTGAATCAGAAGAAGCAGAATAAGGAGAAGGAGAAGGTGAAGTCTGGAGGATGAATCAGAAGAAGGAGAAGAAGGAGAAGGAGAAGGTGAAGTCTGGAGGGTGAATCAGAAGAAGTAGAAGAAGGAGAAGGAGAAGATGAAGTCTGGAGGGTGAATCAGAAGAAACAGAATAAGGAGAAGGAGAAGGTGAAGTCTGGAGGGTGAATCAGAAGAAGTAGAAGAAGGAGAAGGAGAAGGTGTAGTCTGGAGGGTGAATCAGAAGAAGTAGACGAAGGAGAAGGAGAAGGTGAAGTCTGGAGGGTGAATCAGAAGAAGCAGAAGAAGGAGAAGGAGAAGGTGAAGTCTGGAGGGTGAATCAGAAGAAGTAGAAGAAGGAGAAGGAGAAGGTGAAGTCTGGAGGGTGAATCAGAAGAAGCAGAAGAAGGAGAAGGAGAAGGTGAAGTCTGGAGGGTGAATCAGAAGAAGCAGAAGAAGGAGAAGGAGAAGGTGAAGTCTGGAGGATGAATCAGAAGAAGTAGAAGAAGGAGAAGGAGAAGTTGAAGTCTGGAGGGTGAAGCAGAAGAAGTAGAAGATGGAGAAGGAGAAGGTGAAGTCAGGAGGGTGAATCAGAAGAAGTAGAAGAAGGAGAAGGAGAAGGTGAAGTCAGGAGGGTGAATCAGAAGAAGCAGAAGATGGAGAAGGAGAAGGTGAAGTCTGGAGGGTGAATCAGAAGAATCAGAAGAAGGAGAAGGAGAAGGTGAAGTCTGGAGGGTGAATCAGAAGAAGCAGAGGAAGGAGAAGGAGAAGGTGAAGTCTGGAGGGTGAATCAAAAGAAGCAGAATAAGGAGAAGGAGAAGGTGAAGTCTGGAGGGTGAATCAGAAGAAGCAGAATAAGGAGAAGGAGAAGGTGAAGTCTGGAGGATGAATCAGAAGAAGCAGAAGAAGGAGAAGGAGAAGGTGAAGTCTGGAGGGTGAAGCAGAAGAAGTAGAAGAAGGAGAAGGAGAAGGTGAAGTCAGGAGGGTGAATCAGAAGAAGTAGAAGAAGGAGAAGGAGAAGGTGAAGTCAGGAGGGTGAATCAGAAGAAGTAGAAGAAGGAGAAGGAGAAGGTGAAGTCAGGAGGGTGAATCAGAAGAAGCAGAAGAAGGAGAAGGAGAACGTGAAGTCTGGAGGGTGAATCAGAAGAAGTAGAAGAAGGAGAAGGAGAAGGTGAAGTCTGGAGGGTGAATCAGAAGAAGCAGAAGAAGGAGAAGGAGAAGGTGAAGTCTGGAGGGTGAATCAGAAGAAGCAGAAGAAGGAGAAGGAGAAGGTGAAGTCTGGAGGGTGAATCAGAAGAAGTAGAAGAAGGAGAAGGAGAAGTTGAAGTCTGGAGGGTGAAGCAGAAGAAGTAGAAGATGGAGAAGGAGAAGGTGAAGTCAGGAGGGTGAATCAGAAGAAGTAGAAGAAGGAGAAGGAGAAGGTGAAGTCAGGCGGGTGAATCAGAAGAAGCAGAAGATGGAGAAGGAGAAGGTGAAGTCTGGAGGGTGAATCAGAAGAATCAGAAGAAGGAGAAGGAGAAGGTGAAGTCTGGAGGGTGAATCAGAAGAAGCAGAAGAAAGAGAAGGAGAAGGTGAAGTCTGGAGGGTGAAGCAGAAGAAACAGAAGAAGGAGAAGGAGAAGGTGAAGACTGGAGGGTGTATCAGAAGAAGTAGAAGAAGGAGAAGGAGAAGTTGAAGTCTGGAGGGTGAATCAGAAGAAGTAGAAGAAGGAGAAGGAGAAGTTGAAGTCTGCAGGGTGAATCAGAAGAAGCAGAAGAAGGAGAAGGAGAAGGTGAAGTCTGGAGGGTGAATCAGAAGAAGCAGAAGAAGGAGAAGGAGAAGATGAAGTCTGGAGGGTGTGTCAGAAGAAGTAGAAGAAGGAGAAGGAGAAGGTGAAGTCTGGAGTGTGAATCAGAAGAAGTAGAAGAAGGAGAAGGAGAAGATGAAGTCTGGAGGGTGAATTAGAAGAAACAGAAGAAGGAGAAGGAGAAGGTGAAGTCTGGAGGGTGAATCAGAAGAAGTAGAAGAAGGAGAAGGAGAAGGTGTAGTCTGGAGGGTGAATCAGAAGAAGCAGAAGAAGGAGAAGGAGAAGGTGAAGTCTGGAGGGTGAAGCAGAAGAAGCAGAAGAAGGAGAAGGAGAAGGTGAAGTCTGGAGGGTGAATCAGAAGAAGTAGAAGAAGGAGAAGGAGAAGTTGAAGTCTGGAGGGTGAAGCAGAAGAAGTAGAAGATGGAGAAGGAGAAGGTGAAGTCAGGAGGGTGAATCAGAAGAAGTAGAAGAAGGAGAAGGAGAAGGTGAAGTCAGGAGGGTGAATCAGAAGAAGCAGAAGATGGAGAAGGAGAAGGTGAAGTCTGGAGGGTGAATCAGAAGAATCAGAAGAAGGAGAAGGAGAAGGTGAAGTCTGGAGGGTGAATCAGAAGAAGCACAGGAAGGAGAAGGAGAAGGTGAAGTCTGGAGGGTGAATCAAAAGAAGCAGAATAAGGAGAAGGAGAAGGTGAAGTCTGGAGGGTGAATCAGAAGAAGCAGAATAAGAAGGAGAAGGTGAAGTCTGGAGGATGAATCAGAAGAAGCAGAAGAAGGAGAAGGAGAAGGTGAAGTCTGGAGGATGAATCAGAAGAAGTAGAAGAAGGAGAAGGAGAAGGTGAAGTCTGGAGGGTGAAGCAGAAGAAGTAGAAGAAGGAGAAGGAGAAGGTGAAGTCAGGAGGGTGAATCAGAAGAAGTAGAAGAAGGAGAAGGAGAAGGTGAAGTCAGGAGGGTGAATCAGAAGAAGCAGAAGAAGGAGAAGGAGAAGGTGAAGTCTGGAGGGTGAATCAGAAGAATCAGAAGAAGGAGAAGGAGAAGGTGAAGTCTGGAGGGTGAATCAGAAGAAGCAGAAGAAAGAGAAGGAGAAGGTGAAGTCTGGAGGGTGAAGCAGAAGAAACAGAAGAAGGAGAAGGAGAAGGTGAAGACTGGAGGGTGAATCAGAAGAAGTAGAAGAAGGAGAAGGAGAAGGTGAAGTCTGGAGGGTGAATCAGAAGAAGTAGAAGAAGGAGAAGGAGAAGTTGAAGTCTGGAGGGTGAATCAGAAGAAGCAGAAGAAGGAGAAGGAGAAGGTGAAGTCTGGAGGGTGAATCAGAAGAAGCAGAAGAAGGAGAAGGAGAAGATGAAGTCTGGAGGGTGAATCAGAAGAAGTAGAAGAAGGAGAAGGAGAAGGTGAAGTCTGGAGGGTGAATCAGAAGAAGTAGAAGAAGGAGAAGGAGAAGATGAAGTCTGGAGGGTGAATCAGAAGAAACAGAATAAGGAGAAGGAGAAGGTGAAGTCTGGAGGGTGAATCAGAAGAAGTAGAAGAAGGAGAAGGAGAAGGTGTAGTCTGGAGGGTGAATCAGAAGAAGTAGACGAAGGAGAAGGAGAAGGTGAAGTCTGGAGGGTGAATCAGAAGAAGCAGAAGAAGGAGAAGGAGAAGGTGAAGTCTGGAGGGTGAATCAGAAGAAGTAGAAGAAGGAGAAGGAGAAGGTGAAGTCTGGAGGGTGAATCAGAAGAAGCAGAAGAAGGAGAAGGAGAAGGTGAAGTCTGGAGGGTGAATCAGAAGAAGCAGAAGAAGGAGAAGGAGAAGGTGAAGTCTGGAGGGTGAATCAGAAGAGGAAAAGAAGGAGAAGGAGAAGTTGAAGTCTGGAGGGTGAAGCAGAAGAAGTAGAAGATGGAGAAGGAGAAGGTGAAGTCAGGAGGGTGAATCAGAAGAAGTAGAAGAAGGAAAAGGAGAAGGTGAAGTCAGGAGGGTGAATCAGAAGAAGCAGAAGATGGAGAAGGAGAAGGTGAAGTCTGGAGGGTGAATCAGAAGAATCAGAAGAAGGAGAAGGAGAAGGTGAAGTCTGGAGGGTGAATCAGAAGAAGCAGAGGAAGGAGAAGGAGAAGGTGAAGTCTGGAGGGTGAATCAAAAGAAGCAGAATAAGGAGAAGGAGAAGGTGAAGTCTGGAGGGTGAATCAGAAGAAGCAGAATAAGGAGAAGGAGAAGGTGAAGTCTGGAGGATGAATCAGAAGAAGCAGAAGAAGGAGAAGGAGAAGGTGAAGTCTGGAGGATGAATCAGAAGAAGTAGAAGAAGGAGAAGGAGAAGGTGAAGTCTGGAGGGTGAAGCAGAAGAAGTAGAAGAAGGAGAAGGAGAAGGTGAAGTCAGGAGGGTGAATCAGAAGAAGTAGAAGAAGGAGAAGGAGAAGGTGAAGTCAGGAGGGTGAATCAGAAGAAGCAGAAGAAGGAGAAGGAGAAGGTGAAGTCTGGAGGGTGAATCAGAAGAATCAGAAGAAGGAGAAGGAGAAGCTGAAGTCTGGAGGGTGAATCAGAAGAAGCAGAAGAAAGAGAAGGAGAAGGTGAAGTCTGGAGGGTGAAGCAGAAGAAACAGAAGAAGGAGAAGGAGAAGGTGAAGACTGGAGGGTGAATCAGAAGAAGTAGAAGAAGGAGAAGGAGAAGGTGAAGTCTGGAGGGTGAATCAGAAGAAGTAGAAGAAGGAGAAGGAGAAGTTGAAGTCTGGAGGGTGAATCAGAAGAAGCAGAAGAAGGAGAAGGAGAAGGTGAAGTCTGGAGGGTGAATCAGAAGAAGCAGAAGAAGGAGAAGGAGAAGATGAAGTCTGGAGGGTGAATCAGAAGAAGTAGAAGAAGGAGAAGGAGAAGGTGAAGTCTGGAGGGTGAATCAGAAGAAGTAGAAGAAGGAGAAGGAGAAGATGAAGTCTGGAGGGTGAATCAGAAGAAACAGAATAAGGAGAAGGAGAAGGTGAAGTCTGGAGGGTGAATCAGAAGAAGTAGAAGAAGGAGAAGGAGAAGGTGTAGTCTGGAGGGTGAATCAGAAGAAGCAGAAGAAGGAGAAGGAGAAGGTGAAGTCTGGAGGGTGAATCAGAAGAAGTAGAAGAAGGAGAAGGAGAAGGTGAAGTCTGGAGGGTGAATCAGAAGAAGCAGAAGAAGGAGAAGGAGAAGGTGAAGTCTGGAGGGTGAATCAGAAGAAGCAGAAGAAGGAGAAGGAGAAGGTGAAGTCTGGAGGGTGAATCAGAAGAAGTAGAAGAAGGAGAAGGAGAAGGTGAAGTCTGGAGGGTGAATCAGAAGAAGTAGAAGAAGGAGAAGGAGAAGGTGAAGTCTGGAGGGTGAATCAGAAGAAGCAGAAGAAGGAGAAGGAGAAGGTGAAGTCTGGAGGGTGAATCAGAAGAAGCAGAAGAAGGAGAAGGAGAAGGTGAAGTCTGGAGGGTGAATCAGAAGAAGTAGAAGAAGGAGAAGGAGAAGTTGAAGTCTGGAGGGTGAAGCAGAAGAAGTAGAAGATGGAGAAGGAGAAGGTGAAGTCAGGAGGGTGAATCAGAAGAAGTAGAAGAAGGAGAAGGAGAAGGTGAAGTCAGGCGGGTGAATCAGAAGAAGCAGAAGATGGAGAAGGAGAAGGTGAAGTCTGGAGGGTGAATCAGAAGAATCAGAAGAAGGAGAAGGAGAAGGTGAAGTCTGGAGGGTGAATCAGAAGAAGCAGAAGAAAGAGAAGGAGAAGGTGAAGTCTGGAGGGTGAAGCAGAAGAAACAGAAGAAGGAGAAGGAGAAGGTGAAGACTGGAGGGTGTATCAGAAGAAGTAGAAGAAGGAGAAGGAGAAGTTGAAGTCTGGAGGGTGAATCAGAAGAAGTAGAAGAAGGAGAAGGAGAAGTTGAAGTCTGCAGGGTGAATCAGAAGAAGCAGAAGAAGGAGAAGGAGAAGGTGAAGTCTGGAGGGTGAATCAGAAGAAGCAGAAGAAGGAGAAGGAGAAGATGAAGTCTGGAGGGTGTGTCAGAAGAAGTAGAAGAAGGAGAAGGAGAAGGTGAAGTCTGGAGTGTGAATCAGAAGAAGTAGAAGAAGGAGAAGGAGAAGATGAAGTCTGGAGGGTGAATTAGAAGAAACAGAAGAAGGAGAAGGAGAAGGTGAAGTCTGGAGGGTGAATCAGAAGAAGTAGAAGAAGGAGAAGGAGAAGGTGTAGTCTGGAGGGTGAATCAGAAGAAGCAGAAGAAGGAGAAGGAGAAGGTGAAGTCTGGAGGGTGAAGCAGAAGAAGCAGAAGAAGGAGAAGGAGAAGGTGAAGTCTGGAGGGTGAATCAGAAGAAGTAGAAGAAGGAGAAGGAGAAGTTGAAGTCTGGAGGGTGAAGCAGAAGAAGTAGAAGATGGAGAAGGAGAAGGTGAAGTCAGGAGGGTGAATCAGAAGAAGTAGAAGAAGGAGAAGGAGAAGGTGAAGTCAGGAGGGTGAATCAGAAGAAGCAGAAGATGGAGAAGGAGAAGGTGAAGTCTGGAGGGTGAATCAGAAGAATCAGAAGAAGGAGAAGGAGAAGGTGAAGTCTGGAGGGTGAATCAGAAGAAGCACAGGAAGGAGAAGGAGAAGGTGAAGTCTGGAGGGTGAATCAAAAGAAGCAGAATAAGGAGAAGGAGAAGGTGAAGTCTGGAGGGTGAATCAGAAGAAGCAGAATAAGAAGGAGAAGGTGAAGTCTGGAGGATGAATCAGAAGAAGCAGAAGAAGGAGAAGGAGAAGGTGAAGTCTGGAGGATGAATCAGAAGAAGTAGAAGAAGGAGAAGGAGAAGGTGAAGTCTGGAGGGTGAAGCAGAAGAAGTAGAAGAAGGAGAAGGAGAAGGTGAAGTCAGGAGGGTGAATCAGAAGAAGTAGAAGAAGGAGAAGGAGAAGGTGAAGTCAGGAGGGTGAATCAGAAGAAGCAGAAGAAGGAGAAGGAGAAGGTGAAGTCTGGAGGGTGAATCAGAAGAATCAGAAGAAGGAGAAGGAGAAGGTGAAGTCTGGAGGGTGAATCAGAAGAAGCAGAAGAAAGAGAAGGAGAAGGTGAAGTCTGGAGGGTGAAGCAGAAGAAACAGAAGAAGGAGAAGGAGAAGGTGAAGACTGGAGGGTGAATCAGAAGAAGTAGAAGAAGGAGAAGGAGAAGGTGAAGTCTGGAGGGTGAATCAGAAGAAGTAGAAGAAGGAGAAGGAGAAGTTGAAGTCTGGAGGGTGAATCAGAAGAAGCAGAAGAAGGAGAAGGAGAAGGTGAAGTCTGGAGGGTGAATCAGAAGAAGCAGAAGAAGGAGAAGGAGAAGATGAAGTCTGGAGGGTGAATCAGAAGAAGTAGAAGAAGGAGAAGGAGAAGGTGAAGTCTGGAGGGTGAATCAGAAGAAGTAGAAGAAGGAGAAGGAGAAGATGAAGTCTGGAGGGTGAATCAGAAGAAACAGAATAAGGAGAAGGAGAAGGTGAAGTCTGGAGGGTGAATCAGAAGAAGTAGAAGAAGGAGAAGGAGAAGGTGTAGTCTGGAGGGTGAATCAGAAGAAGTAGACGAAGGAGAAGGAGAAGGTGAAGTCTGGAGGGTGAATCAGAAGAAGCAGAAGAAGGAGAAGGAGAAGGTGAAGTCTGGAGGGTGAATCAGAAGAAGTAGAAGAAGGAGAAGGAGAAGGTGAAGTCTGGAGGGTGAATCAGAAGAAGCAGAAGAAGGAGAAGGAGAAGGTGAAGTCTGGAGGGTGAATCAGAAGAAGCAGAAGAAGGAGAAGGAGAAGGTGAAGTCTGGAGGGTGAATCAGAAGAGGAAAAGAAGGAGAAGGAGAAGTTGAAGTCTGGAGGGTGAAGCAGAAGAAGTAGAAGATGGAGAAGGAGAAGGTGAAGTCAGGAGGGTGAATCAGAAGAAGTAGAAGAAGGAAAAGGAGAAGGTGAAGTCAGGAGGGTGAATCAGAAGAAGCAGAAGATGGAGAAGGAGAAGGTGAAGTCTGGAGGGTGAATCAGAAGAATCAGAAGAAGGAGAAGGAGAAGGTGAAGTCTGGAGGGTGAATCAGAAGAAGCAGAGGAAGGAGAAGGAGAAGGTGAAGTCTGGAGGGTGAATCAAAAGAAGCAGAATAAGGAGAAGGAGAAGGTGAAGTCTGGAGGGTGAATCAGAAGAAGCAGAATAAGGAGAAGGAGAAGGTGAAGTCTGGAGGATGAATCAGAAGAAGCAGAAGAAGGAGAAGGAGAAGGTGAAGTCTGGAGGATGAATCAGAAGAAGTAGAAGAAGGAGAAGGAGAAGGTGAAGTCTGGAGGGTGAAGCAGAAGAAGTAGAAGAAGGAGAAGGAGAAGGTGAAGTCAGGAGGGTGAATCAGAAGAAGTAGAAGAAGGAGAAGGAGAAGGTGAAGTCAGGAGGGTGAATCAGAAGAAGCAGAAGAAGGAGAAGGAGAAGGTGAAGTCTGGAGGGTGAATCAGAAGAATCAGAAGAAGGAGAAGGAGAAGCTGAAGTCTGGAGGGTGAATCAGAAGAAGCAGAAGAAAGAGAAGGAGAAGGTGAAGTCTGGAGGGTGAAGCAGAAGAAACAGAAGAAGGAGAAGGAGAAGGTGAAGACTGGAGGGTGAATCAGAAGAAGTAGAAGAAGGAGAAGGAGAAGGTGAAGTCTGGAGGGTGAATCAGAAGAAGTAGAAGAAGGAGAAGGAGAAGTTGAAGTCTGGAGGGTGAATCAGAAGAAGCAGAAGAAGGAGAAGGAGAAGGTGAAGTCTGGAGGGTGAATCAGAAGAAGCAGAAGAAGGAGAAGGAGAAGATGAAGTCTGGAGGGTGAATCAGAAGAAGTAGAAGAAGGAGAAGGAGAAGGTGAAGTCTGGAGGGTGAATCAGAAGAAGTAGAAGAAGGAGAAGGAGAAGATGAAGTCTGGAGGGTGAATCAGAAGAAACAGAATAAGGAGAAGGAGAAGGTGAAGTCTGGAGGGTGAATCAGAAGAAGTAGAAGAAGGAGAAGGAGAAGGTGTAGTCTGGAGGGTGAATCAGAAGAAGCAGAAGAAGGAGAAGGAGAAGGTGAAGTCTGGAGGGTGAATCAGAAGAAGTAGAAGAAGGAGAAGGAGAAGGTGAAGTCTGGAGGGTGAATCAGAAGAAGCAGAAGAAGGAGAAGGAGAAGGTGAAGTCTGGAGGGTGAATCAGAAGAAGCAGAAGAAGGAGAAGGAGAAGGTGAAGTCTGGAGGGTGAATCAGAAGAAGTAGATGAAGGAGAAGGAGAAGGTGAAGTCTGGAGGGTGAATCAGAAGAAGCAGAAGAAGGAGATGGAGAAGGTGAAGTCTGGAGGGTGAATCAGAAGACGTAGAAGAAGGAGAAGGAGAAGGTGAAGTCTGGAGGGTGAATCAGAAGAATCAGAAGAAGGAGAAGGAGAAGGTGAAGTCTGGAGGGTGAATCAGAAGAAGCAGAAGAAGGAGAAGGAGAAGGTGAAGTCTGGAGGGTGATTCAGAAGAAGCAGAATAAGGAGAAGGAGAAGGTGAAGTCTGGAGGGTGAATCAGAAGAAGCAGAAGAAGGAGAAGGAGAAGGTGAAGTCTGGAGGGTGAATCAGAAGAAGTAGAAGAAGGAGAAGGAGAAGGTGAAGTCTGGAGGGTGAATCAGAAGAAGTAGAAGAAGGAGAAGGAGAAGGTGAAGTCTGGAGGGTGAATCAGAAGAAGTAGAAGAAGGAGAAGGAGAAGGTGAAGTCTGGAGGGTGAAGCAGAAGAAGTAGAAGAAGGAGAAGGAGAAGGTGAAGTCAGGAGGGTGAATCAGAAGATGTCGAAGAAGGAGAAGGATAAGGTGAAGTCAGGAGGGTGAATCAGAAAAAGCAGAAGAAGGAGAAGGAGAAGGTGAAGTCTGGAGGGTGAATCAGAAGAAGTAGAAGAAGGAGAAGGAGAAGGTGAAGTCTGGAGGGTGAATCAGAAGAAGCAGAAGAAGGAGAAGGAGAAGGTGAAGTCTGGAGGGTGAATCAGAAGAAGCAGAAGAAGGAGAAGGAGAAGGTGAAGTCTGGAGGGTGAATCAGAAGAAGCAGAATAAGGAGAAGGAGAAGGTTAAGTCTGGAGGGTGAATCAGAAGAAGCAGAAGAAGGAGAAGGAGAAGGTGAAGTCTGGAGGGTGAATCAGAAGAAGTAGAAGAAGGAGAAGGAGAAGGTGAAGTCTGGAGGGTGAAGCAGAAGAAGTAGAAGAAGGAGAAGGAGAAGGTGAAGTCTGGAGGGTGAATCAGAAGAAGTAGAAGAAGGAGAAGGAGAAGGTGAAGTCTGGAGGGTGAATCAGAAGAAGCAGAAGAAGGAGAAGGAGAAGGTGAAGTCTGGAGGGTGAATCAGAAGAAGCAGAAGAAGGAGAAGGAGAAGATGAAGTCTGGAGGGTGAATCAGAAGAAGTAGAAGAAGGAGAAGGAGAAGGTGAGGTCTGGAGGGTGAATCAGAAGAAGCAGAAGAAGGAGAAGGAGAAGGTGAAGTCTGGAGGGTGAATCAGAAGAAGCAGAAGAAGGAGAAGGAGAAGGTGAAGTCTGGAGGGTGAATCAGAAGAAGCAGAAGAAGGAGAAGGAGAAGGTGAAGTCTGGAGGATGAATCAGAAGAAGTAGAAGAAGGAGAAGGAGAAGGTGAAGGCTGGAGGGTGAAGCAGAAGAAGTAGAAGAAGGAGAAGGAGAAGGTGAAGTCAGGAGGGTGAATCAGAAGAAGTAGAAGAAGGAGAAGGAGAAGGTGAAGTCAGGAGGGTGAATCAGAAGAAGCAGAAGAAGGAGAAGGAGAAGGTGAAGTCTGGAGGGTGAATCAGAAGAATCAGAAGAAGGAGAAGGAGAAAGTGAAGTCTGGAGGGTGAATCAGAAGAAGCAGAAGAAAGAGAAGGAGAAGGTGAAGTCTGGAGGGTGAAGCAGAAGAAACAGAAGAAGGAGAAGGAGAAGGTGAAGACTGGAGGGTGAATCAGAAGAAGTAGAAGAGGGAGAAGGAGAAGGTGAAGTCTGGAGGGTGAATCAGAAGAAGTAGAAGAAGGAGAAGGAGAAGTTGAAGTCTGGAGGGTGAATCAGCAGAAGCAGAAGAAGGAGAAGGAGAAGGTGAAGTCTGGAGGGTGAATCAGAAGAAGCAGAAGAAGGAGAAGGAGAAGATGAAGTCTGGAGGGTGAATCAGAAGAAGTAGAAGAAGGAGAAGGAGAAGGTGAAGTCTGGAGGGTGAATCAGAAGAAGTAGAAGAAGGAGAAGGAGAAGATGAAGTCTGGAGGGTGAATCAGAAGAAACAGAATAAGGAGAAGGAGAAGGTGAAGTCTGGAGGGTGAATCAGAAGAAGTAGAAGAAGGAGAAGGAGAAGGTGTAGTCTGGAGGGTGAATCAGAAGAAGTAGACGAAGGAGAAGGAGAAGGTGAAGTCTGGAGGGTGAATCAGAAGAAGCAGAAGAAGGAGAAGGAGAAGGTGAAGTCTGGAGGGTGAATCAGAAGAAGTAGAAGAAGGAGAAGGAGAAGGTGAAGTCTGGAGGGTGAATCAGAAGAAGCAGAAGAAGGAGAAGGAGAAGGTGAAGTCTGGAGGGTGAATCAGAAGACGTAGAAGAAGGAGAAGGAGAAGGTGAAGTCTGGAGGGTGAATCAGAAGAAGCAGAAGAAGGAGAAGGAGAAGGTGAAGTCTGGAGGGTGAATCAGAAGAAGCAGAAGAAGGAGAAGGAGAAGGTGAAGTCTGGAGGGTGATTCAGAAGAAGCAGAATAAGGAGAAGGAGAAGGTGAAGTCTGGAGGGTGAATCAGAAGAAGCAGAAGAAGGAGAAGGAGAAGGTGAAGTCTGGAGGGTGAATCAGAAGAAGTAGAAGAAGGAGAAGGAGAAGTTGAAGTCTGGAGGGTGAATCAGAAGAAGTAGAAGAAGGAGAAGGAGAAGGTGAAGTCTGGAGGGTGAATCAGAAGAAGTAGAAGAAGGAGAAGGAGAAGGTGAAGTCTGGAGGGTGAAGCAGAAGAAGTAGAAGAAGGAGAAGGAGAAGGTGAAGTCAGGAGGGTGAATCAGAAGATGTCGAAGAAGGAGAAGGATAAGGTGAAGTCAGGAGGGTGAATCAGAAAAAGCAGAAGAAGGAGAAGGAGAAGGTGAAGTCTGGAGGGTGAATCAGAAGAAGTAGAAGAAGGAGAAGGAGAAGGTGAAGTCTGGAGGGTGAATCAGAAGAAGCAGAAGAAGGAGAAGGAAAAGGTGAAGTCTGGAGGGTGAATCAGAAGAAGCAGAAGAAGGAGAAGGAGAAGGTGAAGTCTGGAGGGTGAATCAGAAGAAGCAGAATAAGGAGAAGGAGAAGGTTAAGTCTGGAGGGTGAATCAGAAGAAGCAGAAGAAGGAGAAGGAGAAGGTGAAGTCTGGAGGGTGAATCAGAAGAAGTAGAAGAAGGAGAAGGAGAAGGTGAAGTCTGGAGGGTGAAGCAGAAGAAGTAGAAGAAGGAGAAGGAGATGGTGAAGTCTGGAGGGTGAATCAGAAGAAGTAGAAGAAGGAGAAGGAGAAGGTGAAGTCTGGAGGGTGAATCAGAAGAAGCAGAAGAAGGAGAAGGAGAAGGTGAAGTCTGGAGGGTGAATCAGAAGAAGCAGAAGAAGGAGAAGGAGAAGATGAAGTCTGGAGGGTGAATCAGAAGAAGTAGAAGAAGGAGAAGGAGAAGGTGAGGTCTGGAGGGTGAATCAGAAGAAGCAGAAGAAGGAGAAGGAGAAGGTGAAGTCTGGAGGGTGAATCAGAAGAAGCAGAAGAAGGAGAAGGAGAAGGTGAAGTCTGGAGGGTGAATCAGAAGAAGCAGAAGAAGGAGAAGGAGAAGGTGAAGTCAGGAGGGTGAATCAGAAGAAGCAGAAGAAGGAGAAGGAGAAGGTGAAGTTAGGAGGGTGAATCAGAAGAAGCAGAAGAAGGAGAAGGAGCAGGTGAAGTCAGGGGGGTGTAGCAGAAGAAGTGGAAGAAGGAGAAGGAGAAGGTGAAGTCAGGACGGTGAAGCAGAAGAAGCAGAAGAAGGAGAAGGAGAAGGTGAAGCCTGGAGGGCGCAGCAGAAGAAGCAGAAGAAGGAGAAGGAGAAGGTGAAGTCTGGAGTGTGAAGCAGAAGAAGCAGAAGAAGGAGAAGGAGAAGGTGAAGTCTGGAGGGCGCAGCAGAAGAAGCAGAAGAAGGAGAATGAGAAGGTGAAGTCTGGAGGGTGAATCAGAAGAAGTAGAAGAAGGAGAAGGAGAAGGTGAAGTCTGGAGGGTGAAGCAGAAGAAGTAAAAGAAGGAGAAGGAGAAGGTGAAGTCAGGAGGGTGAATCAGAAGAAGTAGAAGAAGGAGAAGGAGAAGGTGAAGTCAGGAGGGTGAATCAGAAGAAGCAGAAGAAGGAGAAGGAGAAGGTGAAGTCTGGATGGTGAATCAGAAGAATCAGAAGAAGGAGAAGGAGAAGGTGAAGTCTGGAGGGTGAATCAGAAGAAGCAGAAGAAAGAGAAGGAGAAGGTGAAGTCTGGAGGGTGAAGCAGAAGAAACAGAAGAAGGAGAAGGTGAAGACTGGAGGGTGAATCAGAAGAAGTAGAAGAAGGAGAAGGAGAAGGTGAAGTCTGGAGGGTGAATCAGAAGAAGGAGAAGAAGGAGAAGGAGAAGTTGAAGTCTGGAGGCGAATCAGAAGAAGCAGAAGAAGGAGAAGGAGAAGGTGAAGTCTGGAGGGTGAATCAGAAGAAGCAGAAGAAGGAGAAGGAGAAGATGAAGTCTGGAGGGTGAATCAGAAGAAGTAGAAGAAGGAGAAGGAGAAGGTGAAGTCTGGAGGGTGAATCAGAAGAAGTAGAAGAAGGAGAAGGAGAAGATGAAGTCTGGAGGGTGAATCAGAAGAAACAGAAGAAGGAGAAGGAGAAGGTGAAGTCTGGAGGCTGGATCAGAAGAAGTAGAAGAAGGAGAAGGAGAAGGTGTAGTCTGGAGGGTGAATCAGAAGAAGTAGACGAAGGAGAAGGAGAAGGTGAAGTCTGGAGGGTGAATCAGAAGAAGCAGAAGAAGGAGAAGGAGAAGGTGAAGTCTGGAGGGTGAATCAGATGAAGTAGAAGAAGGAGAAGGAGAAGGTGAAGTCTGGAGGGTGAATCAGAAGAAGCAGAAGAAGGAGAAGGAGAAGGTGAAGTCTGGAGGGTGAATCAGAAGAAGCAGAAGAAGGAGAAGGAGAAGGTGAAGTCTGGAGGGAGAATCAGAAGAAGTAGAAGAAGGAGAAGGAGAAGTTGAAGTCTGGAGGGTGAAGCAGAAGAAGTAGAAGAAGGAGAAGGAGAAGGTGAAGTCAGGAGGGTGAATCAGAAGATGTAGAAGAAGGAGAAGGAGAAGGTGAAGTCAGGAGGGTGAATCAGAAGAAGCAGAAGAAGGAGAAGGAGAAGGTGAAGTCTGGAGGGTGAATCAGAAGAAGTAGAAGAAGGAGAAGGAGAAGGTGAAGTCTGGAGGGTGAATCAGAAGAAGCAGAAGAAGGAGAAGGAGAAGGTGAAGTCTGGAGGGTGAAGCAGAAGAAGCAGAAGAAGGAGAAGGAGAAGGTGAAGTCTGGAGGGTGAATCAGAAGAAGCAGAATAAGGAGAAGGAGAAGGTTAAGTCTGGAGGGTGAATCAGAAGAAGCAGAAGAAGGAGAAGGAGAAGGTGAAGTCTGGAGGGTGAATCAGAAGAAGTAGAAGAAGGAGAAGGAGAAGGTGAAGTCTGGAGGGTGAAGCAGAAGAAGCAGAAGAAGGAGAAGGAGAAGGTGAAGTCAGGAGGGTGAATCAGAAGAAGTAGAAGAAGGAGAAGGAGAAGGTGAAGTCAGGAGGGTGAATCAGAAGAAGCAGAAGAAGGAGATAGAGAAGGTGAAGTCTGGAGGGTGAATCAGTAGAATCAGAAGAAGGAGAAGGAGAAGGTGAAGTCTGGAGGGTGAAGCAGAAGAAGCAGAAGAAAGAGAAGGAGAAGGTGAAGTCTGGAGGGTGAAGCAGAAGAAACAGAAGAAGGAGAAGGAGAAGGTGAAGACTGGAGGGTGAATCAGAAGAAGTAGAAGAAGGAGAAGGAGAAGGTGAAGTCTGGAGGGTGAATCAGAAGAAGTAGAAGAAGGAGAAGGAGAAGGTGAAGTCTGGAGGGTGAATCAGAAGAAGTAGAAGAAGGAGAAGGAGAAGGTGTAGTCTGGAGGGTGAATCAGAAGAAGTAGACGAAGGAGAAGGAGAAGGTGAAGTCTGGAGGGTGAATCAGAAGAAGCAGAAGAAGGAGATGGAGAAGGTGAAGTCTGGAGGGTGAATCAGAAGAAGTAGTAGAAGGAGAAGGAGAAGGTGAAGTCTGGAGGGTGAATCAGAAGAAGCAGAAGAAGGAGAAGGAGAAGGTGAAGTCTGGAGGGCGCAGCAGAAGAAGCAGAAGAAGGAGAATGAGAAGGTGAAGTCTGGAGGGTGAATCAGAAGAAGTAGAAGAAGGAGAAGGAGAAGGTGAAGTCTGGAGGGTGAAGCAGAAGAAGTAAAAGAAGGAGAAGGAGAAGGTGAAGTCAGGAGGGTGAATCAGAAGAAGTAGAAGAAGGAGAAGGAGAAGGTGAAGTCAGGAGGGTGAATCAGAAGAAGCAGAAGAAGGAGAAGGAGAAGGTGAAGTCTGGATGGTGAATCAGAAGAATCAGAAGAAGGAGAAGGAGAAGGTGAAGTCTGGAGGGTGAATCAGAAGAAGCAGAAGAAAGAGAAGGAGAAGGTGAAGTCTGGAGGGTGAAGCAGAAGAAACAGAAGAAGGAGAAGGTGAAGACTGGAGGGTGAATCAGAAGAAGTAGAAGAAGGAGAAGGAGAAGGTGAAGTCTGGAGGGTGAATCAGAAGAAGGAGAAGAAGGAGAAGGAGAAGTTGAAGTCTGGAGGCGAATCAGAAGAAGCAGAAGAAGGAGAAGGAGAAGGTGAAGTCTGGAGGGTGAATCAGAAGAAGCAGAAGAAGGAGAAGGAGAAGATGAAGTCTGGAGGGTGAATCAGAAGAAGTAGAAGAAGGAGAAGGAGAAGGTGAAGTCTGGAGGGTGAATCAGAAGAAGTAGAAGAAGGAGAAGGAGAAGATGAAGTCTGGAGGGTGAATCAGAAGAAACAGAAGAAGGAGAAGGAGAAGGTGAAGTCTGGAGGCTGGATCAGAAGAAGTAGAAGAAGGAGAAGGAGAAGGTGTAGTCTGGAGGGTGAATCAGAAGAAGTAGACGAAGGAGAAGGAGAAGGTGAAGTCTGGAGGGTGAATCAGAAGAAGCAGAAGAAGGAGAAGGAGAAGGTGAAGTCTGGAGGGTGAATCAGATGAAGTAGAAGAAGGAGAAGGAGAAGGTGAAGTCTGGAGGGTGAATCAGAAGAAGCAGAAGAAGGAGAAGGAGAAGGTGAAGTCTGGAGGGTGAATCAGAAGAAGCAGAAGAAGGAGAAGGAGAAGGTGAGTCTGGAGGGAGAATCAGAAGAAGTAGAAGAAGGAGAAGGAGAAGTTGAAGTCTGGAGGGTGAAGCAGAAGAAGTAGAAGAAGGAGAAGGAGAAGGTGAAGTCAGGAGGGTGAATCAGAAGATGTAGAAGAAGGAGAAGGAGAAGGTGAAGTCAGGAGGGTGAATCAGAAGAAGCAGAAGAAGGAGAAGGAGAAGGTGAAGTCTGGAGGGTGAATCAGAAGAAGTAGGAAGAAGGAGAAGGAGAAGGTGAAGTCTGGAGGGTGAATCAGAAGAAGCAGAAGAAGGAGAAGGAGAAGGTGAAGTCTGGAGGGTGAAGCAGAAGAAGCAGAAGAAGGAGAAGGAGAAGGTGAAGTCTGGAGGGTGAATCAGAAGAAGCAGAATAAGGAGAAGGAGAAGGTTAAGTCTGGAGGGTGAATCAGAAGAAGCAGAAGAAGGAGAAGGAGAAGGTGAAGTCTGGAGGGTGAATCAGAAGAAGTAGAAGAAGGAGAAGGAGAAGGTGAAGTCTGGAGGGTGAAGCAGAAGAAGCAGAAGAAGGAGAAGGAGAAGGTGAAGTCAGGAGGGTGAATCAGAAGAAGTAGAAGAAGGAGAAGGAGAAGGTGAAGTCAGGAGGGTGAATCAGAAGAAGCAGAAGAAGGAGATAGAGAAGGTGAAGTCTGGAGGGTGAATCAGTAGAATCAGAAGAAGGAGAAGGAGAAGGTGAAGTCTGGAGGGTGAAGCAGAAGAAGCAGAAGAAAGAGAAGGAGAAGGTGAAGTCTGGAGGGTGAAGCAGAAGAAACAGAAGAAGGAGAAGGAGAAGGTGAAGACTGGAGGGTGAATCAGAAGAAGTAGAAGAAGGAGAAGGAGAAGGTGAAGTCTGGAGGGTGAATCAGAAGAAGTAGAAGAAGGAGAAGGAGAAGGTGAAGTCTGGAGGGTGAATCAGAAGAAGTAGAAGAAGGAGAAGGAGAAGGTGTAGTCTGGAGGGTGAATCAGAAGAAGTAGACGAAGGAGAAGGAGAAGGTGAAGTCTGGAGGGTGAATCAGAAGAAGCAGAAGAAGGAGATGGAGAAGGTGAAGTCTGGAGGGTGAATCAGAAGAAGTAGTAGAAGGAGAAGGAGAAGGTGAAGTCTGGAGGGTGAATCAGAAGAAGCAGAAGAAGGAGAAGGAGAAGGTGAAGTCAGGAGGGTGAATCAGAAGAAGCAGAAGAAGGAGAAGGAGAAGGTGAAGTTAGGAGGGTGAATCAGAAGAAGCAGAAGAAGGAGAAGGAGCAGGTGAAGTCAGGGGGGTGTAGCAGAAGAAGTGGAAGAAGGAGAGGGAGAAGGTGAAGTCAGGACGGTGAAGCAGAAGAAGCAGAAGAAGGAGAAGGAGAAGGTGAGGCCTGGAGGGCGCAGCAGAAGAAGCAGAAGAAGGAGAAGGAGAAGGTGAAGTCTGGAGTGTGAAGCAGAAGAAGCAGAAGAAGGAGAAGGAGAAGGTGAAGTCTGGAGGGCGCAGCAGAAGAAGCAGAAGAAGGAGAATGAGAAGGTGAAGTCTGGAGGGTGAATCAGAAGAAGTAGAAGAAGGAGAAGGAGAAGGTGAAGTCTGGAGGGTGAAGCAGAAGAAGTAAAAGAAGGAGAAGGAGAAGGTGAAGTCAGGAGGGTGAATCAGAAGAAGTAGAAGAAGGAGAAGGAGAAGGTGAAGTCAGGAGGGTGAATCAGAAGAAGCAGAAGAAGGAGAAGGAGAAGGTGAAGTCTGGATGGTGAATCAGAAGAATCAGAAGAAGGAGAAGGAGAAGGTGAAGTCTGGAGGGTGAATCAGAAGAAGCAGAAGAAAGAGAAGGAGAAGGTGAAGTCTGGAGGGTGAAGCAGAAGAAACAGAAGAAGGAGAAGGGTGAAGACTGGAGGGTGAATCAGAAGAAGTAGAAGAAGGAGAAGGAGAAGGTGAAGTCTGGAGGGTGAATCAGAAGAAGTAGAAGAAGGAGAAGGAGAAGTTGAAGTCTGGAGGCGAATCAGAAGAAGCAGAAGAAGGAGAAGGAGAAGGTGAAGTCTGGAGGGTGAATCAGAAGAAGCAGAAGAAGGAGAAGGAGAAGATGAAGTCTGGAGGGTGAATCAGAAGAAGTAGAAGAAGGAGAAGGAGAAGGTGAAGTCTGGAGGGTGAATCAGAAGAAGTAGAAGAAGGAGAAGGAGAAGATGAAGTCTGGAGGGTGAATCAGAAGAAACAGAAGAAGGAGAAGGAGAAGGTGAAGTCTGGAGGCTGGATCAGAAGAAGTAGAAGAAGGAGAAGGAGAAGGTGTAGTCTGGAGGGTGAATCAGAAGAAGTAGACGAAGGAGAAGGAGAAGGTGAAGTCTGGAGGGTGAATCAGAAGAAGCAGAAGAAGGAGAAAGAGAAGGTGAAGTCTGGAGGGTGAATCAGATGAAGTAGAAGAAGGAGAAGGAGAAGGTGAAGTCTGGAGGGTGAATCAGAAGAAGCAGAAGAAGGAGAAGGAGAAGGTGAAGTCTGGAGGGTGAATCAGAAGAAGCAGAAGAAGGAGAAGGAGAAGGTGAAGTCTGGAGGGTGAATCAGAAGAAGTAGAAGAAGGAGAAGGAGAAGTTGAAGTCTGGAGGGTGAAGCAGAAGAAGTAGAAGAAGGAGAAGGAGAAGGTGAAGTCAGGAGGGTGAATCAGAAGATGTAGAAGAAGGAGAAGGAGAAGGTGAAGTCAGGAGGGTGAATCAGAAGAAGCAGAAGAAGGAGAAGGAGAAGGTGAAGTCTGGACGGTGAATCAGAAGAAGTAGAAGAAGGAGAAGGAGAAGGTGAAGTCTGGAGGGTGAATCAGAAGAAGCAGAAGAAGGAGAAGGAGAAGGTGAAGTCTGGAGGGTGAAGCAGAAGAAGCAGAAGAAGGAGAAGGAGAAGGTGAAGTCTGGAGGGTGAATCAGAAGAAGCAGAATAAGGAGAAGGAGAAGGTTAAGTCTGGAGGGTGAATCAGAAGAAGCAGAAGAAGGAGAAGGAGAAGGTGAAGTCTGGAGGGTGAATCAGAAGAAGTAGAAGAAGGAGAAGGAGAAGGTGAAGTCTGGAGGGTGAAGCAGAAGAAGTAGAAGAAGGAGAAGGAGAAGGTGAAGTCAGGAGGGTGAATCAGAAGAAGTAGAAGAAGGAGAAGGAGAAGGTGAAGTCAGGAGGGTGAATCAGAAGAAGCAGAAGAAGGAGATAGAGAAGGTGAAGTCTGGAGGGTGAATCAGTAGAATCAGAAGAAGGAGAAGGAGAAGGTGAAGTCTGGAGGGTGAAGCAGAAGAAGCAGAAGAAAGAGAAGGAGAAGGTGAAGTCTGGAGGGTGAAGCAGAAGAAACAGAAGAAGGAGAAGGAGAAGGGGAAGACTGGAGGGTGAATCAGAAGAAGTAGAAGAAGGAGAAGGAGAAGGTGAAGTCTGGAGGGTGAATCAGAAGAAGTAGAAGAAGGAGAAGGAGAAGGTGAAGTCTGGAGGGTGAATCAGAAGAAGCAGAAGAAGGAGAAGGAGAAGGTGAAGTCTGGAGGGTGAATCAGAAGAAGCAGAAGAAGGAGAAGGAGAAGATGAAGTCTGGAGGGTGAATCAGAAGAAGTAGAATAAGGAGAAGGAGGAGGTGAGGTCTGGAAGGTGAATCAGAAGAAGCAGAAGAAGGAGAAGGAGAAGGTGAAGTCTGGAGGGTGAATCAGAAGAAGGAGAAGAAGGAGAAGGAGAAGGTGAAGTCTGGAGGGTGAATCAGAAGAAGCAGAAGAAGGAGAAGGAGAAGGTGAAGTCAGGAGGGTGAATCAGAAGAAGCAGAAGAAGGAGAAGGAGCAGGTGAAGTCAAGGGGGTGTAGCAGAAGAAGTAGAAGAAGGAGAAGGAGAAGGTGAAGTCAGGACGGTGAAGCAGAAGAAGCAGAAGAAGGAGAAGGAGAAGGTGAAGCCTGGAGGGCGCAGCAGAAGAAGCAGAAGAAGGAGAATGAGAAGGTGAAGTCTGGAGGGTGAATCAGAAGAAGCAGAAGAAGGAGAAGGAGAAGGTGAAGTCTGGAGGGTGAATCAGAAGAAGTAGAAGAAGGAGAAGGAGAAGGTGAAGTCTGGAGGGTGAAGCAGAAGAAGTAAAAGAAGGAGAAGGAGAAGGTGAAGTCAGGAGGGTGAATCAGAAGAAGTAGAAGAAGGAGAAGGAGAAGGTGAAGTCAGGAGGGTGAATCAGAAGAAGCAGAAGAAGGAGAAGGAGAAGGTGAAGTCTGGATGGTGAATCAGAAGAATCAGAAGAAGGAGAAGGAGAAGGTGAAGTCTGGAGGGTGAATCAGAAGAAGCAGAAGAAAGAGAAGGAGAAGGTGAAGTCTGGAGGGTGAAGCAGAAGAAACAGAAGAAGGGAGAAGGTGAAGACTGGAGGGTGAATCAGAAGAAGTAGAAGAAGGAGAAGGAGAAGGTGAAGTCTGGAGGGTGAATCAGAAGAAGTAGAAGAAGGAGAAGGAGAAGTTGAAGTCTGGAGGCGAATCAGAAGAAGCAGAAGAAGGAGAAGGAGAAGGTGAAGTCTGGAGGGTGAATCAGAAGAAGCAGAAGAAGGAGAAGGAGAAGATGAAGTCTGGAGGGTGAATCAGAAGAAGTAGAAGAAGGAGAAGGAGAAGGTGAAGTCTGGAGGGTGAATCAGAAGAAGTAGAAGAAGGAGAAGGAGAAGATGAAGTCTGGAGGGTGAATCAGAAGAAACAGAAGAAGGAGAAGGAGAAGGTGAAGTCTGGAGGCTGGATCAGAAGAAGTAGAAGAAGGAGAAGGAGAAGGTGTAGTCTGGAGGGTGAATCAGAAGAAGTAGACGAAGGAGAAGGAGAAGGTGAAGTCTGGAGGGTGAATCAGAAGAAGCAGAAGAAGGAGAAGGAGAAGGTGAAGTCTGGAGGGTGAATCAGATGAAGTAGAAGAAGGAGAAGGAGAAGGTGAAGTCTGGAGGGTGAATCAGAAGAAGCAGAAGAAGGAGAAGGAGAAGGTGAAGTCTGGAGGTTGAATCAGAAGAAGCAGAAGAAGGAGAAGGAGAAGGTGAAGTCTGGAGGGTTAATCAGAAGAAGTAGAAGAAGGAGAAGGAGAAGTTGAAGTCTGGAGGGTGAAGCAGAAGAAGTAGAAGAAGGAGAAGGAGAAGGTGAGGTCTGGAGGGTGAATCAGAAGAAGCAGAAGAAGGAGAAGGAGAAGGTGAAGTCTGGAGGGTGAATCAGAAGAAGGAGAAGAAGGAGAAGGAGAAGGTGAAGTCTGGAGGGTGAATCAGAAGAAGCAGAAGAAGGAGAAGGAGAAGGTGAAGTCAGGAGGGTGAATCAGAAGAAGCAGAAGAAGGAGAAGGAGAAGGTGAAGTTAGGAGGGTGAATCAGAAGAAGCAGAAGAAGGAGAAGGAGCAGGTGAAGTCAAGGGGGTGTAGCAGAAGAAGTAGAAGAAGGAGAAGGAGAAGGTGAAGTCAGGACGGTGAAGCAGAAGAAGCAGAAGAAGGAGAAGGAGAAGGTGAAGCCTGGAGGGCGCAGCAGAAGAAGCAGAAGAAGGAGAAAGAGAAGGTGAAGTCTGGAGTGTGAAGCAGAAGAAGCAGAAGAAGGAGAATGAGAAGGTGAAGTCTGGAGGGTGAATCAGAAGAAGCAGAAGAAGGAGAAGGAGAAGGTGAAGTCTGGAGGTTGAATCAGAAGATGTAGAAGAAGGAGAAGGAGAAGGTGAAGTCTGGAGGGTGAAGCAGAAGAAGTAGAAGAAGGAGAAGGAGAAGGTGAAGTCAGGAGGGTGAATCAGAAGAAGCAGAAGAAGGAGAAGGAGAAGGTGAAGTCTGGAGGGTGAATCAGAAGAATCAGAAGAAGGAGAAGGAGAAGGTGAAGTCTGGAGGGTGAATCAGAAGAAGCAGAAGAAAGAGAAGGAGAAGGTGAAGTCTGGAGGGTGAAGCAGAAGAAACAGAAGAAGGAGAAGGAGAAGGTGAAGACTGGAGGGTGAATCAGAAGAAGTAGAAGAAGGAGAAGGAGAAGGTGAAGTCTGGAGGGTGAATCAGAAGAAGTAGAAGAAGGAGAAGGAGAAGTTATAGTCTGGAGGGTGAATCAGAAGAAGTAGAAGAAGGAGAAGGAGAAGATGAAGTCTGGAGGGTGAATCAGAAGAAACAGAAGAAGGAGAAGGAGAAGGTGAAGTCTGGAGGGTGAATCAGAAGAAGTAGAAGAAGGAGAAGGAGAAGGTGTAGTCTGGAGGGTGAATCAGAAGAAGTAGACGAAGGAGAAGGAGAAGGTGAAGTCTGGAGGGTGAATCAGAAGAAGCAGAAGAAGGAGAAGGAGAAGGTGAAGTCTGGAGGGTGAATCAGATGAAGTAGAAGAAGGAGAAGGAGAAGGTGAAGTCTGGAGGGTGAATCAGAAGAAGCAGAAGAAGGAGAAGGAGAAGGTGAAGTCTGGAGGGTGAATCAGAAGAAGCAGAAGAAGGAGAAGGAGAAGGTGAAGTCTGGAGGGTGAATCAGAAGAAGTAGAAGAAGGAGAAGGAGAAGTTGAAGTCTGGAGGGTGAAGCAGAGGAAGTAGAAGATGGAGAAGGAGAAGGTGAATCAGGAGGGTGAATCAGAAGAAGTAGAAGAAGGAGAAGGAGAAGGTGAAGTCAGGAGGGTGAATCAGAAGAAGCAGAAGATGGAGAAGGAGAAGGTGAAGTCTGGAGGGTGAATCAGAAGAATCAGAAGAAGGAGAAGGAGAAGGTGAAGTCTGGAGGGTGAATCAGAAGAAGCAGAGCAAGGAGAAGGAGAAGGTGAAGTCTGGAGGGTGAATCAGAAGAAGCAGAATAAGGAGAAGGAGAAGGTGAAGTCTGGAGGGTGAATCAGAAGAAGCAGAATAAGGAGAAGGAGTAGGTGATGTCTGGAGGGTGAATCAGAAGAAGCAGAAGAAGGAGGAGGAGAAGGTGAAGTCTGGAGGGTGAATCAGAAGAAGTAGACGAAGGAGAAGGAGAAGGTGAAGTCTGGAGGGTGAATCAGAAGAAGCAGAAGAAGGAGAAGGAGAAGGTGAAGTCTGGAGGGTGAATCAGATGAAGTAGAAGAAGGAGAAGGAGAAGGTGAAGTCTGGAGGGTGAATCAGAAGAAGCAGAAGAAGGAGAAGGAGAAGGTGAAGTCTGGAGGGTGAATCAGAAGAAGCAGAAGAAGGAGAAGGAGAAGGTGAAGTCTGGAGGGTGAATCAGAAGAAGTAGAAGAAGGCGAAGGAGAAGTTGAAGTCTGGAGGGTGAAGCAGAGGAAGTAGAAGATGGAGAAGGAGAAGGTGAAGTCAGGAGGGTGAATCAGAAGAAGTAGAAGAAGGAGAAGGAGAAGGTGAAGTCAGGAGGGTGAATCAGAAGAAGCAGAAGATGGAGAAGGAGAAGGTGAAGTCTGGAGGGTGAATCAGAAGAATCAGATGAAGGAGAAGGAGAAGGTGAAGTCTGGAGGGTGAATCAGAAGAAGCAGAGGAAGGAGAAGGAGAAGGTGAAGTCTGGAGGGTGAATCAGAAGAAGCAGAATAAGGAGAAGGAGAAGGTGAAGTCTGGAGGGTGAATCAGAAGAAGCAGAATAAGGAGAAGGAGAAGGTGAAGTCTGGAGGGTGAATCAGAAGAAGCAGAAGAAGGAGAAGGAGAAGGTGAAGTCTGGAGGGTGAATCAGAAGAAGCAGAAGAAGGAGAAGGAGAAGGTGAAGTCTGGAGGGTGAAGCAGAAGAAGCAGAAGAAGGAGAAGGAGAAGGTGAAGTCAGGAGGGTGAATCAGAAGAAGTAGAAGAAGGAGAAGGAGAAGGTGAAGTCAGGAGGGTGAAGCAGAAGAAGCAGAAGAAGGAGAAGGAGAAGGTGAAGTCTGGAGGGTGAATCAGAAGAATCAGAAGAAGGAGAAGGAGAAGGTGAAGTCTGGAGGGTGAATCAGAAGAAGCAGAAGAAAGAGAAGGAGAAGGTGAAGTCTGGAGGGTGAAGCAGAAGAAACAGAAGAAGGAGAAGGAGAAGGTGAAGACTGGAGGGTGAATCAGAAGAAGTAGAAGAAGGAGAAGGAGAAGGTGAAGTCTGGAGGGTGAATCAGAAGAAGTAGAAGAAGGAGAAGGAGAAGGTGAAGTCTGGAGGGTGAATCAGAAGAAGCAGAAGAAGGAGAAGGAGAAGGTGAAGTCTGGAGGGTGAATCAGAAGAAGCAGAAGAAGGAGAAGGAGAAGATGAAGTCTGGAGGGTGAATCGGAAGAAGTAGAAGAAGGAGAAGGAGAAGGTGAAGTCTGGAGGGTGAATCAGAAGAAGTAGAAGAAGGAGAAGGAGAAGTTGAAGTCTGGAGGGTGAATCAGAAGAAGCAGAAGAAGGAGAAGGAAAAGGTGAAGTCTGGAGGGTGAATCAGAAGAAGCAGAAGAAGGAGAAGGAGAAGATGAAGTCTGGAGGGTGAATCAGAAGAAGTAGAAGAAGGAGAAGGAGAAGGTGAAGTCTGGAGGGTGAATCAGAAGAAGTAGAAGAAGGAGAAGGAGAAAATGAAGTCTGGAGGGTGAATCAGAAGAAACAGAAGATGGAGAAGGAGAAGGTGAAGTCTGGAGGGTGAATCAGAAGAAGTAGAAGAAGGAGAAGGAGAAGGTGTAGTCTGGAGGGTGAATCAGAAGAAGTAGACGAAGGAGAAGGAGAAGGTGAAGTCTGGAGGGTGAATCAGAAGAAGCAGAAGAAGGAGAAGGAGAAGGTGAAGTCTGGAGGGTGAATCAGAAGATGTAGAAGAAGGAGAAGGAGAAGGTGAAGTCTGGAGGGTGAATCAGAAGAAGCAGAAGAAGGAGAAGGAGAAGGTGAAGTCTGGAGGGTGAATCAGAAGAAGCAGAAGAAGGAGAAGGAGAAGGTGAAGTCTGGAGGGTGAATCAGAAGAAGTAGAAGAAGGAGAAGGAGAAGTTGAAGTCTGGAGGGTGAAGCAGAAGAAGTAGAAGAAGGAGAAGGAGAAGGTGAAGTCAGGAGGGTGAATCAGAAGAAGTAGAAGAAGGAGAAGGAGAAGGTGAAGTCAGGAGGGTGAATCAGAAGAAGCAGAAGAAGGAGATAGAGAAGGTGAAGTCTGGAGGGTGAATCAGAAGAATCAGAAGAAGGAGAAGGAGAAGGTGAAGTCTGGAGGGTGAAGCAGAAGAAGCAGAAGAAAGAGAAGGAGAAGGTGAAGTCTGGAGGGTGAAGCAGAAGAAACAGAAGAAGGAGAAGGAGAAGGTGAAGACTGGAGGGTGAATCAGAAGAAGTAGAAGAAGGAGAAGGAGAAGGTGAAGTCTGGAGGGTGAATCAGAAGAAGTAGAAGAAGGAGAAGGAGAAGGTGAAGTCTGGAGGGTGAATCAGAAGAAGCAGAAGAAGGAGAAGGAGAAGGTGAAGTCTGGAGGGTGAATCAGAAGAAGCAGAAGAAGGAGAAGGAGAAGATGAAGTCTGGAGGGTGAATCAGAAGAAGTAGAAGAAGGAGAAGGAGAAGGTGAGGTCTGGAGGGTGAATCAGAAGAAGCAGAAGAAGGAGAAGGAGAAGGTGAAGTCTGGAGGGTGAATCAGAAGAAGCAGAAGAAGGAGAAGGAGAAGGTGAAGTCTGGAGGGTGAATCAGAAGAAGCAGAAGAAGGAGAAGGAGAAGGTGAAGTCAGGAGGGTGAATCAGAAGAAGCAGAAGAAGGAGAAGGAGAAGGTGAAGTTAGGAGGGTGAATCAGAAGAAGCAGAAGAAGGAGAAGGAGCAGGTGAAGTCAGGGGGGTGTAGCAGAAGAAGTAGAAGAAGGAGAAGGAGAAGGTGAAGTCAGGACGGTGAAGCAGATGAAGCAGAAGAAGGAGAAGGAGAAGGTGAAGCCTGGAGGGCGCAGCAGAAGAAGCAGAAGAAGGAGAAGGAGAAGGTGAAGTCTGGAGTGTGAAGCAGAAGAAGCAGAAGAAGGAGAAGGAGAAGGTGAAGTCTGGAGGGTGAATCAGAAGAAGCAGAATAAGGAGAAGGAGAAGGTGAAGTCTGGAGGTTGAATCAGAAGAAGCAGAAGAAGGAGAAGGAGAAGGTGAAGTCTGGAGGGTGAATCAGAAGAAGTAGACGAAGGAGAAGGAGAAGGTGAAGTCTGGAGGGTGAATCAGAAGAAGCAGAAGAAGGAGAAGGAGAAGGTGAAGTCTGGAGGGTGAATCAGATGAAGTAGAAGAAGGTGAAGGAGAAGGTGAAGTCTGGAGGGTGAATCAGAAGAAGCAGAAGAAGGAGAAGGAGAAGGTGAAGTCTGGAGGGTGAATCAGAAGAAGCAGAAGAAGGAGAAGGAGAAGGTGAAGTCTGGAGGGTGAATCAGAAGAAGTAGAAGAAGGAGAAGGAGAAGTTGAAGTCTGGAGGGTGAAGCAGAGGAAGTAGAAGATGGAGAAGGAGAAGGTGAAGTCAGGAGGGTGAATCAGAAGAAGTAGAAGAAGGAGAAGGAGAAGGTGAAGTCAGGAGGGTGAATCAGAAGAAGCAGAAGATGGAGAAGGAGAAGGTGAAGTCTGGAGGGTGAATCAGAAGAATCAGAAGAAGGAGAAGGAGAAGGTGAAGTCTGGAGGGTGAATCAGAAGAAGCAGAGGAAGGAGAAGGAGAAGGTGAAGTCTGGAGGGTGAATCAGAAGAAGCAGAATAAGGAGAAGGAGAAGGTGAAGTCTGGAGGGTGAATCAGAAGAAGCAGAATAAGGAGAAGGAGAAGGTGAAGTCTGGAGGGTGAATCAGAAGAAGCAGAAGAAGGAGAAGGAGAAGGTGAAGTCTGGAGGGTGAATCAGAAGAAGCAGAAGAAGGAGAAGGAGAAGGTGAAGTCTGGAGGGTGAAGCAGAAGAAGCAGAAGAAGGAGAAGGAGAAGGTGAAGTCAGGAGGGTGAATCAGAAGAAGTAGAAGAAGGAGAAGGAGAAGGTGAAGTCAGGAGGGTGAAGCAGAAGAAGCAGAAGAAGGAGAAGGAGAAGGTGAAGTCTGGAGGGTGAATCAGAAGAATCAGAAGAAGGAGAAGGAGAAGGTGAAGTCTGGAGGGTGAATCAGAAGAAGCAGAAGAAAGAGAAGGAGAAGGTGAAGTCTGGAGGGTGAAGCAGAAGAAACAGAAGAAGGAGAAGGAGAAGGTGAAGACTGGAGGGTGAATCAGAAGAAGTAGAAGAAGGAGAAGGAGAAGGTGAAGTCTGGAGGGTGAATCAGAAGAAGTAGAAGAAGGAGAAGGAGAAGGTGAAGTCTGGAGGGTGAATCAGAAGAAGCAGAAGAAGGAGAAGGAGAAGGTGAAGTCTGGAGGGTGAATCAGAAGAAGCAGAAGAAGGAGAAGGAGAAGATGAAGTCTGGAGGGTGAATCGGAAGAAGTAGAAGAAGGAGAAGGAGAAGGTGAAGTCTGGAGGGTGAATCAGAAGAAGTAGAAGAAGGAGAAGGAGAAGTTGAAGTCTGGAGGGTGAATCAGAAGAAGCAGAAGAAGGAGAAGGAGAAGGTGAAGTCTGGAGGGTGAATCAGAAGAAGCAGAAGAAGGAGAAGGAGAAGATGAAGTCTGGAGGGTGAATCAGAAGAAGTAGAAGAAGGAGAAGGAGAAGGTGAAGTCTGGAGGGTGAATCAGAAGAAGTAGAAGAAGGAGAAGGAGAAGATGAAGTCTGGAGGGTGAATCAGAAGAAACAGAAGATGGAGAAGGAGAAGGTGAAGTCTGGAGGGTGAATCAGAAGAAGTAGAAGAAGGAGAAGGAGAAGGTGTAGTCTGGAGGGTGAATCAGAAGAAGTAGACGAAGGAGAAGGAGAAGGTGAAGTCTGGAGGGTGAATCAGAAGAAGCAGAAGAAGGAGAAGGAGAAGGTGAAGTCTGGAGGGTGAATCAGAAGAAGTAGAAGAAGGAGAAGGAGAAGGTGAAGTCTGGAGGGTGAATCAGAAGAAGCAGAAGAAGGAGAAGGAGAAGGTGAAGTCTGGAGGGTGAATCAGAAGAAGCAGAAGAAGGAGAAGGAGAAGGTGAAGTCTGGAGGGTGAATCAGAAGAAGTAGAAGAAGGAGAAGGAGAAGTTGAAGTCTGGAGGGTGAAGCAGAAGAAGTAGAAGAAGGAGAAGGAGAAGGTGAAGTCAGGAGGGTGAATCAGAAGAAGTAGAAGAAGGAGAAGGAGAAGGTGAAGTCAGGAGGGTGAATCAGAAGAAGCAGAAGAAGGAGATAGAGAAGGTGAAGTCTGGAGGGTGAATCAGAAGAATCAGAAGAAGGTGAAGGAGAAGGTGAAGTCTGGAGGGTGAAGCAGAAGAAGCAGAAGAAAGAGAAGGAGAAGGTGAAGTCTGGAGGGTGAAGCAGAAGAAACAGAAGAAGGAGAAGGAGAAGGTGAAGACTGGAGGGTGAATCAGAAGAAGTAGAAGAAGGAGAAGGAGAAGGTGAAGTCTGGAGGGTGAATCAGAAGAAGTAGAAGAAGGAGAAGGAGAAGGTGAAGTCTGGAGGGTGAATCAGAAGAAGCAGAAGAAGGAGAAGGAGAAGGTGAAGTCTGGAGGGTGAATCAGAAGAAGCAGAAGAAGGAGAAGGAGAAGATGAAGTCTGGAGGGTGAATCAGAAGAAGTAGAAGAAGGAGAAGGAGAAGGTGAGGTCTGGAGGGTGAATCAGAAGAAGCAGAAGAAGGAGAAGGAGAAGGTGAAGTCTGGAGGGTGAATCAGAAGAAGCAGAAGAAGGAGAAGGAGAAGGTGAAGTCTGGAGGGCGCAGCAGAAGAAGCAGAAGAAGGAGAATGAGAAGGTGAAGTCTGGAGTGTGAAGCAGAAGAAGCAGAAGAAGGAGAAGGAAAAGGTGAAGTCTGGAGGGCGCAGCAGAAGAAGCAGAAGAAGGAGAATGAGAAGGTGAAGTCTGGAGGGTGAATCAGAAGAAGCAGAAGAAGGAGAAGGAGAAGGTGAAGTCTGGAGGGTGAATCAGAAGAAGTAGAAGAAGGAGAAGGAGAAGGTGTAGTCTGGAGGGTGAATCAGAAGAAGTAGACGAAGGAGAAGGAGAAGGTGAAGTCAGGAGGGTGAATCAGAAGAAGTAGAAGAAGGAGAAGGAGAAGGTGAAGTCAGGAGGGTGAATCAGAACAATCAGAAGAAGGAGAAGGAGAAGGTGAAGTCTGGAGGGTGAATCAGAAGAAGCAGAAGAAAGAGAAGGAGAAGGTGAAGTCTGGAGGGTGAAGCAGAAGAAACAGAAGAAGGAGAAGGAGAAGGTGAAGACTGGAGGGTGAATCAGAAGAAGTAGAAGAAGGAGAAGGAGAAGGTGAAGTCTGGAGGGTGAATCAGAAGAAGTAGAAGAAGGAGAAGGAGAAGTTGAAGTCTGGAGGGTGAATCAGAAGAAGCAGAAGAAGGAGAAGGAGAAGGTGAAGTCTGGAGGGTGAATCAGAAGAAGCAGAAGAAGGAGAAGGAGAAGGTGAAATCAGGAGGGTGAATCAGAAGAATCAGAAGAAGGAGAAGGAGAAGGTGAAGTCTGGAGGGTGAATCAGAAGAAGCAGAAGAAAGAGAAGGAGAAGGTGAAGTCTGGAGGGTGAAGCAGAAGAAACAGAAGAAGGAGAAGGAGAAGGTGAAGACTGGAGGGTGAATCAGAAGAAGTAGAAGAAGGAGAAGGAGAAGGTGAAGTCTGGAGGGTGAATCAGAAGAAGTAGAAGAAGGAGAAGGAGAAGTTGAAGTCTGGAGGGTGAATCAGAAGAAGCAGAAGAAGGAGAAGGAGAAGGTGAAGTCTGGAGGGTGAATCAGAAGAAGCAGAAGAAGGAGAAGGAGAAGGTGAAGTCTGGAGGGTGAATCAGAAGAAGTAGAAGAAGGAGAAGGAGAAGATGAAGTCTGGAGGGTGAATCAGAAGAAACAGAAGAAGGAGAAGGAGAAGGTGAAGTCTGGAGGGTGAATCAGAAGAAGTAGAAGAAGGAGAAGGAGAAGGTGTAGTCTGGAGGGTGAATCAGAAGAAGTAGACGAAGGAGAAGGAGAAGGTGAAGTCTGGAGGGTGAATCAGAAGAAGCAGAAGAAGGAGAAGGAGAAGGTGAAGTCTGGAGGGTGAATCAGATGAAGTAGAAGAAGGAGAAGGAGAAGGTGAAGTCTGGAGGGTGAATCAGAAGAAGCAGAAGAAGGAGAAGGAGAAGGTGAAGTCTGGAGGGTGAATCAGAAGAAGCAGAAGAAGTAGAAGGAGAAGGTGAAGTCTGGAGGGTGAATCAGAAGAAGTAGAAGAAGGAGAAGGAGAAGTTGAAGTCTGGAGGGTGAAGCAGAAGAAGTAGAAGATGGAGAAGGAGAAGGTGAAGTCAGGAGGGTGAATCAGAAGAAGTAGAAGAAGGAGAAGGAGAAGGTGAAGTCAGGAGGGTGAATCAGAAGAAGCAGAAGATGGAGAAGGAGAAGGTGAAGTCTGGAGGGTGAATCAGAAGAATCAGAAGAAGGAGAAGGAGAAGGTGAAGTCTGGAGGGTGAATCAGAAGAAGCAGAGGAAGGAGAAGGAGAAGGTGAAGTCTGGAGGGTGAATCAGAAGAAGCAGAATAAGGAGAAGGAGAAGGTGAAGTCTGGAGGGTGAATCAGAAGAAGCAGAATAAGGAGAAGGAGAAGGTGAAGTCTGGAGGGTGAATCAGAAGAAGCAGAAGAAGGAGAAGGAGAAGGTGAAGTCTGGAGGGTGAATCAGAAGAAGCAGAAGAAGGAGAAGGAGAAGGTGAAGTCTGGAGGGTGAAGCAGAAGAAGTAGAAGAAGGAGAAGGAGAAGCTGAAGTCAGGAGGGTGAATCAGAAGAAGTAGAAGAAGGAGAAGAAGAAGGTGAAGTCAGGAGGGTGAATCAGAAGAAGCAGAAGAAGGAGAAGGAGAAGGTGAAGTCTGCAGGGTGAAACAGAAGAATCAGAAGAAGGAGAAGGAGAAGGTGAAGTCTGGAGGGTGAATCAGAAGAAGCAGAAGAAAGAGAAGGAGAAGGTGAAGTCTGGAGGGTGAAGCAGAAGAAACAGAAGAAGGAGAAGGAGAAGGTGAAGACTGGAGGGTGAATCAGAAGAAGTAGAAGAAGGAGAAGGAGAAGGTGAAGTCTGGAGGGTGAATCAGAAGAAGTAGAAGAAGGAGAAGGAGAAGGTGAAGTCTGGAGGGTGAATCAGAAGAAGCAGAAGAAGGAGAAGGAGAAGGTGAAGTCTGGAGGGTGAATCAGAAGAAGCAGAAGAAGGAGAAGGAGAAGATGAAGTCTGGAGGGTGAATCGGAAGAAGTAGAAGAAGGAGAAGGAGAAGTTGAAGTCTGGAGGGTGAATCAGAAGAAGCAGAAGAAGGAGAAGGAGAAGGTGAAGTCTGGAGGGTGAATCAGAAGAAGCAGAAGAAGGAGAAGGAGAAGATGAAGTCTGGAGGGTGAATCAGAAGAAGTAGAAGAAGGAGAAGGAGAAGGTGAAGACTGGAGGGTGAATCAGAAGAAGTAGAAGAAGGAGAAGGAGAAGGTGAAGTCTGGAGGGTGAATCAGAAGAAGCAGAAGAAGGAGATGGAGAAGGTGAAGTCTGGAGGGTGAATCAGAAGAAGCAGAAGAAGGAGAAGGAGAAGATGAAGTCTGGAGGGTGAATCGGAAGAAGTAGAAGAAGGAGAAGGAGATGGTGAAGTCTGGAGGGTGAATCAGAAGAAGTAGAAGAAGGAGAAGGAGAAGTTGAAGTCTGGAGGGTGAATCAGAAGAAGTAGAAGAAGGAGAAGGAGAAGGTGAAGTCTGGAGGGTGAATCAGAAGAAGCAGAAGAAGGAGAAGGAGAAGATGAAGTCTGGAGGGTGAATCAGAAGAAGTAGAAGAAGGAGAAGGAGAAGGTGAAGTCTGGAGGGTGAATCAGAAGAAGTAGAAGAAGGAGAAGGAGAAGATGAAGTCTGGAGGGTGAATCAGAAGAAACAGAAGATGGAGAAGGAGAAGGTGAAGTCTGGAGGGTGAATCAGAAGAAGTAGAAGAAGGAGAAGGAGAAGGTGTAGTCTGGAGGGTGAATCAGAAGAAGTAGACGAAGGAGAAGGAGAAGGTGAAGTCTGGAGGGTGAATCAGAAGAAGCAGAAGAAGGAGAAGGAGAAGGTGAAGTCTGGAGGGTGAATCAGAAGAAGTAGAAGAAGGAGAAGGAGAAGGTGAAGTCTGGAGGGTGAATCAGAAGAAGCAGAAGAAGGAGAAGGAGAAGGTGAAGTCTGGAGGGTGAATCAGAAGAAGCAGAAGAAGGAGAAGGAGAAGGTGAAGTCTGGAGGGTGAATCAGAAGAAGTAGAAGAAGGAGAAGGAGAAGTTGAAGTCTGGAGGGTGAAGCAGAAGAAGTAGAAGAAGGAGAAGGAGAAGGTGAAGTCAGGAGGGTGAATCAGAAGAAGTAGAAGAAGGAGAAGGAGAAGGTGAAGTCAGGAGGGTGAATCAGAAGAAGCAGAAGAAGGAGATAGAGAAGGTGAAGTCTGGAGGGTGAATCAGAAGAATCAGAAGAAGGAGAAGGAGAAGGTGAAGTCTGGAGGGTGAAGCAGAAGAAGCAGAAGAAAGAGAAGGAGAAGGTGAAGTCTGGAGGGTGAAGCAGAAGAAACAGAAGAAGGAGAAGGAGAAGGTGAAGACTGGAGGGTGAATCAGAAGAAGTAGAAGAAGGAGAAGGAGAAGGTGAAGTCTGGAGGGTGAATCAGAAGAAGTAGAAGAAGGAGAAGGAGAAGGTGAAGTCTGGAGGGTGAATCAGAAGAAGCAGAAGAAGGAGAAGGAGAAGGTGAAGTCTGGAGGGTGAATCAGAAGAAGCAGAAGAAGGAGAAGGAGAAGATGAAGTCTGGAGGGTGAATCAGAAGAAGTAGAAGAAGGAGAAGGAGAAGGTGAGGTCTGGAGGGTGAATCAGAAGAAGCAGAAGAAGGAGAAGGAGAAGGTGAAGTCTGGAGGGTAAATCAGAAGAAGCAGAAGAAGGAGAAGGAGAAGGTGAAGTCTGGAGGGCGCAGCAGAAGAAGCAGAAGAAGGAGAATGAGAAGGTGAAGTCTGGAGTGTGAAGCAGAAGAAGCAGAAGAAGGAGAAGGAGGAGGTGAAGTCTGGAGGGCGCAGCAGAAGAAGCAGAAGAAGGAGAATGAGAAGGTGAAGTCTGGAGGGTGAATCAGAAGAAGCAGAAGAAGGAGAAGGAGAAGGTGAAGTCTGGAGGGTGACTCAGAAGAAGTAGAAGAAGGAGAAGGAGAAGGTGAAGTCAGGAGGGTGAATCAGAAGAAGTAGAAGAAGGAGAAGGAGAAGGTGAAGTCAGGAGGGTGAATCAGAAGAAGCAGAAGAAGGAGATAGAGAAGGTGAAGTCTGGAGGGTGAATCAGAAGAATCAGAAGAAGGAGAAGGAGAAGGTGAAGTCTGGAGGGTGAAGCAGAAGAAGCAGAAGAAAGAGAAGGAGAAGGTGAAGTCTGGAGGGTGAAGCAGAAGAAACAGAAGAAGGAGAAGGAGAAGGTGAAGACTGGAGGGTGAATCAGAAGAAGTAGAAGAAGGAGAAGGAGAAGGTGAAGTCTGGAGGGTGAATCAGAAGAAGTAGAAGAAGGAGAAGGAGAAGGTGAAGTCTGGAGGGTGAATCAGAAGAAGCAGAAGAAGGAGAAGGAGAAGGTGAAGTCTGGAGGGTGAATCAGAAGAAGCAGAAGAAGGAGAAGGAGAAGATGAAGTCTGGAGGGTGAATCAGAAGAAGTAGAAGAAGGAGAAGGAGAAGGTGAGGTCTGGAGGGTGAATCAGAAGAAGCAGAAGAAGGAGAAGGAGAAGGTGAAGTCTGGAGGGTGAATCAGAAGAAGCAGAAGAAGGAGAAGGAGAAGGTGAAGTCTGGAGGGCGCAGCAGAAGAAGCAGAAGAAGGAGAATGAGAAGGTGAAGTCTGCAGGGTGAATCAGAAGAAGTAGAAGAAGGAGAAGGAGAAGGAGAAGTCTGGAGGGTGAATCAGAAGAAGCAGAAGAAGGAGAACGGGAAGGTGAAGTCTGGAGGGAGAAGCAGAAGAAGTAGAAGAAGGAGAAGGAGAAGGTGAAGTCTGGAGGGTGAATCAGAAGAAGTAGAAGAAGGAGAAGGCGAAGGTAAAGTCTGGAGGGTGAATCAGAAGAAGTAGAAGAAGGAGAAGGAGAAGGTGAAGTCTGGAGGGTGAATCGGAAGAAGCAGAAGAAGGAGAAGGAGAAGGTGAAGTCTGGAGGGTGAATCAGAAGAAGTAGAAGAAGGAGAAGGAGAAGGTGTAGTCTGGGGGGTGAATCAGAAGAAGTAGACGAAGGAGAAGGAGAAGGTGAAGTCTGGAGGGTGAATCAGAAGAAGCAGAAGAAGAAGAAGGAGAAGGTGAAGTCTGGAGGGTGGATCAGAAGAGGTAGAAGAAGGATAAGGAGAAGGTGAAGTCTGGAGGGTGAACCAGAAGAAGCAGAAGAAGGAGAAGGAGAAGGTGCAGTCTGGAGGGTGAATCAGAAGAAGCAGAAGAAGGAGAAGGAGAAGGTGAAGTCTGGAGGGTGAATCAGAAGAAGTAGAAGAAGGAGAAGGAGAAGGTGAAGTCTGGAGGGTGAATCAGAAGAAGTAGAAGAAGGAGAAGGAGAAGGCGAAGTCTGGAGGGTGAATCAGAAGAAGCAGAAGAAGGAGAAGGAAAAGGTGAAGTCTGGAGGGTGAATCAGAAGAAGCAGAAGAAGGAGAAGGAGAAGATGAAGTCTGGAGGGTGAATCAGAAGAAGTAGAAGAAGGAGAAGGAGAAGGTGAAGTCTGGAGGGTGAATCAGCAGAAGCAGAAGAAGGAGAAGGAGAAGGTGAAGTCTGGAGGGTGAATCAGAAGAAGCAGAAGAAGGAGAAGGAGAAGGTGAAGTCTGGAGGGTGAATCAGAAGAAGTAGAAGAAGTTGAAGGAGAAGGTGAAGTCTGGAGGGTGAATCAGAAGAAGCAGAAGAAGGAGAAGGAGAAGGTGAAGTCTGGAGGGTGAATCAGAAGAAGCAGAAGAAAGAGAAGGAGAAGGTGATGTCTGGAGGGTGAAGCAGAAGAAACAGAAGAAGGAGAAGGAGAAGGTGAAGACTGGAGGGTGAATCAGAAGAAGTAGAAGAAGGAGAAGGAGAAGGTGAAGTCTGGAGGGTGAATCAGAAGAAGTAGAAGAAGTTGAAGGAGAAGGTGAAGTCTGGAGGGTGAATCAGAAGAAGCAGAAGAAGGAGAAGGAGAAGGTGAAGTCTGGAGGGTGAATCAGAAGAAGCAGAAGAAGAAGAAGGAGAAGATGAAGTCTGGAGGGTGAATCAGAAGAAGTAGAAGAAGGAGAAGGAGAAGGTGAGGTCTGGAGGGTGAATCAGAAGAAGCAGAAGAAGGAGAAGGAGAAGGTGAAGTCTGGAGGGTGAATCAGAAGAAGCAGAAGAAGGAGAAGGAGAAGGTGAAGTTAGGAGGGTGAATCAGAAGAAGCAGAAGAAGGAGAAGGAGAAGGTGAAGTCAGGGGGGTGAAGCAGAAGAAGTAGAAGAAGGAGAAGGAGAAGGTGAAGTCAGGAGGGTGAAGCAGAAGAAGCAGAAGAAGGAGAAGGAGAAGGTGAAGTCTGGAGGGCGCAGCAGAAGAAGCAGAAGAAGGAGAAGGAGAAGGTGCAGTCTGGAGGGTGAAGCAGAAGAAGCAGAAGAAGGAGAAGGAGAAGGTGAAGTCTGGAGGGTGAAACAGAAGAAGTAGAAGAAGGAGAAGGAGAAGGTGAAGTCAGGAGGGTGAAGCAGAAGAAGCAGATGAAGGAGAAGGAGAAGGTGAAGTCTGGAGGGTGAATCAGAAGAAGTAGAAGAAGGAGAAGGAGAAGGTGAAGTCAGGAGGGTGAAGCAGAAGAAGTAGAAGAAGGAGAAGGAGGAGGCGAAGCCTGGAGTGTGAAACAGAAGAAGTAGAAGAAGGAGAAGGAGAAGGTGAAGTCTGGAGCGTGAATCAGAAGATGTAGAAGAAGGAGAAGGAGAAGGTGAAGTCTGGAGGGTCAATCAGAAGAAGTAGAAGAAGGAGAAGGAGAAGGTGAAGTCTGGAGGGTGAATCAGAAGAAGCAGAAGAAGGAGAAGGAGAAGGTGAAGTCTGGAGGGTGAATCAGAAGAAGTAGAAGAAGGAGAAGGAGAAGGTGTAGTCTGGACGGTGAATCAGAAGAAGTAGACGAAGGAGAAGGAGAAGGTGAAGTCTGCAGGGTGAATCAGAAGAAGCAGAAGAAGGAGAAGGAGAAGGTGAAGTCTGGAGGGTGAATCAGAAGAAGGAGAAGAAGGAGAAGGAGAAGGTGAAGTCTGGAGGGTGAATCAGAAGAAGCAGAAGAAGGAGAAGGAGAAGGTGAAGTCTGGAGGGTGAATCAGAAGAAGCAGAAGAAGGAGAAGGAGAAGGTGAAGTCTGGAGGGTGAATCAGAAGAAGCAGAATAAGGAGAAGGAGATGGTGAAGTCAGGAGGGCGAATCAGAAGAAGCAGAAGAAGGAGAAGGGGAAGGTGAAGTCTGGAGGGTGAATCAGAAGAAGTAGACGAAGGAGAAGGAGAAGGTGAAGTCTGGAGGGTGAATCAGAAGAAGTAGAAGAAGGAGAAGGAGAAGGTGAAGTCTGGAGGTTGAATCAGAAGAAGCAGAAGAAGGAGAAGGAGAAGGTGAAGTCTGGAGGATTAATCAGAAGAAGCAGAAGAAGGAGAAGGAGACGATGAAGTCTGGAGGGTGAATCAGAAGAAGCAGAAGAAGGAGAAGGAGAAGGTGAAGTCTGGAGGGTGAATCAGAAGAAGCAGAAGAAGGAGAAGGAGAAGGTGAAGTCTGGAGGGTGAATCAGAAGAAGCAGAAGAAGGAGAAGGAGAAGGTGAAGTCTGGAGGGTGAATCAGAAGAAGCAGAATAAGGAGAAGGAGAAGGTGAAGTCTGGAGGGTGAATCAGAAGAAGCAGAAGAAGGAAAAGGTGAAGTCTGGAGGGTGAATCAGAAGAAGTAGAAGAAGGAGAAGGAGAAGGTGAAGTCTGGAGGGTGAAGCAGAAGAAGTAGAAGAAGGAGAAGGAGAAGGTGGAGTCAGGAGGGTGAATCAGAAGAAGTAGAAGAAGGAGAAGGAGAAGGTGAAGTCAGGAGGGTGAATCAGAAGAAGCTGAAGAAGGAGAAGGAGAAGGTGAAGTCTGGAGGGTGAATCGGAAGAAGCAGAAGAAGGAGAAGGAGAAGGTGAAGTCTGGAGGGTGAATCAGAAGAAGTAGAAGAAGGAGAAGGAGAAGGTGTAGTCTGGAGGGTGAATCAGAAGAAGTAGACGAAGGAGAAGGAGAAGGTGAAGTCTGGAGGGTGAATCAGAAGAAGCAGAAGAAGGAGAAGGAGAAGGTGAAGTCTGGAGGGTGGATCAGAAGAGGTAGAAGAAGGATAAGGAGAAGGTGAAGTCTGGAGGGTGAACCAGAAGAAGCAGAAGAAGGAGAAGGAGAAGGTGAAGTCTGGAGGGTGAATCAGAAGAAGCAGAAGAAGGAGAAGGAGAAGGTGAAGTCTGGAGGGTGAATCAGAAGAAGTAGAAGAAGGAGAAGGAGAAGGTGAAGTCTGGAGGATGAATCAGAAGAAGTAGAAGAAGGAGAAGGAGAAGGCGAAGTCTGGAGGGTGAATCAGAAGAAGCAGAAGAAGGAGAAGGAGAAGGTGAAGTCTGGAGGGTGAATCAGAAGAAGCAGAAGAAGGAGAAGGAGAAGATGAAGTCTGGAGGGTGAATCAGAAGAAGTAGAAGAAGGAGAAGGAGAAGGTGAAGTCTGGAGGGTGAATCAGCAGAAGCAGAAGAAGGAGAAGGAGAAGGTGAAGTCTGGAGGGTGAATCAGAAGAAGCAGAAGAAGGAGAAGGAGAAGGTGAAGTCTGGAGGGTGAATCAGAAGAAGTAGAAGAAGTTGAAGGAGAAGGTGAAGTCTGGAGGGTGAATCAGAAGAAGCAGAAGAAGGAGAAGGAGAAGGTGAAGTCTGGAGGGTGAATCAGAAGAAGCAGAAGAAAGAGAAGGAGAAGTTGATGTCTGGAGGGTGAAGCAGAAGAAACAGAAGAAGGAGAAGGAGAAGGTGAAGACTGGAGGGTGAATCAGAAGAAGTAGAAGAAGGAGAAGGAGAAGGTGAAGTCTGGAGGGTGAATCAGAAGAAGTAGAAGAAGTTGAAGGGGAAGGTGAAGTCTGGAGGGTGAATCAGAAGAAGCAGAAGAAGGAGAAGGAGAAGGTGAAGTCTGGAGGGTGAATCAGAAGAAGCAGAAGAAGAAGAAGGAGAAGATGAAGTCTGGAGGGTGAATCAGAAGAAGTAGAAGAAGGAGAAGGAGAAGGTGAGGTCTGGAGGGTGAATCAGAAGAAGCAGAAGAAGGAGAAGGAGAAGGTGAAGTCTGGAGGGTGAATCAGAAGAAGCAGAAGAAGCAGAAGGAGAAGGTGAAGTTAGGAGGGTGAATCAGAAGAAGCAGAAGAAGGAGAAGGAGAAGGTGAAGTAAGGGGGGTGAAGCAGAAGAAGTAGAAGAAGGAGAAGGAGAAGCTGAAGTCAGGAGGGTGAAGCAGAAGAAGCAGAAGAAGGAGAAGGAGAAGGTGAAGTCTGGAGGGCGCAGCAGAAGAAGCAGAAGAAGGAGAAGGAGAAGGTGCAGTCTGGAGGGTGAAGCAGAAGAAGCAGAAGAAGGAGAAGGAGAAGGTGAAGTCTGGAGGGTGAAACAGAAGAAGTCGAAGAAGGAGAAGGAGAAGGTGAAGTCAGGAGGGTGAAGCAGAAGAAGCAGAAGAAGGAGAAGGAGAAGGTGAAGTCTGGAGGGTGAATCAGAAGAAGTAGAAGAAGGAGAAGGAGAAGGTGAAGTCAGGAGGGTGAAGCAGAAGAAGTAGAAGAAGGAGAAGGAGAAGGCGAAGCCTGGAGTGTGAAACAGAAGAAGTAGAAGAAGGAGAAGGAGAAGGTGAAGTCTGGAGCGTGAATCAGAAGATGTAGAAGAAGGAGAAAGAGAAGGTGAAGTCTGGAGGGTCAATCAGAAGAAGTAGAAGAAGGAGAAGGAGAAGGTGAAGTCTGGAGGGTGAATCAGAAGAAGCAGAAGAAGGAGAAGGAGAAGGTGAAGTCTGGAGGGTGAATCAGAAGAAGTAGAAGAAGGAGAAGGAGAAGGTGTAGTCTGGACGGTGAATCAGAAGAAGTCAACGAAGGAGAAGGAGAAGGTGAAGTCTGCAGAGTGAATCAGAAGAAGCAGAAGAAGGAGAAGGAGAAGGTGAAGTCTGGAGGGTGAATCAGAAGAAATAGAAGAAGGAGAAGGAGAAGGTGAAGTCTGGAGGGTGAATCAGAAGAAGCAGAAGAAGGAGAAGGAGAAGGTGAAGTCTGGAGGGTGAATCAGAAGAAGCAGAAGAAGGAGAAGGAGAAGGTGAAGTCTGGAGGGTGAATCGGAAGAAGCAGAATAAGGAGAAGGAGAAGGTGAAGTCAGGAGGGTGAATCAGAAGAAGCAGAAGAAGGAGAAGGGGAAGGTGAAGTCTGGAGGGTGAATCAGAAGAAGTAGAAGAAGGAGAAGGAGAAGGTGAAGTCTGGAGGGTGAATCAGAAGAAGTAGAAGAAGGAGAAGGAGAAGGTGAAGTCTGGAGGTTGAATCAGAAGAAGCAGAAGAAGGAGAAGGAGAAGGTGAAGTCTGGAGGATGAATCAGAAGAAGCAGAAGAAGGAGAAGGAGACGATGAAGTCTGGAGGATGAATCAGAAGAAGCAGAAGAAGGAGAAGGAGAAGGTGAAGTCTGGAGGGTGAATCAGAAGAAGCAGAAGAAGGAGAAGGATAAGGTGAAGTCTGGAGGGTGAATCAGAAGAAGCAGAAGAAGGAGAAGGAGAAGGTGAAGTCTGGAGGGTGAATCAGAAGAAGCAGAATAAGGAGAAGGAGAAGGTGAAGTCTGGAGGGTGAATCAGAAGAAGCAGAAGAAGGAGAAGGTGAAGTCTGGAGGTTGAATCAGAAGAAGTAGAAGAAGGAGAAGGAGAAGGTGAAGTCTGGAGGGTGAAGCAGAAGAAGTAGAAGAAGGAGAAGGAGAAGGTGAAGTCAGGAGGGTGAATCAGAAGAAGTAGAAGAAGGAGAAGGAGAAGGTGAAGTCAGGAGGGTGAATCAGAAGAAGCTGAAGAAGGAGAAGGAGAAGGTGAAGTCTGGATGGTGAATCAGAAGAATCAGAAGAAGGAGAAGGAGAAGGTGAAGTCTGGAGGGTGAATCAGAAGAAGCAGAATAAAGAGAAGGAGAAGGTGATGTCTGGAGGGTGAAGCAGAAGAAACAGAAGAAGGAGAAGGAGAAGGTGAAGACTGGAGGGTGAATCAGAAGAAGTAGAAGAAGGAGAAGGAGAAGGTGAAGTCTGGAGGGTGAATCAGAAGAAGTAGAAGAAGTTGAAGGAGAAGGTGAAGTCTGGAGGGTGAATCAGAAGAAGCAGAAGAAGGAGCAGGAGAAGGTGAAGTCTGGAGGGTGAATCAGAAGAAGCAGAAGAAGAAGAAGGAGAAGATGAAGTCTGGAGGGTGAATCAGAAGAAGTAGAAGAAGGAGAAGGAGAAGGTGAAGTCAGGGGGATGAAGCAGAAGAAGTAGAAGAAGGAGAAGGAGAAGGTGAAGTCAGGAGGGTGAAGCAGAAGAAGCAGAAGAAGGCGAAGGAGAAGCTGAAGTCTGGAGGGCGCAGCAGAAGAAGCAGAAGAAGGAGAAGGAGAAGGTGCAGTCTGGAGGGTGAAGCAGAAGAAGCAGAAGAAGGAGAAGGAGAAGGTGAAGTCTGGAGAGTGAAACAGAAGAAGTAGAAGAAGGAGAAGGAGAAGGTGAAGTCAGGAGGTTGAAGCAGAAGAAGCAGAAGAAGGAGAAGGAGAAGGTGAAGTCTGGAGGGTGAATCAGAAGAAGTAGAAGAAGGAGAAGGAGAAGGTGAAGTCAGGAGGGTGAAGCAGAAGAAGCAGAAGAAGGAGAAGGAGAAGGTGAAGTCTGGAGGGTGAAGCAGAAGAAGCAGAAGAAGGAGAAGGAGAAGGTGAAGTCTGGAGGGTGAAGCAGAAGAAGCAGAAGAAGGAGAAGAAGAAGGTGAAGTCAGGAGGGTGAATCAGAAGAAGTAGAAAAAGGAGAAGGAGAAGGTGAAGTCTGGAGGGTGAATCAGAAGAAGTAGAAGAAGGAGAAGGAGAAGGTGAAGTCTGGAGGGTGAATCAGAAGAAGGAGAATGTGAAGTCTGGAGGGTGAATCAGAAGAAGCAGAAGAAGGAGAACGGGAAGGTGAAGACTGGAGGGAGAAGCAGAAGAAGTAGAAGAAGGAGAAGGAGAAGGTGAAGTCTGGAGGGTGAATCAGAAGAAGTAGAAGAAGGAGAAGGCGAAGGGAAAGTCTGGAGGGTGAATCAGAAGAAGTAGAAGAAGGAGAAGGAGAAGGTGAAGTCTGGAGGGTGAATCGGAAGAAGCATAAGAAGGAGAAGGAGAAGGTGAAGTCTGGAGGGTGAATCAGAAGAAGTAGAAGAAGGAGAAGGAGAAGGTGTAGTCTGGAGGGTGAATCAGAAGAAGTAGACGAAGGAGAAGGAGAAGGTGAAATCTGGAGGGTGAATCAGAAGAAGCAGAAGAAGGAAAAGGAGAAGGTGAAGTCTGGAGGGTGAATCAGAAGTGGTAGAAGAAGGATAAGGAGAAGGTGAAGTCTGGAGGGTGAACCAGAAGAAGCAGAAGAAGGAGAAGGAGAAGGTGAAGTCTGGAGGGTGAATCAGACGAAGCAGTAGAAGGAGAAGGAGAAGGTGACGTCTGGAGGGTGAATCAGAAGAAGTAGAAGAAGTAGAAGGAGAAGGTGAAGTCTGGAGGGTGAATCAGAAGAAGTAGAAGAAGGAGAAGGAGAAGGTGAAGTCTGGAGGGTGAATCAGAAGAAGCAGAAGAAGGAGAAGGAGAAGGTGAAGTCAGGTGGGTGAATCAGAAGAAGAAGAAGAAGGAGAAGGAGAAGGTGAAGTCTGGAGGGTGAATCAGAAGAAGCAGAAGAAGGAGAAGGAGAAGGTGAAGACTGGAGGGTGAATCAGAAGAAGTAGAAGAAGGAGAAGGAGAAGGTGAAGTCTGGAGGGTGAATCAGAAGAAGTAGAAGAAGGAGAAGGAGAAGGCGAAGTCTGGAGGGTGAATCAGAAGAAGCAGAAGAAGGAGAAGGAGAAGGTGAAGTCTGGAGGGTGAATCAGAAGAAGCAGAAGAAGGAGAAGGAGAAGATGAAGTCTGGAGGGTGAATCAGAAGAAGTAGAAGAAGGAGAAGGAGAAGGTGAGGTCTGGAGGGTGAATCAGAAGAAGCAGAAGAAGGAGAAGGAGAAGGTGAAGTCTGAAGGGTGAATCAGAAGAAGCAGAAGAAGGAGAAGGAGAAGGTGAAGTCTGGAGGGTGAATCAGAAGAAGCAGAAGAAGGAGAAGGAGAAGGTGAAGTCTGGAGGGTGAATCAGAAGAAGCAGAAGCAGACGAAGGAGAAGGTGAAGTCTGGAGGGTGAATCAGAAGAAGTAGAAGAAGGAGAAGGAGAAGGTGAGGTCTGCAGGGTGAATCAGAAGAAGTAGAAGAAGGAGAAGGAGAAGGTGAAGTCTGGAGGGTGCATCAGAAGAAGCAGAAGAAGGAGAACGGGAAGGTGAAGTCTGGAGGGAGAAGCAGAATAAGTAGAAGAAGGAGAAGGAGAAGGTGAAGTCTGGAGGGTGAATCAGAAGAAGTAGAAGAAGGAGAAGGCGAAGGTAAAGTCTGGAGGGTGAATCAGAAGAAGTAGAAGAAGGAGAAGGAAAAGGTGAAGTCTGGAGGGTGAATCGGAAGAAGCAGAAGAAGGAGAAGGAGAAGGTGAAGTCTGGAGGGTGAATCAGAAGAAGTAGAAGAAGGAGAAGGAGAAGGTGTAGTCTGTAGGGTGAATCAGAAGAAGTAGACGAAGGAGAAGGAGAAGGTGAAGTCTGGAGGGTGAATCAGAAGAAGCAGAAGAAGGAGAAGGAGAAGGTGAAGTCTGGAGGGTGGATCAGAAGAGGTAGAAGAAGGATAAGGAGAAGGTGAAGTCTGGAGGGTGAACCAGAAGAAGCAGAAGAAGGAGAAGGAGAAGGTGAAGTCTGGAGGGTGAATCAGAAGAAGCAGAAGAAGGAGAAGGAGAAGGTGAAGTCTGGAGGGTGAATCAGAAGAAGTAGAAGAAGGAGAAGGAGAAGGTGAAGTCTGGAGGGTGAATCAGAAGAAGTAGAAGAAGGAGAAGGAGAAGGCGAAGTCTGGAGGGTGAATCAGAAGAAGCAGAAAAAGGAGAAGGAGAAGGTGAAGTCTGGAGGGTGAATCAGAAGAAGCAGAAGAAGGAGAAGGAGAAGATGAAGTCTGGAGGGTGAATCAGAAGAAGTAGAAGAAGGAGAAGGAGAAGGTGAAGTCTGGAGGGTGAATCAGCAGAAGCAGAAGAAGGAGAAGGAGAAGGTGAAGTCTGGAGGGTGAATCAGAAGAAGCAGAAGAAGGAGAAGGAGAAGGTGAAGTCTGGAGGGTGAATCAGAAGAAGCAGAATAAGGAGAAGGAGAATGTGAAGTCTGGAGGGTGAATCAGAAGAAGCAGAAGAAGGAGAAGGAGAAGGTGAAGTCTGGAGGGTGAATCAGAAGAAGTAGAAGAAGGAGAAGGAGAAGGTGAAGTCTGGAGGGTGAAGCAGAAGAAGTAGAAGAAGGAGAAGGAGAAGGTGAAGTCAGGAGGGTGAATCAGAAGAAGTAGAAGAAGGAGAAGGAGAAGGTGAAGTCAGGAGGGTGAATCAGAAGAAGCAGAAGAAGGAGAAGGAGAAGGTGAAGTCTGGAGGGTGAATCAGAAGAATCAGACGAAGGAGAAGGAGAAGGTGAAGTCTGGAGGGTGAATCAGAAGAAGCAGAAGAAAGAGAAGGAGAAGGTGAAGTCTGGAGGGTGAAGCAGAAGAAGCAGAAGAAGGAGAAGGAGAAGGTGAAGACTGGAGGGTGAATCAGAAGAAGTAGAAGAAGGAGAAGGAGAAGGTGAAGTCTGGAGGGTGAATCAGAAGAAGTAGAAGAAGGAGAAGGAGAAGGGGAAGTCTGGAGGGTGAATCAGAAGAAGCAGAAGAAGGAGAAGTAGAAGATGAAGTCTGGAGCGTGAATCAGAAGAAGCAGAAGAAGGAGAAGGAGAAGATGAAGTCTGGAGGGTGAATCAGAAGAAGTAGAAGAAGGAGAAGGAGAAGGTGAGGTCTGGAGGGTGAATCAGAAGAAGCAGAAGAAGGAGAAGGAGAAGGTGAAGTCTGGAGGGTGAATCAGAAGAAGCAGAAGCAGGAGAAGGAGAAGGTGAAGTCTGGAGGGTGAATCAGAAGAAGCAGAAGAAGGAGAAGGAGAAGGTGAAGTCAGGAGGGTGAATCAGAAGAAGCAGAAGAAGGAGAAGGAGAAGGTGAAGTTAGGAGGGTGAATCAGAAGAAGCAGAAGAAGGAGAAGGAGAAGTTGAGGTCAGGGGGGTGAAGCAGAAGAAGTAGAAGAAGGAGAAGGAGAAGGTGAAGTCAGGAGGGTGAAGCAGAAGAAGCAGAAGAAGGAGAAGGAGAAGGTGAAGTCAGGAGGGTGAAGCAGAAGAAGCAGAAGAAGGAGATGGAGACGGTGAAGTCTGGAGTGCGCAGCAGAAGAAGCAGAAGAAGGAGAAGGAGAAGGTGAAGTCCTAAGGGTGAAGCAGAAGAAGCAGAAGAAGGAGAAGGAGAAGGTGAAGTCTGGAGGGTGAATCAGAAGAAGTAGAAGAAGGAGAAGGAGAAGGTGAAGTCAGGAGGGTGAAGCAGAAGAAGCAGAAGAAGGAGAAGGAGAAGGTGAAATCTGGAGGGTGAAGCAGAAGAAGCAGAAGAAGGAGAAGGAGAAGGTGAAGTCTGGAGGGTGAAGCAGAAGAAGCAGAAGAAGGAAAAGGAGAAGGTGAAGTCTGGAGGGTGAATCAGAAGAAGTAGAAGAAGGAGAAGGAGAAGGTGAAGTAAGGAGGGTGAAGCAGAAGAAGCAGAAGAAGGAGAAGGAGAAGGTGAAGTCTGGAGGGTGAAGCAGAAGAAGGAGAAGGAGAAGGTGAAGTCTGGAGGGTGAAGCAGAAGAAGCAGAAGAAGGAGAAGGACAAGGTGAAGTCAGGAGGATGAATCAGAAGAAGTAGAAGAAGTAAAAGGAGAAGGTGAAGTCTGGAGGGTGAATCAGAAGAAGTAGAAGAAGGAGAAGGAGAAGGTGAAGTCTGGAGGGTGAATCAGAAGAAGTGGAAGAAGGAGAAGGAGAAGGTGAAGTCTGGAGGGTGAAGCAGAAGAAGCAGAAGAAGGAGAAGGAGAAGGTGAAGTCTGGAGGGTGAATCAGAAGAAGTAGAAGAAGGAGAAGGAGAAGGTGAAGTCTGGAGGGTGAAGCAGAAGAAGCAGAAGAAGGAGAAGGAGAAGGTGAAGTCTGGAGGGTGAATCAGAAGAAGTAGAAGAAGGAGAAGGAGAAGGTGAAGTCTGGAGGGTGAATCAGAAGAAGCAGAAGAAGGAGAAGGAGAAGATGAAGTCTGGAGGGTGAATCAGAAGAAGCAGAAGAAGGAGAAGGAGAAGGTGAAGTCTGGAGGGTGAATCAGAAGAAGCAGATTAAGGAGAAGGAGAAGGTGAAGTCTGGAGGGTGAATCAGAAGAAGCAGAAGAAGGAGAAGGAGAAGGTGAAGTCTGGAGGGTGAATCAGAAGAAGTAGAAGAAGGAGAAGGAGAAGGTGAAGTCTGGAGAGTGAAGCAGAAGAAGTAGAAGAAGGAGAAGGAGAAGGTGAAGTCAGGAGGGTGAATCAGAAGAAGTAGAAGAAGGAGAAGGAGAAGGTAAAGTCAGGAGGGTGAATCAGAAGAAGCAGAAGAAGGAGAAGGAGAAGGTGAAGTCTGGAGGGTGAATCTGAAGAATCAGACGAAGGAGAAGGAGAAGGTGAAGTCTGGAGGGTGAATCAGAAGAAGCAGAAGAAAGAGAAGGAGAAGGTGAAGTCTGGAGGGTGAAGCAGAAGAAGCAGAAGAAGGAGAAGAAGGTGAAGACTGGAGGGTGAATCAGAAGAAGGAGAAGAAGGAGAAGGAGAAGGTATAGTCTGGAGTGTGAATCAGAAGAAGTAGAAGAAGGAGAAGGAGATGCTGAAGTCTGGAGGGTGAATCAGAAGAAGCAGAAGAAGGAGAAGTAGAAGGTGAAGTCTGGAGCGTGAATCAGAAGAAGCAGAAGAAGGAGAAGGAGAAGATGAAGTCTGGAGGGTGAATCAGAAGAAGTAGAAGAAGGAGAAGGAGAAGGTGAGGTCCGGAGGGTGAATCAGAAGAAGCAGAAGAAGGAGAAGGAGAAGGTGAAGTCTGGAGGGTGAATCAGAAGAAGCAGAAGAAGGAGAAGGAGAAGGTGAAGTCTGGAGGGTGAATCAGAAGAAGCAGAAGAAGGAGAAGGAGAAGGTGAAGTCAGGAGGGTGAATCAGAAGAAGCAGAAGAAGGAGAAGGAGAAGGTGAAGTTAGGAGGGTGAATCAGAAGAAGCAGAAGAAGGAGAAGGAGAAGGTGAAGTCAGGGGGGTGAAGCAGAAGAAGTAGAAGAAGGAGAAGGAGAAGGTGAAGTCAGGAGGGTGAAGCAGAAGAAGCAGAAGAAGGAGATGGAGACGGTGAAGCCTGGAGGGCGCAGCAGAAGAAGCAGAAGAAGGAGAAGGAGAAGGTGAAGTCCTAAGGGTGAAGCAGAAGAAGCAGAAGAAGGAGAAGGAGAAGGTGAAGTCTGGAGGGTGAATCAGAAGAAGTAGAAGAAGGAGAAGGAGAAGGTGAAGTCAGGAGGGTGAAGCAGAAGAAGCAGAAGAAGGAGAAGGAGAAAGTGAAATCTGGAGGGTGAAGCAGAAGAAGCAGAAGAAGGAGAAGGAGAAGGTGAAGTCTGGAGGGCGAAGCAGAAGAAGCAGAAGAAGGAGAAGGAGAAGGTGAAGTCTGGAGGGTGAAGCAGAAGAAGCAGAAGAAGGAGAAGGAGAAGGTGAAGTCTGGAGGGTGAATCACAAGAAGTAGAAGAAGGAGAAGGAGAAGGTGAAGTAAGGAGGGTGAAGCAGAAGAAGCAGAAGAAGGAGAAGGAGAAGGTGAAGTCTGAAGGGTGAAGCAGAAGAAGCAGAAGAAGGAGAAGGAGAAGGTGAAGTCTGGAGGGTGAATCAGAAGAAGTAGAAGAAGGAGAAGGAGAAGGTGAAGTCTGGAGGGTGAAGCAGAAGAAGTAGAAGAAGGAGAAGGAGAAGGTGAAGTCAGGAGGGTGAATCAGAAGAAGTAGAAGAAGGAGAAGGAGAAGGTGAAGTCAGGAGGGTGAATCAGAAGAAGCAGAAGAAGGAGAAGGAGAAGGTGAAGTCTGGAGGGTGAATCAGAAGAATCAGACGAAGGAGAAGGAGAAGGTGAAGTCTGGAGGGTGAATCAGAAGAAGCAGAAGAAAGAGAAGGAGAAGGTGAAGTCTGGAGGGTGAAGCAGAAGAAGCAGAAGAAGGAGAAGGAGAAGGTGAAGACTGGAGGGTGAATCAGAAGAAGTAGAAGAAGGAGAAGGAGAAGGTGAAGTCTGGAGGGTGAATCAGAAGAAGTAGAAGAAGGAGAAGGAGAAGGTGAAGTCTGGAGGGTGAATCAGAAGAAGCAGAAGAAGGAGAAGTAGAAGATGAAGTCTGGAGCGTGAATCAGAAGAAGCAGAAGAAGGAGAAGGAGAAGATGAAGTCTGGAGGGTGAATCAGAAGAAGTAGAAGAAGGAGAAGGAGAAGGTGAGGTCTGGAGGGTGAATCAGAAGAAGCAGAAGAAGGAGAAGGAGAAGGTGAAGTCTGGAGGGTGAATCAGAAGAAGCAGAAGCAGGAGAAGGGGAAGGTGAAGTCTGGAGGGTGAATCAGAAGAAGCAGAAGAAGGAGAAGGAGAAGGTGAAGTCAGGAGGGTGAATCAGAAGAAGCAGAAGAAGGAGAAGGAGAAGGTGAAGTTAGGAGGGTGAATCAGAAGAAGCAGAAGAAGGAGAAGGAGAAGTTGAGGTCAGGGGGGTGAAGCAGAAGAAGTAGAAGAAGGAGAAGGAGAAGGTGAAGTCAGGAGGGTGAAGCAGAAGAAGCAGAAGAAGGAGAAGGAGAAGGTGAAGTCAGGAGGGTGAAGCAGAAGAAGCAGAAGAAGGAGATGGAGACGGTGAAGTCTGGAGGGCGCAGCAGAAGAAGCAGAAGAAGGAGAAGGAGAAGGTGAAGTCCTAAGGGTGAAGCAGAAGAAGCAGAAGAAGGAGAAGGAGAAGGTGAAGTCTGGAGGGTGAATCAGAAGAAGTAGAAGAAGGAGAAGGAGAAGGTGAAGTCAGGAGGGTGAAGCAGAAGAAGCAGAAGAAGGAGAAGGAGAAGGTGAAATCTGGAGGGTGAAGCAGAAGAAGCAGAAGAAGGAGAAGGAGAAGGTGAAGTCTGGAGGGTGAAGCAGAAGAAGCAGAAGAAGGAAAAGGAGAAGGTGAAGTCTGGAGGGTGAATCAGAAGAAGTAGAAGAAGGAGAAGGAGAAGGTGAAGTAAGGAGGGTGAAGCAGAAGAAGCAGAAGAAGGAGAAGGAGAAGGTGAAGTCTGGAGGGTGAAGCAGAAGAAGGAGAAGGAGAAGGTGAAGTCTGGAGGGTGAAGCAGAAGAAGCAGAAGAAGGAGAAGGACAAGGTGAAGTCAGGAGGATGAATCAGAAGAAGTAGAAGAAGGAAAAGGAGAAGGTGAAGTCTGGAGGGTGAATCAGAAGAAGTAGAAGAAGGAGAAGGAGAAGGTGAAGTCTGGAGGGTGAATCAGAAGAAGTGGAAGAAGGAGAAGGAGAAGGTGAAGTCTGGAGGGTGAAGCAGAAGAAGCAGAAGAAGGAGAAGGAGAAGGTGAAGTCTGGAGGGTGAATCAGAAGAAGTAGAAGAAGGAGAAGGAGAAGGTGAAGTCTGGAGGGTGAAGCAGAAGAAGCAGAAGAAGGAGAAGGAGAAGGTGAAGTCTGGAGGGTGAATCAGAAGAAGTAGAAGAAGGAGAAGGAGAAGGTGAAGTCTGGAGGGTGAATCAGAAGAAGCAGAAGAAGGAGAAGGAGAAGATGAAGTCTGGAGGGTGAATCAGAAGAAGCAGAAGAAGGAGAAGGAGAAGGTGAAGTCTGGAGGGTGAATCAGAAGAAGCAGATTAAGGAGAAGGAGAAGGTGAAGTCTGGAGGGTGAATCAGAAGAAGCAGAAGCAGGAGAAGGAGAAGGTGAAGTCTGGAGGGTGAATCAGAAGAAGTAGAAGAAGGAGAAGGAGAAGGTGAAGTCTGGAGAGTGAAGCAGAAGAAGTAGAAGAAGGAGAAGGAGAAGGTGAAGTCAGGAGGGTGAATCAGAAGAAGTAGAAGAAGGAGAAGGAGAAGGTAAAGTCAGGAGGGTGAATCAGAAGAAGCAGAAGAAGGAGAAGGAGAAGGTGAAGTCTGGAGGGTGAATCTGAAGAATCAGACGAAGGAGAAGGAGAAGGTGAAGTCTGGAGTGTGAATCAGAAGAAGCAGAAGAAAGAGAAGGAGAAGGTGAAGTCTGGAGGGTGAAGCAGAAGAAGCAGAAGAAGGAGAAGAAGGTGAAGACTGGAGGGTGAATCAGAAGAAGGAGAAGAAGGAGAAGGAGAAGGTGTAGTCTGGAGTGTGAATCAGAAGAAGTAGAAGAAGGAGAAGGAGATGCTGAAGTCTGGAGGGTGAATCAGAAGAAGCAGAAGAAGGAGAAGTAGAAGATGAAGTCTGGAGCGTGAATCAGAAGAAGCAGAAGAAGGAGAAGGAGAAGATGAAGTCTGGAGGGTGAATCAGAAGAAGTAGAAGAAGGAGAAGGAGAAGGTGAGGTCCGGAGGGTGAATCAGAAGAAGCAGAAGAAGGAGAAGGAGAAGGTGAAGTCTGGAGGGTGAATCAGAAGAAGCAGAAGAAGGAGAAGGAGAAGGTGAAGTCTGGAGGGTGAATCAGAAGAAGCAGAAGAAGGAGAAGGAGAAGGTGAAGTCAGGAGGGTGAATCAGAAGAAGCAGAAGAAGGAGAAGGAGAAGGTGAAGTTAGGAGGGTGAATCAGAAGAAGCAGAAGAAGGAGAAGGAGAAGGTGAAGTCAGGGGGGTGAAGCAGAAGAAGTAGAAGAAGGAGAAGGAGAAGGTGAAGTCAGGAGGGTGAAGCAGAAGAAGCAGAAGAAGGAGATGGAGACGGTGAAGCCTGGAGGGCGCAGCAGAAGAAGCAGAAGAAGGAGAAGGAGAAGGTGAAGTCCTAAGGGTGAAGCAGAAGAAGCAGAAGAAGGAGAAGGAGAAGGTGAAGTCTGGAGGGTGAATCAGAAGAAGTAGAAGAAGGAGAAGGAGAAGGTGAAGTCAGGAGGGTGAAGCAGAAGAAGCAGAAGAAGGAGAAGGAGAAAGTGAAATCTGGAGGGTGAAGCAGAAGAAGCAGAAGAAGGAGAAGGAGAAGGGGAAGTCTGGAGGGCGAAGCAGAAGAAGCAGAAGAAGGAGAAGGAGAAGGTGAAGTCTGGAGGGTGAAGCAGAAGAAGCAGAAGAAGGAGAAGGAGAAGGGGAAGTCTGGAGGGTGAATCAGAAGAAGTAGAAGAAGGAAAAGGAGAAGGTGAAGTCTGGAGGGTGAATGAGAAGAAGTAGAAGAAGGAGAAGGAGAAGGTGAAGTCTGGAGGGTGAATCAGAAGAAGTGGAAGAAGGAGAAGGAGAAGGTGAAGTCTGGAGGGTGAATCAGAAGAAGCAGAAGAAGGAGAAGGAGAAGGTGAAGTCTGGAGGGAGAAGCAGAAGAAGTAGAAGAAGGAGAAGGAGAAGGTGAAGTCTGGATTGTGAATCAGAAGAAGTAGAAGAAGGAGAAGGAGGAGGTGAAGTCTGGAGGGTGAATCAGAAGAAGTAGAAGAAGGAGAAGGAGAAGGTCAAGTCTGGAGGGTGAATCAAAAGGAGCAGAAGAAGGAGAAGGAGAAGGTGAAGTCTGGAGGGTGAAGCAGAAGAAGTAGAAGAAGGAGAAGGAGAAGGTGAAGTCTGGAGGGTGAAGCAGAAGAAGTAGAAGAAGGAGAAGGAGAAGGTGAAGTCTGGAGGGCGAAGCAGAAGAAGCAGAAGAAGGAGAAGGAGAAGGTGAAGTCTGGAGGGTGAAGCAGAAGAAGCAGAAGAAGGAGAAGGAGGAGGTGAAGTCTGGAGGGTGAATCAGAAGAAGTAGAAGAAGGAGAAGGAGAAGGTGAAGTAAGGAGGGTGAAGCAGAAGAAGCAGAAGAAGGAGAAGGAGAAGGTGAAGTCTGGAGGGTGAAGCAGAAGAAGCAGAAGAAGGAGAAGGAGGAGGTGAAGTCTGGAGGGTGAATCAGAAGAAGCAGAAGAAGGAGAAGGAGAAGGTGAAGTCTGGAGGGTGAATCAGAAGAAGCAGAAGAAGGAGAAGGAGAAAGTGAAATCTGGAGGGTGAAGCAGAAGAAGCAGAAGAAGGAGAAGGAGAAGGGGAAGTCTGGAGGGCGAAGCAGAAGAAGCAGAAGAAGGAGAAGGAGAAGGTGAAGTCTGGAGGGTGAAGCAGAAGAAGCAGAAGAAGGAGAAGGAGAAGGTGAAGACTGGAGGGTGAATCACAAGAAGTAGAAGAAGGAGAAGGAGAAGGTGAAGTAAGGAGGGTGAAGCAGAAGAAGCAGAAGAAGGAGAAGGAGAAGGTGAAGTCTGGAGGGTGAAGCAGAAGAAGCAGAAGAAGGAGAAGGAGAAGGTGAAGCCTGGAGGGTGAAGCAGAAGAAGCAGAAGAAGGAGAAGGAGAAGGTGAAGTCAGGAGGGTGAATCAGAAGAAGTAGAAGAAGGAAAAGGAGAAGGTGAAGTCTGGAGGGTGAATGAGAAGAAGTAGAAGAAGGAGAAGGAGAAGGTGAAGTCTGGAGGGTGAATCAGAAGAAGTGGAAGAAGGAGAGGGAGAAGGTGAAGTCTGGAGGGTGAATCAGAAGAAGCAGAAGAAGGAGAAGGAGAAGGTGAAGTCTGGAGGGAGAAGCAGAAGAAGTAGAAGAAGGAGAAGGAGAAGGTGAAGTCTGGATTGTGAATCAGAAGAAGTAGAAGAAGGAGAAGGAGGAGGTGAAGTCTGGAGGGTGAATCAGAAGAAGTAGAAGAAGGAGAAGGAGAAGGTCAAGTCTGGAGGGTGAATCAAAAGGAGCAGAAGAAGGAGAAGGAGAAGGTGAAGTCTGGAGGGTGAAGCAGAAGAAGTAGAAGAAGGAGAAGGAGAAGGTGAAGTCTGGAGGGTGAAGCAGAAGAAGTAGAAGAAGGAGAAGGAGAAGGTGAAGTCTGGAGGGCGAAGCAGAAGAAGCAGAAGAAGGAGAAGGAGAAGGTGAAGTCTGGAGGGTGAAGCAGAAGAAGCAGAAGAAGGAGAAGGAGGAGGTGAAGTCTGGAGGGTGAATCAGAAGAAGTAGAAGAAGGAGAAGGAGAAGGTGAAGTAAGGAGGGTGAAGCAGAAGAAGCAGAAGAAGGAGAAGGAGAAGGTGAAGTCTGGAGGGTGAAGCAGAAGAAGCAGAAGAAGGAGAAGGAGGAGGTGAAGTCTGGAGGGTGAATCAGAAGAAGCAGAAGAAGGAGAAGGAGAAGGTGAAGTCTGGAGGGTGAATCAGAAGAAGTAGAAGAAGGAGAAGGAGAAGGTGAAGTCAGGAGGGTGAAGCAGAAGAAGCAGAAGAAGGAGAAGGAGAAGGTGAAATCTGGAGGGTGAAGCAGAAGAAGCAGAAGAAGGAGAAGGAGAAGGTGAAGTCTGGAGGGTGAAGCAGAAGAAGCAGAAGAAGGAGAAGGAGAAGGGGAAGTCTGGAGGGTGAATCAGAAGAAGTAGAAGAAGGAGAAGGAGAAGGTGAAGTAAGGAGGGTGAAGCAGAAGAAGCAGAAGAAGGAGAAGGAGAAGGTGAAGTCTGGAGGGTGAAGCAGAAGAAGGAGAAGGAGAAGGTGAAGTCTGGAGGGTGAAGCAGAAGAAGCAGAAGAAGGAGAAGGAGAAGGTGAAGTCAGGAGGGTGAATCAGAAGAAGTAGAAGAAGGAAAAGGAGAAGGTGAAGTCTGGAGGGTGAATCAGAAGATGTAGAAGAAGGAGAAGGAGAAGGTGAAGTCTGGAGGGTGAATCAGAAGAAGTGGAAGAAGGAGAAGGAGAAGGTGAAGTCTGGAGGGTGAAGCAGAAGAAGCAGAAGAAGGAGAAGGAGAAGGTGAAGTCTGGAGGGTGAATCAGAAGAAGTAGAAGAAGGAGAAGGAGAAGGTGAAGTCTGGAGGGTGAAGCAGAAGAAGCAGAAGAAGGAGAAGGAGAAGGTGAAGTCTGGAGGGTGAATCAGAAGAAGTAGAAGAAGGAGAAGGAGAAGGTGAAGTCTGGAGGGTGAATCAGAAGAAGCAGAAGAAGGAGAAGGAGAAGATGAAGTCTGGAGGGTGAATCAGAAGAAGCAGAAGAAGGAGAAGGAGAAGGTGAAGTCTGGAGGGTGAATCAGAAGAAGCAGAATAAGGAGAAGGAGAAGGTGAAGTCTGGAGGGTGAATCAGAAGAAGCAGAAGAAGGAGAAGGAGAAGGTGAAGTCTGGAGGGTGAATCAGAAGAAGTAGAAGAAGGAGAAGGAGAAGGTGAAGTCTGGAGGGTGAAGCAGAAGAAGTAGAAGAAGGAGAAGGTGAAGTCAGGAGGGTTAATCAGAAGAAGTAGAAGAAGGAGAAGGAGAAGGTGAAGTCAGGAGGGTGAATCAGAAGAAGCAGAAGAAGGAGAAGGAGAAGGTGAAGTCTGGAGGGTGAATCAGAAGAATCAGACGAAGGAGAAGGAGAAGGTGAAGTCTGGAGGGTGAATCAGAAGAAGCAGAAGAATGAGAAGGAGAAGGTGAAGTCTGGAGGGTGAAGCAGAAGAAGCAGAAGAAGGAGAAGAAGGTGAAGACTGGAGGGTGAATCAGAAGAAGGAGAAGAAGGAGAAGGAGAAGATGAAGTCTGGAGGGTGAATCAGAAGAAGTAGAAGAAGGAGAAGGATATGGTGAAGTCTGGAGGGTGAATCAGAAGAAGCAGAAGAAGGAGAAGTAGAAGATGAAGTCTGGAGCGTGAATCAGAAGAAGCAGAAGAAGGAGAAGGAGAAGATGAAGTCTGGAGGGTGAATCAGAAGAAGTAGAAGAAGGAGAAGGAGAAGGTGAGGTCTGGAGGGTGAATCAGAAGAAGCAGAAGAAGGAGAAGGAGAAGGTGAAGTCTGGAGGGTGAATCAGAAGAAGCAGAAGAAGGAGAAGGAGAAGGTGAATTCTGGAGGGTGAATCAGAAGAAGCAGAAAAAGGAGAAGGAGGAGGTGAAGTCAGGAGGGTGAATCAGAAGAAGCAGAAGAAGGAGAAGGAGAAGGTGAAGTTAGGAGGGTGAATCAGAAGAAGCAGAAGAAGGAGAAGGAGAAGGTGAAGTCAGGGGGGTGAAGCAGAAGAAGTAGAAGAAGGAGAAGGAGAAGGTGAAGTCAGGAGGGTGAAGCAGAAGAAGCAGAAGAAGGAGAAGGAGAAGGCGAAGTTAGGAGGTTGAAGCAGTAGAAGCAGAAGAAGGAGATGGAGACGGTGAAGCCTGGAGGGCGCAGCAGAAGAAGCAGAAGGAGGAGAAGGAGAAGGTGAAGTCCTAAGGGTGAAGCAGAAGAAGCAGAAGAAGGAGAAGGAGAAGGTGAAGTCTGGAGGGTGAATCAGAAGAAGTAGAAGAAGGAGAAGGAGAAGGTGAAGTCAGGAGGGTGAAGCAGAAGAAGCAGAAGAAGGAGAAGGAGAAGGTGAAATCTGGAGGGTGAAGCAGAAGAAGCAGAAGAAGGAGAAGGAGAAGGTGAAGTCTGGAGGGCGAAGCAGAAGAAGCAGAAGAAGGAGAAGGAGAAGGTGAAGTCTGGAGGGTGAAGCAGAAGAAGCAGAAGAAGGAGAAGGAGAAGGTGAAGTCTGGAGGGTGAATCACAAGAAGTAGAAGAAGGAGAAGGAGAAGGTGAAGTAAGGAGGGTGAAGCAGAAGAAGCAGAAGAAGGAGAAGGAGAAGGTGAAGTCTGGAGGGTGAAGCAGAAGAAGCAGGAGAAGGAGAAGGAGAAGGTGAAGTCTGGAGGGTGAAGCAGAAGAAGCAGAAGAAGGAGAATGAGAAGGTGAAGTCAGGAGGGTGAATAAGAAGAAGTAGAAGAAGGAAAAGGAGAAGGTGAAGTCTGGAGGGTGAATCAGAAGAAGTAGAAGAAGGAGAAGGAGAAGGTGAAGTCTGGAGGGTGAATCAGAAGAAGTGGAAGAAGGAGAAGGAGAAGGTGAACTCTGGAGGGTGAATCAGAAGAAGCAGAAGAAGGAGAAGGAGAAGGTGAAGTCTGGAGGGAGAAGCAGAAGAAGTAGAAGAAGGAGAAGGAGAAGGTGAAGTCTGGATTGTGAATCAGAAGAAGTAGAAGAAGGAGAAGGAGGAGGTGAAGTCTGGAGGGTGAATCAGAAGAAGTAGAAGAAGGAGAAGGAGAAGGTCAAGTCTGGAGGGTGAATCAGAAGAAGTAGAAGAAGGAGAAGGAGAAGGTGTAGTCTCGAGGGTGAATCAGAAGAAGTGGACGAAGGAGAAGGAGAAGGTGAAGTCTGGAGGGTGAATCAGAAGATGCAGAAGAAGGAGAAGGAGAAGGTGAAGTCTGGCGGGTGAATCAGAAGAAGTAGAAGAAGGAGAAGGAGAAGGTGAAGTCTGGAGGGTGAATCAGAAGAAGCAGAAGAAGGAGAAGGAGAAGGTGAACTCTGGAGGGTGAATCAGAAGAAGCAGAAGAAGGAGAAGGAGAAGGTGAAGTCTGGAGGGTGAATCAGAAGAAGCAGAAGAAGGAGAAGGTGAAGTCTGGAGGGTGAATCAGAAGAAGCAGAAATGGAGAAGGAGAAGGTGAAGTCTGGAGGGTGAATCAGAAGAAGTAGAAGAAGGAGAAGGAGAAGGTGAAGTCTGGAGGGTGAATCAGAAGAAGCAGAAGAAGGAGAAGTAGAAGGTGAAGTCAGGAGGGTGAATCAGAAGCAGCAGAAGAAGAAGAAGGAGAAGGTGAAGTCTGGAGGGTGAATCAGAAGAAGCAGAAGAAGGAGAAGGAGAAGGTGAAGTCTGGAGGGTGAATCAGAAGAAGTAGAAGAAGGAGAAGGAGAAGTTGAAGTCTGGAGGGTGAAGCAGAAGAAGTAGAAGAAGGAGAAGGAGAAGGTGAAGTCAGGAAGGTGAATCAGAAGAAGCAGAAGAAGGAGAAAGGAGAAGGTGAAGTCTGGAGGGTGAATCAGATGAATCAGAAGAAGGAGAAGGAGAAGGTGAAGTCTGGAGGGTGAATCAGAAGAAGCAGAAGAAAGAGAAGGAGAAGGTGAAGTCTGGAGAGTGAAGCAGAAGAAGCAGAAGAAGGAGAAGGAGAAGGTGAAGACTGGAGGGTAAATCAGAAGATGTAGAAGAAGGAGAAGGAGAAGGTGAAGTCTGGAGGGTGAATCAGAAGAAGTAGAAGAAGGAGAAGGAGAAGGTGAAGTCTGGAGGGTGAATCAGAAGAAGCAAAAGAAGGAGAAGGAGGAGATGAAATCTGGAGGGTGAATCAGAAGAAGTAGAAGAAGGAGAAGGAGAAGGTGAGGTCTGGAGGGTGAATCAGAAGAAGCAGAAGAAGGAGAAGGAGATGGTGAAGTCTGGAGGGTGAATCAGAAGAAGCAGAAGAAGAAGAAGGAGAAGGTGAAGTCTGGAGGGTGAATCAGAAGAAGCAGAAGAAGGAGAAGGAGAAGGTGAAGTCAGGAGGGTGAATCAGAAGAAGCAGAAGAAGGAGAAGGAGAAGGTGAAGTTAGGAGGGTGAATCAGGAGAAGCAGAAGAAGGAGAAGGAGAAGGTGATGTCAGGGGGGTGAAGCAGAAGAAGTAGAAGAAGGAGAAGGAGAAGGTGAAGTCTGGAGGGCGAAGCAGAAGAAGCAGAATAAGGAGAAGGAGAAGGTGAAGTCTGGAGGGTGAAGCAGAAGAAGCAGAAGAAGGAGAAGGAGGAGGTGAAGTCTGGAGGGTGAATCAGAAGAAGTAGAAGAAGGAGAAGGAGAAGGTGAAGTAAGGAGGGTGAAGCAGAAGAAGCAGAAGAAGGAGAAGGAGAAGGTGAAGTCTGGAGGGTGAAGCAGAAGAAGCAGAAGAAGGAGAAGGAGGAGTTGAAGTCTGGAGGGTGAATCAGAAGAAGCAGAAGAAGGAGAAGGAGAAGGTGAAGTCTGGAGGGTGAATCAGAAGAAGTAGAAGAAGGAGAAGGAGAAGGTGAAGTCAGGAGGGTGAAGCAGAAGAAGCAGAAGAAGGAGAAGGAGAAGGTGAAATCTGGAGGGTGAAGCAGAAGAAGCAGAAGAAGGAGAAGGAGAAGGTGAAGTCTGGAGGGTGAAGCAGAAGAAGCAGAATAAGGAGAAGGAGAAGGGGAAGTCTGGAGGGTGAATCAGAAGAAGTAGAAGAAGGAGAAGGAGAAGGTGAAGTAAGGAGGGTGAAGCAGAAGAAGCAGAAGAAGGAGAAGGAGAAGGTGAAGTCTGGAGGGTGAAGCAGAAGAAGGAGAAGGAGAAGGTGAAGTCTGGAGGGTGAAGCAGAAGAAGCAGAAGAAGGAGAAGGAGAAGGTGAAGTCAGGAGGGTGAATCAGAAGAAGTAGAAGAAGGAAAAGGAGAAGGTGAAGTCTGGAGGGTGAATCAGAAGATGTAGAAGAAGGAGAAGGAGAAGGTGAAGTCTGGAGGGTGAATCAGAAGAAGTGGAAGAAGGAGAAGGAGAAGGTGAAGTCTGGAGGGTGAAGCAGAAGAAGCAGAAGAAGGAGAAGGAGAAGGTGAAGTCTGGAGGGTGAATCAGAAGAAGTAGAAGAAGGAGAAGGAGAAGGTGAAGTCTGGAGGGTGAAGCAGAAGAAGCAGAAGAAGGAGAAGGAGAAGGTGAAGTCTGGAGGGTGAATCAGAAGAAGTAGAAGAAGGAGAAGGAGAAGGTGAAGTCTGGAGGGTGAATCAGAAGAAGCAGAAGAAGGAGAAGGAGAAGATGAAGTCTGGAGGGTGAATCAGAAGAAGCAGAAGAAGGAGAAGGAGAAGGTGAAGTCTGGAGGGTGAATCAGAAGAAGCAGAATAAGGAGAAGGAGAAGGTGAAGTCTGGAGGGTGAATCAGAAGAAGCAGAAGAAGGAGAAGGAGAAGGTGAAGTCTGGAGGGTGAATCAGAAGAAGTAGAAGAAGGAGAAGGAGAAGGTGAAGTCTGGAGGGTGAAGCAGAAGAAGTAGAAGAAGGAGAAGGTGAAGTCAGGAGGGTTAATCAGAAGAAGTAGAAGAAGGAGAAGGAGAAGGTGAAGTCAGGAGGGTGAATCAGAAGAAGCAGAAGAAGGAGAAGGAGAAGGTGAAGTCTGGAGGGTGAATCAGAAGAATCAGACGAAGGAGAAGGAGAAGGTGAAGTCTGGAGGGTGAATCAGAAGAAGCAGAAGAATGAGAAGGAGAAGGTGAAGTCTGGAGGGTGAAGCAGAAGAAGCAGAAGAAGGAGAAGAAGGTGAAGACTGGAGGGTGAATCAGAAGAAGGAGAAGAAGGAGAAGGAGAAGATGAAGTCTGGAGGGTGAATCAGAAGAAGTAGAAGAAGGAGAAGGATATGGTGAAGTCTGGAGGGTGAATCAGAAGAAGCAGAAGAAGGAGAAGTAGAAGATGAAGTCTGGAGCGTGAATCAGAAGAAGCAGAAGAAGGAGAAGGAGAAGATGAAGTCTGGAGGGTGAATCAGAAGAAGTAGAAGAAGGAGAAGGAGAAGGTGAGGTCTGGAGGGTGAATCAGAAGAAGCAGAAGAAGGAGAAGGAGAAGGTGAAGTCTGGAGGGTGAATCAGAAGAAGCAGAAGAAGGAGAAGGAGAAGGTGAATTCTGGAGGGTGAATCAGAAGAAGCAGAAAAAGGAGAAGGAGGAGGTGAAGTCAGGAGGGTGAATCAGAAGAAGCAGAAGAAGGAGAAGGAGAAGGTGAAGTTAGGAGGGTGAATCAGAAGAAGCAGAAGAAGGAGAAGGAGAAGGTGAAGTCAGGGGGGTGAAGCAGAAGAAGTAGAAGAAGGAGAAGGAGAAGGTGAAGTCAGGAGGGTGAAGCAGAAGAAGCAGAAGAAGGAGAAGGAGAAGGCGAAGTTAGGAGGTTGAAGCAGAAGAAGCAGAAGAAGGAGATGGAGACGGTGAAGCCTGGAGGGCGCAGCAGAAGAAGCAGAAGGAGGAGAAGGAGAAGGTGAAGTCCTAAGGGTGAAGCAGAAGAAGCAGAAGAAGGAGAAGGAGAAGGTGAAGTCTGGAGGGTGAATCAGAAGAAGTAGAAGAAGGAGAAGGAGAAGGTGAAGTCAGGAGGGTGAAGCAGAAGAAGCAGAAGAAGGAGAAGGAGAAGGTGAAATCTGGAGGGTGAAGCAGAAGAAGCAGAAGAAGGAGAAGGAGAAGGTGAAGTCTGGAGGGCGAAGCAGAAGAAGCAGAAGAAGGAGAAGGAGAAGGTGAAGTCTGGAGGGTGAAGCAGAAGAAGCAGAAGAAGGAGAAGGTGAAGTCTGGAGGGTGAATCACAAGAAGTAGAAGAAGGAGAAGGAGAAGGTGAAGTAAGGAGGGTGAAGCAGAAGAAGCAGAAGAAGGAGAAGGAGAAGGTGAAGTCTGGAGGGTGAAGCAGAAGAAGCAGGAGAAGGAGAAGGAGAAGGTGAAGTCTGGAGGGTGAAGCAGAAGAAGCAGAAGAAGGAGAATGAGAAGGTGAAGTCAGGAGGGTGAATAAGAAGAAGTAGAAGAAGGAAAAGGAGAAGGTGAAGTCTGGAGGGTGAATCAGAAGAAGTAGAAGAAGGAGAAGGAGAAGGTGAAGTCTGGAGGGTGAATCAGAAGAAGTGGAAGAAGGAGAAGGAGAAGGTGAACTCTGGAGGGTGAATCAGAAGAAGCAGAAGAAGGAGAAGGAGAAGGTGAAGTCTGGAGGGAGAAGCAGAAGAAGTAGAAGAAGGAGAAGGAGAAGGTGAAGTCTGGATTGTGAATCAGAAGAAGTAGAAGAAGGAGAAGGAGGAGGTGAAGTCTGGAGGGTGAATCAGAAGAAGTAGAAGAAGGAGAAGGAGAAGGTCAAGTCTGGAGGGTGAATCAGAAGAAGTAGAAGAAGGAGAAGGAGAAGGTGTAGTCTCGAGGGTGAATCAGAAGAAGTGGACGAAGGAGAAGGAGAAGGTGAAGTCTGGAGGGTGAATCAGAAGATGCAGAAGAAGGAGAAGGAGAAGGTGAAGTCTGGCGGGTGAATCAGAAGAAGTAGAAGAAGGAGAAGGAGAAGGTGAAGTCTGGAGGGTGAATCAGAAGAAGCAGAAGAAGGAGAAGGAGAAGGTGAACTCTGGAGGGTGAATCAGAAGAAGCAGAAGAAGGAGAAGGAGAAGGTGAAGTCTGGAGGGTGAATCAGAAGAAGCAGAAGAAGGAGAAGGTGAAGTCTGGAGGGTGAATCAGAAGAAGCAGAAATGGAGAAGGAGAAGGTGAAGTCTGGAGGGTGAATCAGAAGAAGTAGAAGAAGGAGAAGGAGAAGGTGAAGTCTGGAGGGTGAATCAGAAGAAGCAGAAGAAGGAGAAGTAGAAGGTGAAGTCAGGAGGGTGAATCAGAAGCAGCAGAAGAAGAAGAAGGAGAAGGTGAAGTCTGGAGGGTGAATCAGAAGAAGCAGAAGAAGGAGAAGGAGAAGGTGAAGTCTGGAGGGTGAATCAGAAGAAGTAGAAGAAGGAGAAGGAGAAGTTGAAGTCTGGAGGGTGAAGCAGAAGAAGTAGAAGAAGGAGAAGGAGAAGGTGAAGTCAGGAAGGTGAATCAGAAGAAGCAGAAGAAGGAGAAAGGAGAAGGTGAAGTCTGGAGGGTGAATCAGATGAATCAGAAGAAGGAGAAGGAGAAGGTGAAGTCTGGAGGGTGAATCAGAAGAAGCAGAAGAAAGAGAAGGAGAAGGTGAAGTCTGGAGAGTGAAGCAGAAGAAGCAGAAGAAGGAGAAGGAGAAGGTGAAGACTGGAGGGTAAATCAGAAGATGTAGAAGAAGGAGAAGGAGAAGGTGAAGTCTGGAGGGTGAATCAGAAGAAGTAGAAGAAGGAGAAGGAGAAGGTGAAGTCTGGAGGGTGAATCAGAAGAAGCAAAAGAAGGAGAAGGAGGAGATGAAATCTGGAGGGTGAATCAGAAGAAGTAGAAGAAGGAGAAGGAGAAGGTGAGGTCTGGAGGGTGAATCAGAAGAAGCAGAAGAAGGAGAAGGAGATGGTGAAGTCTGGAGGGTGAATCAGAAGAAGCAGAAGAAGAAGAAGGAGAAGGTGAAGTCTGGAGGGTGAATCAGAAGAAGCAGAAGAAGGAGAAGGAGAAGGTGAAGTCAGGAGGGTGAATCAGAAGAAGCAGAAGAAGGAGAAGGAGAAGGTGAAGTTAGGAGGGTGAATCAGGAGAAGCAGAAGAAGGAGAAGGAGAAGGTGATGTCAGGGGGGTGAAGCAGAAGAAGTAGAAGAAGGAGAAGGAGAAGGTGAAGTCAGGAGGGAGAAGCAGAAGAAGCAGAATAAGGAGAAGGAGAAGGTGAAGTCTGGAGGGTGAATCAGAAGAAGTAGAAGAAGGAGAAGGAGAAGGTGAAGTCAGGAGGGTGAAGCAGAAGAAGCAGAAGAAGGAGAAGGAGAAGGTGAAGTCTGGAGGGTGAAGCAGAAGAAGTAGAAGAAGGAGAAGGAAAAGGTGACGTCAGGAGGGTGAATCAGAAGAGGTAGAAGAAGGAGAAGGAGAAGGTGAAGTCAGGACGGTGAATCAGAAGAAGCAGAAGAAGGAGAAGGAGAAGGTGAAGTCTGGAGGGTGAATCAGAAGAATCAGAAGAAGGAGAAGGAGAAGGTGAAGTCTGGAGGGTGAATCAGAAGAAGGAGAAGAAAGAGAAGGAGAAGTTGAAGTCTGGAGGGTAAAGCAGAAGAAGCAGAAGAAGGAGAAGGAGAAGGTGAAGACTGGAGGGTGAAACAGAAGAAGTAGAAGAAGGAGAAGGAGAAGGTGAAGTCTGGAGGGTGAATCAGAAGAAGTAGAAGAAGGAGAAGGAGAAGGTGAAGTCTGGAGGGTGAATCAGAAGAAGCAGAAGAAGGAGAAGGAGAAGGTGAAGTCTGGAGGGTGAATCTGAAGAAGCAGAAGAAGGAGAAGGAGAAGATGAAGTCTGGAGGGTGAATCAGAAGAAGTAGAAGAAGGAGAAGGAGAAGGTGAGGTCTGGAGGGTGAATCAGAAGAAGCAGAAGAAGGAGAAGGAGAAGTTGAAGTCTGGCGGGTGAATCAGAAGAAGCAGAAGAAGGAGAAGGAGAAGGTGAAGTCTGGAGGGTGAATCAGAAGAAGCAGAAGAAGGAGAAGGAGAAGGTGAAGTCAGGAGGGTGAATCAGAAGAAGCAGAAGAAGGAGAAGGAGAAGGTGAAGTTAGAAGGGTGAATCAGAAGAAGCAGAAGAAGGAGAAGGAGAAGGTGAAGTCAGGGGGGTGAAGCAGAAGAAGTAGAAGAAGGACAAGGAGAAGGTGAAGTCAGGAGGGTGAAGCAGAAGAAGCAGAAGAAGGAGAAGGAGTAGGTGAAGTCTGGAGGGCGCAGCAGAAGAAGCAGAAGAAGGAGAAGGAGAAGGTGAAGTCTGGAGGGTGAAGCAGAAGAAGCAGAAGAAGGAGAAGGAGAAGGTGAAGTCTGGAGGGTGAATCAGAAGAAGTAGAAGAAGGAGAAGGAGAAGGTGAAGTCAGGAGGGTGAAGCAGAAGAAGCAGAAGAAGGAGAAGGAGAAGGTGAAGTCTGGAGGGTGAAGCAGAAGAAGCAGAAGAAGGAGAAGGAGAAGGTGAAGTCTGGAGGGCGAAGCAGAAGGAGCAGAAGAAGGAGAAGGAGAAGGTGAAGTCTGGAGGGTGAAGCAGAAGAAGCAGAAGAAGGAGAAGGAGAAGGTGAAGTCAGGGGGGTGAAGCAGAAGAAGTAGAAGAAGGAGAAGGAGAAGGTGAAGTCAGGAGGGTGAAGCAGAAGAAGCAGAAGAAGGAGAAGGAGAAGGGGAAGTCTGGAGGGTGAAGCAGAAGAAGCAGAATAAGGAGAAGGAGAAGGTGAAGTCTGGAGGGTGAAGCAGAAGAAGCAGAAGAAGGTGAAGGAGATGGTGAAGTCAGGAGGGTGAATCAGAAGAAGTAGAAGAAGGAGAAGGAGAAGGTGAAGTCTGGAGGGTGAATCAGAAGAAGTAGAAGAAGGAGAAGGAGAAGGTGAAGTCTGGAGGGTGAATCAGAAGAAGTAGAAGAAGGAGAAGGTGAAGTCTGGAGGGTGAATCAGAAGAAGCAGAAGAAGGAGAAGGAGAAGGTGAAGTCTGGAGGGAGAAGCAGAAGAAGTAGAAGAAGGAGAAGGAGAAGGTGAAGTCTGGAGGGTGAACCGGAAGAAGTAGAAGAAGGAGAAGGAGAAGGTGAAGTCTGGAGGGTGAATCAGAAGAAGTAGAAGAAGGAGAAGGAGAAGGTGAAGTCTGGAGGGTGAATCAGAAGAAGCAGAAGAAGGAGAAGGAGATGGTGAAGTCTGGAGGGTGAATCAGAAGAAGGAGAAGAAGGAGAAGGAGAAGGTGTAGACTGGAGGGTGAATCAGAAGAAGTAGACGAAGGAGAAGGAGAAGGTGAAGTCTGGAGGGTGAATCAGAAGAAGCAGAAGAAGGAGAAGGAGAAGGTGAAGTCTGGAGGGTGAATCAGAAGAAGTAGAAGGTGGAGAAGGAGAAGGTGAAGTCTGGAGGGTGAATCAGAAGAAGCAGAAGAAGGAGAAGGAGAAGGTGAAGTCTGGAGGGTGAATCAGAAGAAGCAGAAGAAGGAGAAGGAGAAGGTGAAGTCTGGAGGGTGAATCAGAAGAAGCAGAAGAAGGAGAAGGAGAAGGTGAAGTCTGGAGGGTGAATCAGAAGAAGCAGAAGAAGTAGAAGGAGAAGGTGAAGTCTGGAGGGTGAATCAGAAGAAGTAGAAGAAGGAGAAGGAGAAGGTGATGTCTGGAGGGTGAATCAGAGGAAGCAGAAGAAGGAGAAGGAGAAGGTGAAGTCAGAAGGGTGAATCAGAAGAAGCAGAAGAAGGAGAAGGTGAAGTCTGGAGGGTGAATCAGAAGAAGCAGAAGAAGGAGAAGGAGAAGGTGAAGTCTGGAGGGAGAAGCAGAAAAAGTAGAAGAAGGAGAAGGAGAAGGTGAAGTCTGGAGGGTGAATCAGAAGAAGTAGAAGAAGGAGAAGGAGAAGGTGAAGTCTGGAGGGTGAATCGGAAGAAGTAGAAGAAGGAGAAGGAGAAGGTGAAGTCTGGAGGGTGAATCAGAAGAAGCAGAAGAAGGAGAAGGAGAAGGTGAAGTCGTTAGTGTGAATCAGAAGAAGTAGAAGAAGGAGAAGGAGAAGGTATAGTCTCGAGGGTGAATCAGAAGAAGTGGACGAAGGAGAAGGAGAAGGTGAAGTCTGGAGGGTGAATCAGAAGATGCAGAAGAAGGAGAAGGAGAAGGTGAAGTCTGGCGGGTGAATCAGAAGAAGTAGAAGAAGGAGAAGGAGAAGGTGAAGTCTGGAGGGTGAATCAGAAGAAGCAGAAGAAGGAGAAGGAGAAGGTGAAGTCTGGAGGGTGAATCAGAAGAAGCAGAAGAAGGAGAAGGAGAAGGTGAAGTCTGGAGGGTGAATCAGAAGAAGCAGAAGAAGGAGACGGAGAAGGTGAAGTCTGGAGGGTGAATCAGAAGAAGCAGAAGAAGGAGAAGGAGAAGGTGAAGTCTGGAGGGTGAATCAGAAGAAGTAGAAGAAGGAGAAGGAGAAGTTGAAGTCTGGAGGGTGAAGCAGAAGAAGTAGAAGAAGGAGAAGGAGAAGGTGAAGTCAGGAGGGTGAATCAGAAGAAGGAGAAGAAGGAGAAGGAGAAGGTGAAGTCTGGAGGGTGAATCAGAAGAAGTAGAAGAAGGAGAAGGAGAAGTTGAAGTCTGGAGGGTGAAGCAGAAGAAGTAGAAGAAGGAGAAGGAGAAGGTGAAGTCAGGAGGGTGAATCAGAAGAAGGAGAAGAAGGAGAAGGAGAAGGTGAAGTCTGGAGGGTGAACCAGAAGAAGCAGAAGAAGGAGAAGGAGAAGGTGAAGTCAGGAGGGTGAATCAGAAGAAGCAGAAGAAGGAGAAGGAGAAGGTGAAGACTGGAGGGTGAATCAGAAGAAGTAGAAGAAGGAGAAGGAGAAGGTGAAGTCTGGAGGGAGAATCAGAAGAAGTAGAAGAAGGAGAAGGAGAAGGTGAAGTCTGGAGGGTGAATCAGAAGAAGGAGAAGAAGGAGAAGGAGAAGGTGAAGTCTGGAGGGTGAACCAGAAGAAGCAGAAGAAGGAGAAGGAGAAGGTGAAGTCAGGAGGGTGAATCAGAAGAAGCAGAAGAAGGAGAAGGAGAAGGTGAAGACTGGAGGGTGAATCAGAAGAAGTAGAAGAAGGAGAAGGAGAAGGTGAAGTCTGGAGGGAGAATCAGAAGAAGTAGAAGAAGGAGAAGGAGAAGGTGAAGTCTGGAGGGTGAATCAGAAGAAGCAGAAGAAGGAGAAGTAGAAGGTGAAGTCAGGAGGGTGAATCAGAAGAAGCAGAAGAAGAAGAAGGAGAAGGTGAAGTCTGGAGGGTGAATCAGAAGAAGCAGAAGAAGGAGAAGGAGAAGGTGAAGTCTGGAGGGTGAATCAGAAGAAGTAGAAGAAGGAGAAGGAGAAGTTGAAGTCTGGAGGGTGAAGCAGAAGAAGTAGAAGAAGGAGAAGGAGAAGGTGAAGTCTGGAGGGTGAATCAGAAGAAGCAGAAGAAGAAGAAGGAGAAGGTGAAGTCTGGAGGGTGAATCAGAAGAAGCAGAAGAAGGAGAAGGAGAAGGTGAAGTCAGGAGGGTGAATCAGAAGAAGCAGAAGAAGGAGAAGGAGAAGGTGAAGTTAGGAGGGTGAATCAGGAGAAGCAGAAGAAGGAGAAGCAGAAGGTGAAGTCAGGGGGGTGAAGCAGAAGAAGTAGAAGAAGGAGAAGGAGAAGTTGAAGTCAGGAGGGTGAATCAGAAGAAGCAGAAGAAGGAGAAAGGAGAAGGTGAAGTCTGGAGGGTGAATCAGAAGAATCAGAAGAAGGAGAAGGAGAAGGTGAAGTCTGGAGGGTGAATCAGAAGAAGCAGAAGAAAGAGAAGGAGAAGGTGAAGTCTGGAGAGTGAAGCAGAAGAAGCAGAAGAAGGAGTAGGAGAAGGTGAAGACTGGAGGGTAAATCAGAAGATGTAGAAAAAGGAGAAGGAGAAGGAGAAGTCTGGAGGGTGAATCAGAAGAAGTAGAAGAAGGAGAAGGAGAGGGTGAAGTCTGGAGGGTGAATCAGAAGAAGCAGAAGAAGGAGAAGGAGGAGATGAAATCTGGAGGGTGAATCAGAAGAAGTAGAAGAAGGAGAAGGAGAAGGTGAGGTCTGGAGGGTGAATCAGAAGAAGCAGAAGAAGGAGAAGGAGATGGTGAAGTCTGGAGGGTGAATCAGAAGAAGCAGAAGAAGAAGAAGGAGAAGGTGAAGTCTGGAGGGTGAATCAGAAGAAGCAGAAGAAGGAGAAGGAGAAGGTGAAGTCAGGAGGGTGAATCAGAAGAAGCAGAAGAAGGAGAAGGAGAAGGTGAAGTTAGGAGGGTGAATCAGGAGAAGCAGAAGAAGGAGAAGCAGAAGGTGAAGTCAGGGGGGTGAAGCAGAAGAAGTAGAAGAAGGAGAAGGAGAAGGTGAAGTCAGGAGGGAGAAGCAGAAGAAGCAGAATAAGGAGAAGGAGAAGGTGAAGTCTGGAGGGCGCAGCAGAAGAAGCAGAAGAAGGAAAAGGAGAAGGTGAAGTCTGGAGGGTGAAGCAGAAGAAGCAGAAGAAGGAGAAGGAGAAGGTGAAGTCTGGAGGGTGAATCAGAAGAAGTAGAAGAAGGAGAAGGAGAAGGTGAAGTCAGGAGGGTGAAGCAGAAGAAGCAGAAGAAGGAGAAGGAGAAGGTGAAGTCTGGAGGGTGAAGCAGAAGAAGTAGAAGAAGGAGAAGGAAAAGGTGACGTCAGGAGGGTGAATCAGAAGAGGTAGAAGAAGGAGAAGGAGAAGGTGAAGTCAGGACGGTGAATCAGAAGAAGCAGAAGAAGGAGAAGGAGAAGGTGAAGTCTGGAGGGTGAATCAGAAGAATAAGAAGAAGGAGAAGGAGAAGGTGAAGTCTGGAGGGTGAATCAGAAGAAGGAGAAGAAAGAGAAGGAGAAGTTGAAGTCTGGAGGGTAAAGCAGAAGAAGCAGAAGAAGGAGAAGGAGAAGGTGAAGACTGGAGGGTGAAACAGAAGAAGTAGAAGAAGGAGAAGGAGAAGGTGAAGTCTGGAGGGTGAATCAGAAGAAGTAGAAGAAGGAGAAGGAGAAGGTGAAGTCTGGAGGGTGAATCAGAAGAAGCAGAAGAAGGGGAATGAGAAGGTGAAGTCTGGAGGGTGAATCTGAAGAAGCAGAAGAAGGAGAAGGAGAAGATGAAGTCTGGAGGGTGAATCAGAAGAAGTAGAAGAAGGAGAAGGAGAAGGTGAGGTCTGGAGGGTGAATCAGAAGAAGCAGAAGAAGGAGAAGGAGAAGTTTAAGTCTGGCGGGTGAATCAGAAGAAGCAGAAGAAGGAGAAGGAGAAGGTGAAGTCTGGAGGGTGAATCAGAAGAAGCAGAAGAAGGAGAAGGAGAAGGTGAAGTCAGGAGGGTGAATCAGAAGAAGCAGAAGAAGGAGAAGGAGAAGGTGAAGTTAGAAGGGTGAATCAGAAGAAGCAGAAGAAGGAGAAGGAGAAGGTGAAGTCAGGGGGGTGAAGCAGAAGAAGTAGAAGAAGGACAAGGAGAAGGTGAAGTCAGGAGGGTGAAGCAGAAGAAGCAGAAGAAGGAGAAGGAGAAGGTGAAGTCTGGAGGGCGCAGCAGAAGAAGCAGAAGAAGGAGTAGGAGAAGGTGAAGTCTGGAGGGTGAAGCAGAAGAAGCAGAAGAAGGAGAAGGAGAAGGTGAAGTCTGGAGGGTGAATCAGAAGAAGTAGAAGAAGGAGAAGGAGAAGGTGAAGTCAGGAGGGTGAAGCAGAAGAAGCAGAAGAAGGAGAAGGAGAAGGTGAAGGCTGGAGGGTGAAGCAGAAGAAGCAGAAGAAGGAGAAGGAGAAGGTGAAGTCTGGAGGGCGAAGCAGAAGAAGCAGAAGAAGGAGAAGGAGAAGGTGAAGTCTGGAGGGTGAAGCAGAAGAAGCAGAAGAAGGAGAAGGAGAAGGTGAAGTCAGCGGGGTGAAGCAGAAGAAGTAGAAGAAGGAGAAGGAGAAGGTGAAGTCAGGAGGGTGAAGCAGAAGAAGCAGAAGAAGGAGAAGGAGAAGGGGAAGTCTGGAGGGTGAAGCAGAAGAAGCAGAATAAGGAGAAGGAGAAGGTGAAGTCTGGAGGGTGAAGCAGAAGAAGCAGAAGAAGGTGAAGGAGATGGTGAAGTCAGGAGGGTGAATCAGAAGAAGTAGAAGAAGGAGAAGGAGAAGGTGAAGTCTGGAGGGTGAATCAGAAGAAGTAGAAGAAGGAGAAGGAGAAGGTGAAGTCTGGAGGGTGAATCAGAAGAAGTAGAAGAAGGAGAAGGTGAAGTCTGGAGGGTGAATCAGAAGAAGCAGAAGAAGGAGAAGGAGAAGGTGAAGTCTGGAGGGAGAAGCAGAAGAAGTAGAAGAAGGAGAAGGAGAAGGTGAAGTCTGGAGGGTGAATCGGAAGAAGTAGAAGAAGGAGAAGGAGAAGGTGAAGTCTGGAGGGTGAATCAGAAGAAGTAGAAGAAGGAGAAGGAGAAGGTGAAGTCTGGAGGGTGAATCAGAAGAAGCAGAAGAAGGAGAAGGAGATGGTGAAGTCTGGAGGGTGAATCAGAAGAAGTAGAAGAAGGAGAAGGAGAAGGTGTAGACTGGAGGGTGAATCAGAAGAAGTAGACGAAGGAGAAGGAGAAGGTGAAGTCTGGAGGGTGAATCAGAAGAAGCAGAAGAAGGAAAAGGAGAAGGTGAAGTCTGGAGGGTGAATCAGAAGAAGTAGAAGAAGGAGAAGGAGAAGGTGAAGTCTGGAGGGTGAATCAGAAGAAGCAGAAGAAGGAGAAGGAGAAGGTGAAGTCTGGAGGGTGAATCAGAGGAAGCAGAAGAAGGAGAAGGAGAAGGTGAAGTCAGAAGGGTGAATCAGAAGAAGCAGAAGAAGGAGAAGGTGAAGTCTGGAGGGTGAATCAGAAGAAGCAGAAGAAGGAGAAGGAGAAGGTGAAGTCTGGAGGGAGAAGCAGAAAAAGTAGAAGAAGGAGAAGGAGAAGGTGAAGTCTGGAGGGTGAATCAGAAGAAGTAGAAGAAGGAGAAGGAGAAGGTGAAGTCTGGAGGGTGAATCGGAAGAAGTAGAAGAAGGAGAAGGAGAAGGTGAAGTCTGGAGGGTGAATCAGAAGAAGCAGAAGAAGGAGAAGGAGAAGGTGAAGTCGTTAGTGTGAATCAGAAGAAGTAGAAGAAGGAGAAGGAGAAGGTATAGTCTCGAGGGTGAATCAGAAGAAGTGGACGAAGGAGAAGGAGAAGGTGAAGTCTGGAGGGTGAATCAGAAGATGCAGAAGAAGGAGAAGGAGAAGGTGAAGTCTGGCGGGTGAATCAGATGAAGTAGAAGAAGGAGAAGGAGAAGGTGAAGTCTGGAGGGTGAATCAGAAGAAGCAGAAAAGGAGAAGGAGAAGGTGAAGTCTGGAGGGTGAATCAGAAGAAGCAGAAGAAGGAGAAGGAGAAGGTGAAGTCTGGAGGGTGAATCAGAAGATGCAGAAGAAGGAGACGGAGAAGGTGAAGTCTGGAGGGTGAATCAGAAGAAGCAGAAGAAGGAGAAGGAGAAGGTGAAGTCTGGAGGGTGAATCAGAAGAAGTAGAAGAAGGAGAAGGAGAAGGTGAAGTCTGGAGGGTGACTCAGAAGAAGCAGAAGAAGGAGAAGGAGAAGGTGAAGTCAGGAGGGTGAATCAGAAGAAGCAGAAGAAGGAGAAGGGGAAGGTGAAGTCTGGAGGGTGAATCAGAAGAAGCAGAAGAAGGAGAAGGAGAAGGTGAAGTCTGGAGGGTGAATCAGAAGAAGTAGAAGAAGGAGAAGGAGAAGTTGAAGTCTGGAGGGTGAAGCAGAAGAAGTAGAAGAAGGAGAAGGAGAAGGTGAAGTCAGGAGGGTGAATCAGAAGAAGCAGAAGAAGGAGAAAGGAGAAGGTGAAGTCTGGAGGGTGAATCAGAAGAATCAGAAGAAGGAGAAGGAGAAGGTGAAGTCTGGAGGGTTAATCAGAAGAAGCAGAAGAAAGAGAAGGAGAAGGTGAAGTCTGGAGAGTGAAGCAGAAGAAGCAGAAGAAGGAGAAGGGGAAGGTGAAGACTGGAGGGTAAATCAGAAGCTGTAGAAGAAGGAGAAGGAGAAGGTGAAGTCTGGAGGGTGAATCAGAAGAAGTAGAAGAAGGAGAAGGAGAAGGTGAAGTCTGGAGGGTGAATCAGAAGAAGCAGAAGAAGGAGAAGGAGAAGATGAAATCTGGAGGGTGAATCAGAAGAAGTAGAAGAAGGAGAAGGAGAAGGTGAGGTCTGGAGGGTGAATCAGAAGAAGCAGAAGAAGGAGAAGGAGATGGTGAAGTCTGGAGGGTGAATCAGAAGAAGCAGAAGAAGAAGAAGGAGAAGGTGAAGTCTGGAGGGTGAATCAGAAGAAGCAGAAGAAGGAGAAGGAGAAGGTGAAGTCAGGAGGGTGAATCAGAAGAAGCAGAAGAAGGAGAAGGAGAAGGTGAAGTTAGGAGGGTGAATCAGGAGAAGCAGAAGAAGGAGACGGAGAAGGTGAAGTCAGGGGGGTGAAGCAGAAGAAGTAGAAGAAGGAGAAGGAGAAGGTGAAGTCAGGAGGGTGAAGCAGAAGAAGCAGAAGAAGGAGAAGGAGAAGGTGAAGTCTGGAGGGCGCAGCAGAAGAAGCAGAAGAAGGAGAAGGAGAAGGTGAAGTCTGGAGGGTGAAGCAGAAGAAGCAGAAGAAGGAGAAGCTGAAGGTGAAGTCTGGAGGGTGAATCAAAAGAAGTAGAAGAAGGAGAAGGAGAAGGTGAAGTCAGGAGGGTGAAGCAGAAGAAGCAGAAGAAGGAGAAGGAGAAGGTGAAGTCTGGAGGGTGAAGCAGAAGAAGCAGAAGAAGGAGAAGGAGAAGGTGAAGTCTGGAGGGCGAAGCAGAAGAAGCAGAAGAAGGAAAAGGAGAAGGTGAAGTCTGGAGGGTGAAGCAGAAGAAGCAGAAGAAGGAGAAGGAGAAGGTGAAGTCTGGAGGGTGAATCAGAAGAAGTAGAAGAAGGAGAAGGAGAAGGTGAAGTCAGGAGGGTGAAGCAGAAGAAGCAGAAGAAGGAGAAGGAGAAGGTGAAGTCTGGAGAGTGAAGCAGAAGAAGCAGAAGAAGGAGAAGGAGAAGGTGAAGTCTGGAGGGTGAAGCAGAAGAAGCAGAAGAAGGAGAAGGAGGAAGTGAAGTCAGGAGGGTGAATCAGAAGAAGTAGAAGAAGGAGAAGGAGAAGGTGAAGTCTGGAGGGTGAATCAGAAGAAGTAGAAGAAGGAGAAGGAGAAGGTGAAGTCTGGAGGGTGAATCAGAAGAAGTAGAAGAAGGAGAAGGAGAAGGTGAAGTCTGGAGGGTGAATCAGAAGAAGCAGAAGAAGTAGAAGGAGAAGGTAAAGTCTGGAGGGTGAATCAGAAGAAGTAGAAGAAGGAGAAGGAGAAGGTGATGTCTGGAGGGTGAATCAGAAGAAGCAGAAGAAGCAGAAGGAGAAGGTGAAGTCAGGAGGGTGAATCAGAAGAAGCAGAAGAAGGAGAAGGAGAAGGTGAAGTCTGGAGGGTGAATCAGAAGAAGCAGAAGAAGGAGGAGGTGAAGGTGAAGTATTGAGGGAGAAGCAGAAGAAGTAGAAGAAGGAGAAGGAGAAGGTGAAGTCTGGAGGGTGAATCAGAAGAAGTAGAAGAAGGAGAAGGAGAAGGTGAAGTCTGGAGGGTGAATCAGAAGAAGTAGAAGAAGGAGAAGGAGAAGGTGAAGTCTGGAGGGTGAAACAGAAGAAGCAGAAGAAGGAGAAGGAGAAGGTGAAGTCGTTAGGGTGAATCAGAAGAAGTAGAAGAAGGAGAAGGAGAAGGTGTAGTCTGGAGGGTGAATCAGAAGAAGTAGACAAAGGAGAAGGAGAAGGTGAAGTCTGGAGGGTGAATCAGAAGAAGCAGAAGAAGGAGAAGGAGAAGGTGTAGTCTGGCGGGTGAATCAGAAGAAGTAGAAGAAGAAGAAGGAGAAGGTGAAGTCTGGAGGGTGAATCAGAAGAAGTAGAAGAAGGAGAAGGAGAAGGTGAAGTCTGGAGGGTGAATCAGAAGAAGCAAAAGAAGGAGAAGGAAAAGGTGAAGTCAGGATGGTTAATCAGAAGAAGCAGAAGAAGAAGAAGGATTAGGTGAAGTCTGGAGGGTGAATCAGAAGAAGCAGAAGAAGGAGAAGGAGAAGGTGAAGTCTGGAGGGTGAATCAGAAGAAGTAGAAGAAGGAGAAGGAGAAGGTGAAGTCTGGAGGGTGAAGCAGAAGAAGTAGAAGAAGGAGAAGGAGAAGGTGAAGTCAGGAGGGTGAATCAGAAGAAGTAGAAGAAGGAGAAGGAGAAGGTGAAGTCAGGAGGGTGAATCAGAAGAAGCAGAAGAAGGAGAAGGAGAAGGTGAAGTCTGGAGGGTGAATCAGAAGAATCAGAAGAAGGAGAAGGAGAAGGTGAAGTCTGAAGGGTGAATCAGAAGAAGCAGAAGAAAGAGAAGGAGAAGGTGAAGTCTGGAGGGTGAAGCAGAAGAAGCAGAAGAAGGAGAAGGAGAAGGTGAAGTCGTTAGTGTGAATCAGAAGAAGTAGAAGAAGGAGAAGGAGAAGTTATAGTCTCGAGGGTGAATCAGAAGAAGTGGACGAAGGAGAAGGAGAAGGTGAAGTCTGGAGGGTGAATCAGAAGATGCAGAAGAAGGAGAAGGAGAAGGTGAAGTCTGGCGCGTGAATCAGAAGAAGTAGAAGAAGGAGAAGGAGAAGGTGAAGTCTGGAGGGTGAATCAGAAGAAGCAGAAGAAGGAGAAGGAGAAGGTGAAGTCTGGAGGGTGAATCAGAAGAAGCAGAAGAAGGAGAAGGAGAAGGTGAAGTCTGGAGGGTGAATCAGAAGAAGCAGAAGAAGGAGACGGAGAAGGTGAAGTCTGGAGGGTGAATCAGAAGAAGCAGAAGAAGGAGAAGGAGAAGGTGAAGTTTGGAGGGTGAATCAGAAGAAGTAGAAGAAGGAGAAGGAGAAGGTGAAGTCTGGAGGGTGAATCAGAAGAAGGAGAAGGAGAAGGTGAAGTCAGGAGGGTGAATCAGAAGAAGCAGAGGAAGGAGAAGGAGAAGGTGAAGTCTGGATTGTGAATCAGAAGAAGCAGAAGAAGAAGAAGGAGAAGGTGAAGTCTGGAGGGTGAATCAGAAGAAGTAGAAGAAGGAGAAGGAGAAGTTGAAGTCTGGAGGGTGAAGCAGAAGAAGTAGAAGAAGGAGAAGGAGAAGGTGAAGTCAGGAGGGTGAATCAGAAGAAGCAGAAGAAGGAGAAAGGAGAAGGTGAAGTCTGGAGGGTGAATCAGAAGAATCAGAAGAAGGAGAAGGAGAAGGTGAAGTCTGGAGGGTGAAGCAGAAGAAGCAGAAGAAAGAGAAGGAGAAGGTGAAGTCTGGAGAGTGAAGCAGAAGAAGCCGAAGAAGGAGAAGGCGAAGGTGAAGACTGGAGGGTAAATCAGAAGATGTAGAAGAAGGAGAAGGAGAAGGTGAAGTCTGGAGGGTGAATCAGAAGAAGTAGAAGAAGGAGAAGGAGAAGGTGAAGTCTGGAGGGTGAATCAGAAGAAGCAGAAGAAGGAGAAGGAGAAGATGAAATCTGGAGGTGAATCAGAAGAAGTAGAAGAAGGAGAAGGAGAAGGTGAGGTCTGGAGGGTGAATCAGAAGAAGCAGAAGAAGGAGAAGGAGATGGTGAAGTCTGGAGGGTGAATCAGAAGAAGCAGAAGAAGAAGAAGGAGAAGGTGAAGTCTGGAGGGTGAATCAGAAGAAGCAGAAGAAGGAGAAGGAGAAGGTGAAGTCAGGAGGGTGAATCAGAAGAAGCAGAAGAAGGAGAAGGAGAAGGTGAAGTTAGGAGGGTGAATCAGGAGAAGCAGAAGAAGGAGACGGAGAAGGTGAAGTCAGGGGGGTGAAGCAGAAGAAGTAGAAGAAGGAGAAGGAGAAGGTGAAGTCAGGAGGGTGAAGCAGAAGAAGCAGAAGAAGGAGAAGGAGAAGGTGAAGTCTGGAGGGCGCAGCAGAAGAAGCAGAAGAAGGAAAAGGAGAAGGTGAAGTCTGGAGGGTGAAGCAGAAGAAGCAGAAGAAGGAGAAGCTGAAGGTGAAGTCTGGAGGGTGAATCAGAAGAAGTAGAAGAAGGAGAAGGAGAAGGTGAAGTCAGGAGGGTGAAGCAGAAGAAGCAGAAGAAGGAGAAGGAGAAGGTGAAGTCTGGAGGGTGAAGCTGAAGAAGCAGAAGAAGGAGAAGGAGAAGGTGAAGTCTGGAGGGTGAAGCAGAAGAAGCAGAAGAAGGAGAAGGAGAAGGTGAAGTCTGGAGGGTGAAGCAGAAGAAGGAGAAGAAGGAGAAGGAGAAGGTGAAGTCTGGAGGGTGAATCAGAAGAAGTAGAAGAAGGAGAAGGAGAAGGTGAAGTCAGGAGGGTGAAGCAGAAGAAGCAGAAGAAGGAGAAGGAGAAGGTGAAGTCTGGAGAGTGAAGCAGAAGAAGCAGAAGAAGGAGAAGGAGAAGGTGAAGTCTGGAGGGTAAATCAGAAGAAGCAGAAGAAGGAGAAGGAGAAGGTGAAGTCTGGAGGGTGAAGCAGAAGAAGCAGAAGAAGGAGAAGGAGAAGGTGAAGTCTGGAGGGTGAATCAGAAGAAGTAGAAGAAGGAGAAGGAGAAGGTGAAGTCAGGAGGGTGAAGCAGAAGAAGCAGAAGAAGGAGAAGGAGAAGGTGAAGTCTGGAGAGTGAAGCAGAAGAAGCAGAAGAAGGAGAAGGAGAAGGTGAAGTCTGGAGGGTAAATCAGAAGAAGCAGAAGAAGGAGAAGGAGAAGGTGAAGTCTGGAGGGTGAATCTGAAGAAGCAGAAGAAGGAGAAGGAGAAGATGAAGTCTGGAGGGTGAATCAGAAGAAGTAGAAGAAGGAGAAGGAGAAGTTGAAGTCTGGCGGGTGAATCAGAAGAAGCAGAAGAAGGAGAAGGAGAAGGTGAAGTCTGGAGGGTGAAGCAGAAGAAGTAGAAGAAGGAGAAGGAAAAGTTGACGTCAGGAGGGTGAATCAGAAGAGGTAGAAGAAGGAGAAGGAGAAGGTGAAGTCAGGACGGTGAATCAGAAGAAGCAGAAGAAGGAGAAGGAGAAGGTGAAGTCTGGAGGGTGAATCAGAAGAATCAGAAGAAGGAGAAGGAGAAGGTGAAGTCTGGAGGGTGAATCAGAAGAAGGAGAAGAAAGAGAAGGAGAAGTTGAAGTCTGGAGGGTGAAGCAGAAGAAGCAGAAGAAGGAGAAGGAGAAGGTGAAGACTGGAGGGTGAAACAGAAGAAGTAGAAGAAGGAGAAGGAGAAGGTGAAGTCTGGAGGGTGAATCAGAAGAAGTAGAAGAAGGAGAAGGAGAAGGTGAAGTCTGGAGGGTGAATCAGAAGAAGCAGAAGAAGGAGAAGGAGAAGGTGAAGTCTGGAGGGTGAATCTGAAGAAGCAGAAGAAGGAGAAGGAGAAGATGAAGTCTGGAGGGTGAATCAGAAGAAGTAGAAGAAGGAGAAGAAGAAGGTGAGGTCTGGAGGGTGAATCAGAAGAAGCAGAAGAAGGAGAAGGAGAAGTTGAAGTCTGGCGGGTGAATCAGAAGAAGCAGAAGAAGGAGAAGGAGAAGGTGAAGTCTGGAGGGTGAATCAGAAGAAGCAGAAGAAGGAGAAGGAGAAGGTGAAGTCAGGAGGGTGAATCAGAAGAAGCAGAAGAAGGAGAAGGAGAAGGTGAAGTTAGAAGGGTGAATCAGAAGAAGCAGAAGAAGGAGAAGGAGAAGGTGAAGTCAGGGGGGTGAAGCAGAAGAAATAGAAGAAGGACAAGGAGAAGGTGAAGTCAGGAGGGTGAAGCAGAAGAAGCAGAAGAAGGAGAAGGAGAAGGTGAAGTCTGGAGGGCGCAGCAGAAGAAGCAGAAGAAGGAGAAGGAGAAGGTGAAGTCTGGAGGGTGAAGCAGTAGAAGCAGAAGAAGGAGAAGGAGAGGTGAAGTCTGGAGGGTGAATCAGAAGAAGTAGAAGAAGGAGAAGGAGAAGGTGAAGTCAGGAGGGTGAAGCAGAAGAAGCAGAAGAAGGAGAAGGAGAAGGTGAAGTCTGGAGGGTGAAGCAGAAGAAGCAGAAGAAGTAGAAGGAGAAGGTAAAGTCTGGAGGGTGAATCAGAAGAAGTAGAAGAAGGAGAAGGAGAAGGTGATGTCTGGAGGGTGAATCAGAAGAAGCAGAAGAAGCAGAAGGAGAAGGTGAAGTCAGGAGGGTGAATCAGAAGAAGCAGAAGAAGGAGAAGGAGAAGGTGAAGTCTGGAGGGTGAATCAGAAGAAGCAGAAGAAGGAGGAGGTGAAGGTGAAGTATTGAGGGAGAAGCAGAAGAAGTAGAAGAAGGAGAAGGAGAAGGTGAAGTCTGGAGGGTGAATCAGAAGAAGTAGAAGAAGGAGAAGGAGAAGGTGAAGTCTGGAGGGTGAATCAGAAGAAGTAAAAGAAGGAGAAGGAGAAGGTGAAGTCTGGAGGGTGAAACAGAAGAAGCAGAAGAAGGAGAAGGAGAAGGTGAAGTCGTTAGGGTGAATCAGAAGAAGTAGAAGAAGGAGAAGGAGAAGGTGTAGTCTGGAGGGTGAATCAGAAGAAGTAGACAAAGGAGAAGGAGAAGGTGAAGTTTGGAGGGTGAATCAGAAGAAGCAGAAGAAGGAGAAGGAGAAGGTGTAGTCTGGCGGGTGAATCAGAAGAAGTAGAAGAAGAAGAAGGAGAAGCTGAAGTCTGGAGGGTGAATCAGAAGAAGTAGAAGAAGGAGAAGGAGAAGGTGAAGTCTGGAGGGTGAATCAGAAGAAGCAAAAGAAGGAGAAGGAAAAGGTGAAGTCAGGATGGTTAATCAGAAGCAGCAGAAGAAGAAGAAGGATTAGGTGAAGTCTGGAGGGTGAATCAGAAGAAGCAGAAGAAGGAGAAGGAGAAGGTGAAGTCTGGAGGGTGAATCAGAAGAAGTAGAAGAAGGAGAAGGAGAAGGTGAAGTCTGGAGGGTGAAGCAGAAGAAGTAGAAGAAGGAGAAGGAGAAGGTGAAGTCAGGAGGGTGAATCAGAAGAAGTAGAAGTAGGAGAAGGAGAAGGTGAAGTCAGGAGGGTGAATCAGAAGAAGCAGAAGAAGGAGAAGGAGAAGGTGAAGTCTGGAGGGTGAATCAGAAGAATCAGAAGAAGGAGAAGGAGAAGGTGAAGTCTGAAGGGTGAATCAGAAGAAGCAGAAGAAAGAGAAGGAGAAGGTGAAGTCTGGAGGGTGATGCAGAAGAAGCAGAAGAAGGAGAAGGAGAAGGTGAAGTCTGGAGGGAGAAGCAGAAAAAGTAGAAGAAGGAGAAGGAGAAGGTGAAGTCTGGAGGGTGAATCAGAAGAAGTAGAAGAAGGAGAAGGAGAAGGTGAGGTCTGGAGGGTGAATCGGAAGAAGTAGAAGAAGGAGAAGGAGAAGGTGAAGTCTGGAGGGTGAATCAGAAGAAGCAGAAGAAGGAGAAGGAGAAGGTGAAGTCGTTAGTGTGAATCAGAAGAAGTAGAAGAAGGAGAAGGAGAAGTTATAGTCTCGAGGGTGAATCAGAAGAAGTGGACGAAGGAGAAGTAGAAGGTGAAGTCTGGAGGGTGAATCAGAAGATGCAGAAGAAGGAGAAGGAGAAGGTGAAGTCTGGCGCGTGAATCAGAAGAAGTAGAAGAAGGAGAAGGAGAAGGTGAAGTCTGGAGGGTGAATCAGAAGAAGCAGAAGAAGGAGAAGGAGAAGGTGAAGTCTGGAGGGTGAATCAGAAGAAGCAGAAGAAGGAGAAGGAGAAGGTGAAGTCTGGAGGGTGAATCAGAAGAAGCAGAAGAAGGAGACGGAGAAGGTGAAGTCTGGAGGGTGAATCAGAAGAAGCAGAAGAAGGAGAAGGAGAAGGTGAAGTTTGGAGGGTGAATCAGAAGAAGTAGAAGAAGGAGAAGGAGAAGGTGAAGTCTGGAGGGTGAAACAGAAGAAGCAGAAGAAGGAGAAGGAGAAGGTGAAGTCAGGAGGGTGAATCAGAAGAAGCAGAGGAAGGAGAAGGAGAAGGTGAAGTCTGGATTGTGAATCAGAAGAAGCAGAAGAAGGAGAAGGAGAAGGTGAAGTCTGGAGGGTGAATCAGAAGAAGTAGAAGAAGGAGAAGGAGAAGTTGAAGTCTGGAGGGTGAAGCAGAAGAAGTAGAAGAAGGAGAAGGAGAAGGTGAAGTCAGGAGGGTGAAGCAGAAGAAGCAGAAGAAGGAGAAGGAGAAGGTGAAGTCTGGAGGGTGAAGCAGAAGAAGCAGAAGAAGGAGAAGGAGAAGGTGAAGTCTGGAGGGCGAAGCAGAAGAAGCAGAAGAAGGAAAAGGAGAAGGTGAAGTCTGGAGGGTGAAGCAGAAGAAGCAGAAGAAGGAGAAGGAGAAGGTGAAGTCTGGAGGGTGAATCAGAAGAAGTAGAAGAAGGAGAAGGAGAAGGTGAAGTCAGGAGGGTGAAGCAGAAGAAGCAGAAGAAGGAGAAGGAGAAGGTGAAGTCTGGAGAGTGAAGCAGAAGAAGCAGAAGAAGGAGAAGGAGAAGGTGAAGTCTGGAGGGTGAAGCAGAAGAAGCAGAAGAAGGAGAAGGAGGAAGTGAAGTCAGGAGGGTGAATCAGAAGAAGTAGAAGAAGGAGAAGGAGAAGGTGAAGTCTGGAGGGTGAATCAGAAGAAGTAGAAGAAGGAGAAGGAGAAGGTGAAGTCTGGAGGGTGAATCAGAAGAAGTAGAAGAAGGAGAAGGAGAAGGTGAAGTCTGGAGGGTGAATCAGAAGAAGCAGAAGAAGTAGAAGGAGAAGGTAAAGTCTGGAGGGTGAATCAGAAGAAGTAGAAGAAGGAGAAGGAGAAGGTGATGTCTGGAGGGTGAATCAGAAGAAGCAGAAGAAGCAGAAGGAGAAGGTGAAGTCAGGAGGGTGAATCAGAAGAAGCAGAAGAAGGAGAAGGAGAAGGTGAAGTCTGGAGGGTGAATCAGAAGAAGCAGAAGAAGGAGGAGGTGAAGGTGAAGTATTGAGGGAGAAGCAGAAGAAGTAGAAGAAGGAGAAGGAGAAGGTGAAGTCTGGAGGGTGAATCAGAAGAAGTAGAAGAAGGAGAAGGAGAAGGTGAAGTCTGGAGGGTGAATCAGAAGAAGTAGAAGAAGGAGAAGGAGAAGGTGAAGTCTGGAGGGTGAAACAGAAGAAGCAGAAGAAGGAGAAGGAGAAGGTGAAGTCGTTAGGGTGAATCAGAAGAAGTAGAAGAAGGAGAAGGAGAAGGTGTAGTCTGGAGGGTGAATCAGAAGAAGTAGACAAAGGAGAAGGAGAAGGTGAAGTCTGGAGGGTGAATCAGAAGAAGCAGAAGAAGGAGAAGGAGAAGGTGTAGTCTGGCGGGTGAATCAGAAGAAGTAGAAGAAGAAGAAGGAGAAGGTGAAGTCTGGAGGGTGAATCAGAAGAAGTAGAAGAAGGAGAAGGAGAAGGTGAAGTCTGGAGGGTGAATCAGAAGAAGCAAAAGAAGGAGAAGGAAAAGGTGAAGTCAGGATGGTTAATCAGAAGAAGCAGAAGAAGAAGAAGGATTAGGTGAAGTCTGGAGGGTGAATCAGAAGAAGCAGAAGAAGGAGAAGGAGAAGGTGAAGTCTGGAGGGTGAATCAGAAGAAGTAGAAGAAGGAGAAGGAGAAGGTGAAGTCTGGAGGGTGAAGCAGAAGAAGTAGAAGAAGGAGAAGGAGAAGGTGAAGTCAGGAGGGTGAATCAGAAGAAGTAGAAGAAGGAGAAGGAGAAGGTGAAGTCAGGAGGGTGAATCAGAAGAAGCAGAAGAAGGAGAAGGAGAAGGTGAAGTCTGGAGGGTGAATCAGAAGAATCAGAAGAAGGAGAAGGAGAAGGTGAAGTCTGAAGGGTGAATCAGAAGAAGCAGAAGAAAGAGAAGGAGAAGGTGAAGTCTGGAGGGTGAAGCAGAAGAAGCAGAAGAAGGAGAAGGAGAAGGTGAAGTCGTTAGTGTGAATCAGAAGAAGTAGAAGAAGGAGAAGGAGAAGTTATAGTCTCGAGGGTGAATCAGAAGAAGTGGACGAAGGAGAAGGAGAAGGTGAAGTCTGGAGGGTGAATCAGAAGATGCAGAAGAAGGAGAAGGAGAAGGTGAAGTCTGGCGCGTGAATCAGAAGAAGTAGAAGAAGGAGAAGGAGAAGGTGAAGTCTGGAGGGTGAATCAGAAGAAGCAGAAGAAGGAGAAGGAGAAGGTGAAGTCTGGAGGGTGAATCAGAAGAAGCAGAAGAAGGAGAAGGAGAAGGTGAAGTCTGGAGGGTGAATCAGAAGAAGCAGAAGAAGGAGACGGAGAAGGTGAAGTCTGGAGGGTGAATCAGAAGAAGCAGAAGAAGGAGAAGGAGAAGGTGAAGTTTGGAGGGTGAATCAGAAGAAGTAGAAGAAGGAGAAGGAGAAGGTGAAGTCTGGAGGGTGAATCAGAAGAAGCAGAAGAAGGAGAAGGAGAAGGTGAAGTCAGGAGGGTGAATCAGAAGAAGCAGAGGAAGGAGAAGGAGAAGGTGAAGTCTGGATTGTGAATCAGAAGAAGCAGAAGAAGAAGAAGGAGAAGGTGAAGTCTGGAGGGTGAATCAGAAGAAGTAGAAGAAGGAGAAGGAGAAGTTGAAGTCTGGAGGGTGAAGCAGAAGAAGTAGAAGAAGGAGAAGGAGAAGGTGAAGTCAGGAGGGTGAATCAGAAGAAGCAGAAGAAGGAGAAAGGAGAAGGTGAAGTCTGGAGGGTGAATCAGAAGAATCAGAAGAAGGAGAAGGAGAAGGTGAAGTCTGGAGGGTGAAGCAGAAGAAGCAGAAGAAAGAGAAGGAGAAGGTGAAGTCTGGAGAGTGAAGCAGAAGAAGCCGAAGAAGGAGAAGGCGAAGGTGAAGACTGGAGGGTAAATCAGAAGATGTAGAAGAAGGAGAAGGAGAAGGTGAAGTCTGGAGGGTGAATCAGAAGAAGTAGAAGAAGGAGAAGGAGAAGGTGAAGTCTGGAGGGTGAATCAGAAGAAGCAGAAGAAGGAGAAGGAGAAGATGAAATCTGGAGGTGAATCAGAAGAAGTAGAAGAAGGAGAAGGAGAAGGTGAGGTCTGGAGGGTGAATCAGAAGAAGCAGAAGAAGGAGAAGGAGATGGTGAAGTCTGGAGGGTGAATCAGAAGAAGCAGAAGAAGAAGAAGGAGAAGGTGAAGTCTGGAGGGTGAATCAGAAGAAGCAGAAGAAGGAGAAGGAGAAGGTGAAGTCAGGAGGGTGAATCAGAAGAAGCAGAAGAAGGAGAAGGAGAAGGTGAAGTTAGGAGGGTGAATCAGGAGAAGCAGAAGAAGGAGACGGAGAAGGTGAAGTCAGGGGGGTGAAGCAGAAGAAGTAGAAGAAGGAGAAGGAGAAGGTGAAGTCAGGAGGGTGAAGCAGAAGAAGCAGAAGAAGGAGAAGGAGAAGGTGAAGTCTGGAGGGCGCAGCAGAAGAAGCAGAAGAAGGAAAAGGAGAAGGTGAAGTCTGGAGGGTGAAGCAGAAGAAGCAGAAGAAGGAGAAGCTGAAGGTGAAGTCTGGAGGGTGAATCAGAAGAAGTAGAAGAAGGAGAAGGAGAAGGTGAAGTCAGGAGGGTGAAGCAGAAGAAGCAGAAGAAGGAGAAGGAGAAGGTGAAGTCTGGAGGGTGAAGCAGAAGAAGCAGAAGAAGGAGAAGGAGAAGGTGAAGTCTGGAGGGTGAAGCAGAAGAAGCAGAAGAAGGAGAAGGAGAAGGTGAAGTCTGGAGGGTGAAGCAGAAGAAGGAGAAGAAGGAGAAGGAGAAGGTGAAGTCTGGAGGGTGAATCAGAAGAAGTAGAAGAAGGAGAAGGAGAAGGTGAAGTCAGGAGGGTGAAGCAGAAGAAGCAGAAGAAGGAGAAGGAGAAGGTGAAGTCTGGAGAGTGAAGCAGAAGAAGCAGAAGAAGGAGAAGGAGAAGGTGAAGTCTGGAGGGTAAATCAGAAGAAGCAGAAGAAGGAGAAGGAGAAGGTGAAGTCTGGAGGGTGAAGCAGAAGAAGCAGAAGAAGGAGAAGGAGAAGGTGAAGTCTGGAGGGTGAATCAGAAGAAGTAGAAGAAGGAGAAGGAGAAGGTGAAGTCAGGAGGGTGAAGCAGAAGAAGCAGAAGAAGGAGAAGGAGAAGGTGAAGTCTGGAGAGTGAAGCAGAAGAAGCAGAAGAAGGAGAAGGAGAAGGTGAAGTCTGGAGGGTAAATCAGAAGAAGCAGAAGAAGGAGAAGGAGAAGGTGAAGTCTGGAGGGTGAATCTGAAGAAGCAGAAGAAGGAGAAGGAGAAGTTGAAGTCTGGCGGGTGAATCAGAAGAAGCAGAAGAAGGAGAAGGAGAAGGTGAAGTCTGGAGGGTGAAGCAGAAGAAGTAGAAGAAGGAGAAGGAAAAGTTGACGTCAGGAGGGTGAATCAGAAGAGGTAGAAGAAGGAGAAGGAGAAGGTGAAGTCAGGACGGTGAATCAGAAGAAGCAGAAGAAGGAGAAGGAGAAGGTGAAGTCTGGAGGGTGAATCAGAAGAATCAGAAGAAGGAGAAGGAGAAGGTGAAGTCTGGAGGGTGAATCAGAAGAAGGAGAAGAAAGAGAAGGAGAAGTTGAAGTCTGGAGGGTGAAGCAGAAGAAGCAGAAGAAGGAGAAGGAGAAGGTGAAGACTGGAGGGTGAAACAGAAGAAGTAGAAGAAGGAGAAGGAGAAGGTGAAGTCTGGAGGGTGAATCAGAAGAAGTAGAAGAAGGAGAAGGAGAAGGTGAAGTCTGGAGGGTGAATCAGAAGAAGCAGAAGAAGGAGAAGGAGAAGGTGAAGTCTGGAGGGTGAATCTGAAGAAGCAGAAGAAGGAGAAGGAGAAGATGAAGTCTGGAGGGTGAATCAGAAGAAGTAGAAGAAGGAGAAGAAGAAGGTGAGGTCTGGAGGGTGAATCAGAAGAAGCAGAAGAAGGAGAAGGAGAAGTTGAAGTCTGGCGGGTGAATCAGAAGAAGCAGAAGAAGGAGAAGGAGAAGGTGAAGTCTGGAGGGTGAATCAGAAGAAGCAGAAGAAGGAGAAGGAGAAGGTGAAGTCAGGAGGGTGAATCAGAAGAAGCAGAAGAAGGAGAAGGAGAAGGTGAAGTTAGAAGGGTGAATCAGAAGAAGCAGAAGAAGGAGAAGGAGAAGGTGAAGTCAGGGGGGTGAAGCAGAAGAAATAGAAGAAGGACAAGGAGAAGGTGAAGTCAGGAGGGTGAAGCAGAAGAAGCAGAAGAAGGAGAAGGAGAAGGTGAAGTCTGGAGGGCGCAGCAGAAGAAGCAGAAGAAGGAGAAGGAGAAGGTGAAGTCTGGAGGGTGAAGCAGTAGAAGCAGAAGAAGGAGAAGGAGAGCTGAAGTCTGGAGGGTGAATCAGAAGAAGTAGAAGAAGGAGAAGGAGAAGGTGAAGTCAGGAGGGTGAAGCAGAAGAAGCAGAAGAAGGAGAAGGAGAAGGTGAAGTCTGGAGGGTGAAGCAGAAGAAGCAGAAGAAGTAGAAGGAGAAGGTAAAGTCTGGAGGGTGAATCAGAAGAAGTAGAAGAAGGAGAAGGAGAAGGTGATGTCTGGAGGGTGAATCAGAAGAAGCAGAAGAAGCAGAAGGAGAAGGTGAAGTCAGGAGGGTGAATCAGAAGAAGCAGAAGAAGGAGAAGGAGAAGGTGAAGTCTGGAGGGTGAATCAGAAGAAGCAGAAGAAGGAGGAGGTGAAGGTGAAGTATTGAGGGAGAAGCAGAAGAAGTAGAAGAAGGAGAAGGAGAAGGTGAAGTCTGGAGGGTGAATCAGAAGAAGTAGAAGAAGGAGAAGGAGAAGGTGAAGTCTGGAGGGTGAATCAGAAGAAGTAAAAGAAGGAGAAGGAGAAGGTGAAGTCTGGAGGGTGAAACAGAAGAAGCAGAAGAAGGAGAAGGAGAAGGTGAAGTCGTTAGGGTGAATCAGAAGAAGTAGAAGAAGGAGAAGGAGAAGGTGTAGTCTGGAGGGTGAATCAGAAGAAGTAGACAAAGGAGAAGGAGAAGGTGAAGTCTGGAGGGTGAATCAGAAGAAGCAGAAGAAGGAGAAGGAGAAGGTGTAGTCTGGCGGGTGAATCAGAAGAAGTAGAAGAAGAAGAAGGAGAAGCTGAAGTCTGGAGGGTGAATCAGAAGAAGTAGAAGAAGGAGAAGGAGAAGGTGAAGTCTGGAGGGTGAATCAGAAGAAGCAAAAGAAGGAGAAGGAAAAGGTGAAGTCAGGATGGTTAATCAGAAGAAGCAGAAGAAGAAGAAGGATTAGGTGAAGTCTGGAGGGTGAATCAGAAGAAGCAGAAGAAGGAGAAGGAGAAGGTGAAGTCTGGAGGGTGAATCAGAAGAAGTAGAAGAAGGAGAAGGAGAAGGTGAAGTCTGGAGGGTGAAGCAGAAGAAGTAGAAGAAGGAGAAGGAGAAGGTGAAGTCAGGAGGGTGAATCAGAAGAAGTAGAAGTAGGAGAAGGAGAAGGTGAAGTCAGGAGGGTGAATCAGAAGAAGCAGAAGAAGGAGAAGGAGAAGGTGAAGTCTGGAGGGTGAATCAGAAGAATCAGAAGAAGGAGAAGGAGAAGGTGAAGTCTGAAGGGTGAATCAGAAGAAGCAGAAGAAAGAGAAGGAGAAGGTGAAGTCTGGAGGGTGATGCAGAAGAAGCAGAAGAAGGAGAAGGAGAAGGTGAAGTCTGGAGGGAGAAGCAGAAAAAGTAGAAGAAGGAGAAGGAGAAGGTGAAGTCTGGAGGGTGAATCAGAAGAAGTAGAAGAAGGAGAAGGAGAAGGTGAGGTCTGGAGGGTGAATCGGAAGAAGTAGAAGAAGGAGAAGGAGAAGGTGAAGTCTGGAGGGTGAATCAGAAGAAGCAGAAGAAGGAGAAGGAGAAGGTGAAGTCGTTAGTGTGAATCAGAAGAAGTAGAAGAAGGAGAAGGAGAAGTTATAGTCTCGAGGGTGAATCAGAAGAAGTGGACGAAGGAGAAGTAGAAGGTGAAGTCTGGAGGGTGAATCAGAAGATGCAGAAGAAGGAGAAGGAGAAGGTGAAGTCTGGCGCGTGAATCAGAAGAAGTAGAAGAAGGAGAAGGAGAAGGTGAAGTCTGGAGGGTGAATCAGAAGAAGCAGAAGAAGGAGAAGGAGAAGGTGAAGTCTGGAGGGTGAATCAGAAGAAGCAGAAGAAGGAGAAGGAGAAGGTGAAGTCTGGAGGGTGAATCAGAAGAAGCAGAAGAAGGAGACGGAGAAGGTGAAGTCTGGAGGGTGAATCAGAAGAAGCAGAAGAAGGAGAAGGAGAAGGTGAAGTTTGGAGGGTGAATCAGAAGAAGTAGAAGAAGGAGAAGGAGAAGGTGAAGTCTGGAGGGTGAAACAGAAGAAGCAGAAGAAGGAGAAGGAGAAGGTGAAGTCAGGAGGGTGAATCAGAAGAAGCAGAGGAAGGAGAAGGAGAAGGTGAAGTCTGGATTGTGAATCAGAAGAAGCAGAAGAAGGAGAAGGAGAAGGTGAAGTCTGGAGGGTGAATCAGAAGAAGTAGAAGAAGGAGAAGGAGAAGTTGAAGTCTGGAGGGTGAAGCAGAAGAAGTAGAAGAAGGAGAAGGAGAAGGTGAAGTCAGGAGGGTGAATCAGAAGAAGCAGAAGAAGGAGAAAGGAGAAGGTGAAGTCTGGAGGGTGAATCAGAAGAATCAGAAGAAGGAGAAGGAGAAAGTGAAGTCTGGAGGGTGAAGCAGAAGAAGCAGAAGAAAGAGAAGGAGAAGGTGAAGTCTGGAGAGTGAATCGGAAGAAGCCGAAGAAGGAGAAGGCGAAGGTGAAGACTGGAGGGTAAATCAGAAGATGTAGAAGAAGGAGAAGGAGAAGGTGAAGTCTGGAGGGTGAATCAGAAGAAGTAGAAGAAGGAGAAGGAGAAGGTGAAGTCTGGAGGGTGAATCAGAAGAAGCAGAAGAAGGAGAAGGAGAAGATGAAATCTGGAGGTGAATCAGAAGAAGTAGAAGAAGGAGAAGGAGAAGGTGAGGTCTGGAGGGTGAATCAGAAGAAGCAGAAGAAGGAGAAGGAGAAGGTGAAGTCTGGAGGGTGAATCAGAAGAAGCAGAAGAAGAAGAAGGAGAAGGTGAAGTCTGGAGGGTGAATCAGAAGAAGCAGAAGAAGGAGAAGGAGAAGGTGAAGTCAGGAGGGTGAATCAGAAGAAGCAGAAGAAGGAGAAGGAGAAGGTGAAGTTAGGAGGGTGAATCAGGAGAAGCAGAAGAAGGAGACGGAGAAGGTGAAGTCAGGGGGGTGAAGCAGAAGAAGTAGAAGAAGGAGAAGGAGAAGGTGAAGTCAGGAGGGTGAAGCAGAAGAAGCAGAAGAAGGAGAAGGAGAAGGTGAAGTCTGGAGGGCGCAGCAGAAGAAGCAGAAGAAGGAAAAGGAGAAGGTGAAGTCTGGAGGGTGAAGCAGAAGAAGCAGAAGAAGGAGAAGCTGAAGGTGAAGTCTGGAGGGTGAATCAGAAGAAGTAGAAGAAGGAGAAGGAGAAGGTGAAGTCAGGAGGGTGAAGCAGAAGAAGCAGAAGAAGGAGAAGGAGAAGGTGAAGTCTGGAGGGTGAAGCAGAAGAAGCAGAAGAAGGAGAAGGAGAAGGTGAAGTCTGGAGGGTGAAGCAGAAGAAGGAGAAGAAGGAGAAGGAGAAGGTGAAGTCTGGAGGGTGAATCAGAAGAAGTAGAAGAAGGAGAAGGAGAAGGTGAAGTCAGGAGGGTGAAGCAGAAGAAGCAGAAGAAGGAGAAGGAGAAGGTGAAGTCTGGAGAGTGAAGCAGAAGAAGCAGTAGAAGGAGAAGGAGAAGGTGAAGTCTGGAGGGTAAATCAGAAGAAGCAGAAGAAGGAGAAGGAGAAGGTGAAGTCTGGAGGGTGAATCTGAAGAAGCAGAAGAAGGAGAAGGAGAAGATGAAGTCTGGAGGGTGAATCAGAAGAAGTAGAAGAAGGAGAAGGAGAAGGTGAGGTCTGGAGGGTGAATCAGAAGAAGCAGAAGAAGGAGAAGGAGAAGGTGAAGTCTGGAGGGTGAAGCAGAAGAAGTAGAAGAAGGAGAAGGAAAAGTTGACGTCAGGAGGGTGAATCAGAAGAGGTAGAAGAAGGAGAAGGAGAAGGTGAAGTCAGGACGGTGAATCAGAAGAAGCAGAAGAAGGAGAAGGAGAAGGTGAAGTCTGGAGGGTGAATCAGAAGAATCAGAAGAAGGAGAAGGAGAAGGTGAAGTCTGGAGGGTGAATCTGAAGAAGCAGAAGAAGGAGAAGGAGAAGATGAAGTCTGGAGGGTGAATCAGAAGAAGTAGAAGAAGGAGAAGGAGAAGGTGAGGTCTGGAGGGTGAATCAGAAGAAGCAGAAGAAGGAGAAGGAGAAGGTGAAGTCTGGAGGGTGAAGCAGAAGAAGTAGAAGAAGGAGAAGGAAAAGTTGACGTCAGGAGGGTGAATCAGAAGAGGTAGAAGAAGGAGAAGGAGAAGGTGAAGTCAGGACGGTGAATCAGAAGAAGCAGAAGAAGGAGAAGGAGAAGGTGAAGTCTGGAGGGTGAATCAGAAGAATCAGAAGAAGGAGAAGGAGAAGGTGAAGTCTGGAGGGTGAATCAGAAGAAGGAGAAGAAAGAGAAGGAGAAGTTGAAGTCTGGAGGGTGAAGCAGAAGAAGCAGAAGAAGGAGAAGGAGAAGGTGAAGACTGGAGGGTGAAACAGAAGAAGTAGAAGAAGGAGAAGGAGAAGGTGAAGTCTGGAGGGTGAATCAGAAGAAGTAGAAGAAGGAGAAGGAGAAGGTGAAGTCTGGAGGGTGAATCAGAAGAAGCAGAAGAAGGAGAAGGAGAAGGTGAAGTCTGGAGGGTGAATCTGAAGAAGCAGAAGAAGGAGAAGGAGAAGATGAAGTCTGGAGGGTGAATCAGAAGAAGTAGAAGAAGGAGAAGGAGAAGGTGAGGTCTGGAGGGTGAATCAGAAGAAGCAGAAGAAGGAGAAGGAGAAGTTGAAGTCTGGCGGGTGAATCAGAAGAAGCAGAAGAAGGAGAAGGAGAAGGTGAAGTCTGGAGGGTGAATCAGAAGAAGCAGAAGAAGGAGAAGGAGAAGGTGAAGTCAGGAGGGTGAATCAGAAGAAGCAGAAGAAGGAGAAGGAGAAGGTGAAGTTAGAAGGGTGAATCAGAAGAAGCAGAAGAAGGAGAAGGAGAAGGTGAAGTCAGGGGGGTGAAGCAGAAGAAATAGAAGAAGGACAAGGAGAAGGTGAAGTCAGGAGGGTGAAGCAGAAGAAGCAGAAGAAGGAGAAGGAGAAGGTGAAGTCTGGAGGGCGCAGCAGAAGAAGCAGAAGAAGGAGAAGGAGAAGGTGAAGTCTGGAGGGTGAAGCAGTAGAAGCAGAAGAAGGAGAAGGAGAAGGTGAAGGCTGGAGGGTGAATCAGAAGAAGTAGAAGAAGGAGAAGGAGAAGGTGAAGTCAGGAGGGTGAAGCAGAAGAAGCAGAAGAAGGAGAAGGAGAAGGTGAAGTCTGGAGGGTGAAGCAGAAGAAGCAGAAGAAGGAGAAGGAGAAGGTGAAGTCTGGAGGGCGAAGCAGAAGAAGCAGAAGAAGGAGAAGGAGAAGGTGAAGTCTGGAGGGTGAAGCAGAAGAAGCAGAAGAAGGAGAAGGAGAAGGTGAAGTCAGGGGGGTGAAGCAGAAGAAGTAGAAGAAGGAGAAGAAGAAGGTGAAGTCAGGAGGGTGAAGCAGAAGAAGCAGAAGAAGGAGAAGGAGAAGGGGAAGTCTGGAGGGTGAAGCAGAAGAAGCAGAATAAGGAGAAGGAGAAGGTGAAGTCTGGAGGGTGAAGCAGAAGAAGCAGAAGAAGGAGAAGGAGAAGGTGAAGTCTGGAGGGTTAAGCAGAAGAAGCATAAGAAGGAGAAGGAGAAGGTGAAGTCAGGAGGGTGAATCAGAAGAAGTAGAAGAAGGAGAAGGAGAAGGTGAAGTCTGGAGGGTGAATCAGAAGAAGTAGAAGAAGGATAAGGAGAAGGTGAAGTCTGGAGGGTGAATCTGAAGAAGTAGAAGAAGGAGAAGGAGAAGGTGAAATCTGGAGGGTGAATCAGAAGAAGCAGAAGAAGGAGAAGGAGAAGGTGAAGTCCGGAGGGAGAAGCAGTAGAGGTAGAAGAAGGAGAAGCAGAAGGTGAAGTCTGGAGGGTGAATCAGAAGAAGTAGAAGAAGGAGAAGGAGAAGGTGAAGTCTGGAGGGTGAATCAGAAGAAGTAGAAGAAGGAGAAGGAGAAGGTGTAGTCTGGAGGGTGAATCAGAAGAAGTAGACGAAGGAGAAGGAAAAGGTGAAGTCTGGAGGGTGAATCAGAAGAAGCAAAAGAAGGAGAAGGAGAAGGTGAAGTCTGGAGGGTGAATCAGAAGAAGTAGAAGAAGGAGAAGGAGAAGGTGAAGTCTGGAGGGTGAATCAGAAGAAGCAAAAGAAGGAGAAGGAGAAGTTGAAGTCTGGAGGGTGAATCAGAAGAAGCAGAAGAAGGAGAAGGAGAAGGTGATGTCTGGAGGGTGAATCAGAAGAAGCAGAAGAAGGAGAAGGAGAAGGTGAAGTCTGGAGGGTGAATCAGAAGAAGCAGAAGAAGTAGAAGGAGAAGGTGAAGTCTGGAGGGTGAATCAGAAGAAGTAGAAGAAGGAGAAGGAGAAGGTGAAGTCTGGAGGGTGAATCAGAAGAAGCAGAAGAAGGAGAAGTAGAAGGTGAAGTAAGGAGGGTGAATCAGAAGAAGCAGAAGAAGGAGATGGAGAAGGTGAAGTCTGGAGGGTGAATCAGAAGAAGCAGAAGAAGGAGAAGGAGATGGTGAAGACTGGAGGGTGAATCAGAAGAAGTAGAAGAAGGAGAAGGAGAAGGTGATGTCTGGAGGGTGAATCAGAAGAAGTAGAAGAAGGAGAAGGAGAAGGCGAAGTCTGGAGGATGAATCAGAAGAAGCAGAAGAAGGAGAAGGAGAAGGTGAAGTCTGGAGGGTGAATCAGAAGAAGCAGAAGAAGGAGAAGGAGCAGATGAAGTCTGGAGGGTGAATCAGAAGAAGTAGAAGAAGGAGAAGGTGAAGTCTGGAGGGTGAATCAGAAGAAGCAGAAGAAGGAGAAGGAGAAGGTGAATACTGAAGGGTGAATCAGAAGAAGCAGAAGAAGGAGAAGGAGAAGGTGAAGTCTGGAGGGTGAATCAGAAGAAGAAGAAGAAGGAGAAGGAGAAGGTGAAGTCTGGAGGGTGAATCAGAAGAAGCAGAAGAAGGAGAAGGAGAAGGTGAAGTCTGGAGGGTGAATCAGAAGAAGTAGAAGAAGGAGAAGGAGAAGGTGAAGTCTGGAGGGTGAATCAGAAGAAGTAGAAGAAGGAGAAGGAGAAGGTGAAGTCTGGAGGGTGAATCAGAAGTAGTAGAAGAAGGAGAAGGAGAAGGTGAAGTCTGGACGGTGAATCAGAAGAAACAGAAGAAGGAGAAGGAGAAGGTGAAGTCTGGAGGGTGAATCAGAAGAAGTAGAAGAAGGAGAAGGAGAAGGTGAAGTCTGGAGGGTGAATCAGAAGAAGCAGAAGAAGGAGAAGGAGAAGATGAAGTCTGGAGGGTGAATCAGAAGAAGTAGAAGAAGGAGAAGGAGAAGGTGAAGTCTGGAGGGTGAATCAGAAGAAGCAGAAGAAGGAGAAGGAGAAGGTGAAGTCTGGAGGGTGAATCAGAAGAAGCAGAATAAGGAGAAGGAGAAGGTGAAGTCTGGAGGTTGAATCAGAAGAAGCAGAAGAAGGAGAAGGAGAAGATGAAGTCTGGAGGGTGAATCAGAAGAAGCAGAATAAGGAGAAGGAGAAGGTGAAGTCTGGAGGGTGAATCAGAAGAAGCAGAAGAAGGAGAAGGAGAAGCGGAAGGTGAAGTCTGGAGGGTGAATCAGAAGAAGTAGAAGAAGGAGAAGGAGAAGGTGAAGTCTGGAGGGTGAAGCAGAAGAAGTAGAAGAAGGAGAAGTAGAAGGTGAAGTCAGGAGGGTGAATCAGAAGAAGTAGAAGAAGGAGAAGGAGAAGGTGAAGTCAGGAGGGTGAATCAGAAGAAGGAGAAGGAGAAGGTGAAGTCTGGAGGATGAATCAGAAGAAGTAGAAGAAGGAGAAGGAGAAGTTGAAGTCTGGAGGGTGAAGCAGAAGAAGTAGAAGAAGGAGAAGGAGAAGGTGAAGTCAGGAGGGTGAATCAGAAGAAGCAGAAGAAGGAGAAAGGAGAAGGTGAAGTCTGGAGGGTGAATCAGAAGAATCAGAAGAAGGAGAAGGAGAAGGTGAAGTCTGGAGGGTGAATCAGAAGAAGCAGAAGAAAGAGAAGGAGAAGGTGAAGTCTGGAGAGTGAAGCAGAAGAAGCAGAAGAAGGAGAAGGGGAAGGTGAAGACTGGAGGGTAAATCAGAAGCTGTAGAAGAAGGAGAAGGAGAAGGTGAAGTCTGGAGGGTGAATCAGAAGAAGTAGAAGAAGGAGAAGGAGAAGGTGAAGTCTGGAGGGTGAATCAGAAGAAGCAGAAGAAGGAGAAGGAGAAGATGAAATCTGGAAGGTGAATCAGAAGAAGTAGAAGAAGGAGAAGGAGAAGGTGAGGTCTGGAGGGTGAATCAGAAGAAGCAGAAGAAGGAGAAGGAGATGGTGAAGTCTGGAGGGTGAATCAGAAGAAGCAGAAGAAGAAGAAGGAGAAGGTGAAGTCTGGAGGGTGAATCAGAAGAAGCAGAAGAAGGAGAAGGAGAAGGTGAAGTCAGGAGGGTGAATCAGAAGAAGCAGAAGAAGGAGAAGGAGAAGGTGAAGTTAGGAGGGTGAATCAGGAGAAGCAGAAGAAGGAGACGGAGAAGGTGAAGTCAGGGGGGTGAAGCAGAAGAAGTAGAAGAAGGAGAAGGAGAAGGTGAAGTCAGGAGGGTGAAGCAGAAGAAGCAGAAGAAGGAGAAGGAGAAGGTGAAGTCTGGAGGGCGCAGCAGAAGAAGCAGAAGAAGGAGAAGGAGAAGGTGAAGTCTGGAGGGTGAAGCAGAAGAAGCAGAAGAAGGAGAAGCTGAAGGTGAAGTCTGGAGGGTGAATCAAAAGAAGTAGAAGAAGGAGAAGGAGAAGGTGAAGTCAGGAGGGTGAAGCAGAAGAAGCAGAAGAAGGAGAAGGAGAAGGTGAAGTCTGGAGGGTGAAGCAGAAGAAGCAGAAGAAGGAGAAGGAGAAGGTGAAGTCTGGAGGGCGAAGCAGAAGAAGCAGAAGAAGGAGAAGGAGAAGGTGAAGTCTGGAGGGTGAATCAGAAGAAGCAGAAGAAGGAGAAGGAGAAGTTGAAGTCTGGAGGGTGAATCAGAAGAAGCAGAAGAAGGAGAAGGAGAAGGTGATGTCTGGAGGGTGAATCAGAAGAAGCAGAAGAAGGAGATGGAGAAGGTGAAGTCTGGAGGGTGAATCAGAAGAAGCAGAAGAAGTAGAAGGAGAAGGTGAAGTCTGGAGGGTGAATCAGAAGAAGTAGAAGAAGGAGAAGGAGAAGGTGAAGTCTGGAGGGTGAATCAGAAGAAGCAGAAGAAGGAGAAGGAGAAGGTGAAGTCAGGAGGGTGAATCAGAAGAAGCAGAAGAAGGAGAAGGAGAAGGTGAAGTCTGGAGGGTGAATCAGAAGAAGCAGAAGAAGGAGAAGGAGATGGTGAAGACTGGAGGGTGAATCAGAAGAAGTAGAAGAAGGAGAAGGAGAAGGTGATGTCTGGAGGGTGAATCTGAAGAAGTAGAAGAAGGAGAAGGAGAAGGCGAAGTCTGGAGGATGAATCAGAAGAAGCAGAAGAAGGAGAAGGAGAAGGTGAAGTCTGGAGGGTGAATCAGAAGAAGCAGAAGAAGGAGAAGGAGCAGATGAAGTCTGGAGGGTGAATCAGAAGAAGTAGAAGAAGGAGAAGGTGAAGTCTGGAGGGTGAATCAGAAGAAGCAGAAGAAGGAGAAGGAGAAGGTGAATACTGAAGGGTGAATCAGAAGAAGCAGAAGAAGGAGAAGGAGAAGGTGAAGTCTGGAGGGTGAATCAGAAGAAGCAGAAGGAGGAGAAGGAGAAGGTGAAGTCTGGAGGGTGAATCAGAAGAAGCAGAAGAAGGAGAAGGAGAAGGTGAAGTCTGGAGGGTGAATCAGAAGAAGTAGAAGAAGGAGAAGGAGAAGGTGAAATCTGGAGGGTGAATCAGAAGAAGTAGAAGAAGGAGAAGGAGAAGGTGAAGTCTGGAGGGTGAATCAGAAGAAGCAGAAGAAGGAGAAGGAGAAGATGAAGTCTGGAGGGTGAATCAGAAGAAGTAGAAGAAGGAGAAGGAGAAGGTGAAGTCTGGAGGGTGAATCAGAAGAAGCAGAAGAAGGAGAAGGAGAAGATGAAATCTGGAGGGTGAATCAGAAGAAGTAGAAGAAGGAGAAGGAGAAGGTGAGGTCTGGAGGGTGAATCAGAAGAAGCAGAAGAAGGAGAAGGAGATGGTGAAGTCTGGAGGGTGAATCAGAAGAAGCAGAAGAAGAAGAAGGAGAAGGTGAAGTCTGGAGGGTGAATCAGAAGAAGCAGAAGAAGGAGAAGGAGAAGGTGAAGTCAGGAGGGTGAATCAGAAGAAGCAGAAGAAGGAGAAGGAGAAGGTGAAGTTAGGAGGGTGAATCAGGAGAAGCAGAAGAAGGAGACGGAGAAGGTGAAGTCAGGGGGGTGAAGCAGAAGAAGTAGAAGAAGGAGAAGGAGAAGGTGAAGTCAGGAGGGTGAAGCAGAAGAAGCAGAAGAAGGAGAAGGAGAAGGTGAAGTCTGGAGGGCGCAGCAGAAGAAGCAGAAGAAGGAGAAGGAGAAGGTGAAGTCTGGAGGGTGAAGCAGAAGAAGCAGAAGAAGGAGAAGCTGAAGGTGAAGTCTGGAGGGTGAATCAAAAGAAGTAGAAGAAGGAGAAGGAGAAGGTGAAGTCAGGAGGGTGAAGCAGAAGAAGCAGAAGAAGGAGAAGGAGAAGGTGAAGTCTGGAGGGTGAAGCAGAAGAAGCAGAAGAAGGAGAAGGAGAAGGTGAAGTCTGGAGGGCGAAGCAGAAGAAGCAGAAGAAGGAAAAGGAGAAGGTGAAGTCTGGAGGGTGAAGCAGAAGAAGCAGAAGAAGGAGAAGGAGAAGGTGAAGTCTGGAGGGTGAATCAGAAGAAGTAGAAGAAGGAGAAGGAGAAGGTGAAGTCAGGAGGGTGAAGCAGAAGAAGCAGAAGAAGGAGAAGGAGAAGGTGAAGTCTGGAGAGTGAAGCAGAAGAAGCAGAAGAAGGAGAAGGAGAAGGTGAAGTCTGGAGGGTGAAGCAGAAGAAGCAGAAGAAGGAGAAGGAGGAAGTGAAGTCAGGAGGGTGAATCAGAAGAAGTAGAAGAAGGAGAAGGAGAAGGTGAAGTCTGGAGGGTGAATCAGAAGAAGTAGAAGAAGGAGAAGGAGAAGGTGAAGTCTGGAGGGTGAATCAGAAGAAGTAGAAGAAGGAGAAGGAGAAGGTGAAGTCTGGAGGGTGAATCAGAAGAAGCAGAAGAAGTAGAAGGAGAAGGTAAAGTCTGGAGGGTGAATCAGAAGAAGTAGAAGAAGGAGAAGGAGAAGGTGATGTCTGGAGGGTGAATCAGAAGAAGCAGAAGAAGCAGAAGGAGAAGGTGAAGTCAGGAGGGTGAATCAGAAGAAGCAGAAGAAGGAGAAGGAGAAGGTGAAGTCTGGAGGGTGAATCAGAAGAAGCAGAAGAAGGAGGAGGAGAAGGTGAAGTATTGAGGGAGAAGCAGAAGAAGTAGAAGAAGGAGAAGGAGAAGGTGAAGTCTGGAGGGTGAATCAGAAGAAGTAGAAGAAGGAGAAGGAGAAGGTGAAGTCTGGAGGGTGAATCAGAAGAAGTAGAAGAAGGAGAAGGAGAAGGTGAAGTCTGGAGGGTGAAACAGAAGAAGCAGAAGAAGGAGAAGGAGAAGGTGAAGTCGTTAGGGTGAATCAGAAGAAGTAGAAGAAGGAGAAGGAGAAGGTGTAGTCTGGAGGGTGAATCAGAAGAAGTAGACGAAGGAGAAGGAGAAGGTGAAGTCTGGAGGGTGAATCAGAAGAAGCAGAAGAAGGAGAAGGAGAAGGTGAAGTCTGGAGGGTGAATCAGAAGAAGTAGAAGAAGGAGAAGGAGAAGGTGAAGTCTGGAGGGTGAATCAGAAGAAGCAGAAGAAGGAGAAGGAGAAGTTGAAGTCTGGAGGGTGAATCAGAAGAAGCAGAAGAAGGAGAAGGAGAAGGTGATGTCTGGAGGGTGAATCAGAAGAAGCAGAAGAAGGAGAAGGAGAAGGTGAAGTCTGGAGGGTGAATCAGAAGAAGCAGAAGAAGTAGAAGGAGAAGGTGAAGTCTGGAGGGTGAATCAGAAGAAGTAGAAGAAGGAGAAGGAGAAGGTGAAGTCTGGAGGGTGAATCAGAAGAAGCAGAAGAAGGAGAAGGAGAAGGTGAAGTCAGGAGGGTGAATCAGAAGAAGCAGAAGAAGGAGAAGGAGAAGGTGAAGTCTGGAGGGTGAATCAGAAGAAGCAGAAGAAGGAGAAGGAGATGGTGAAGACTGGAGGGTGAATCAGAAGAAGTAGAAGAAGGAGAAGGAGAAGGTGATGTCTGGAGGGTGAATCAGAAGAAGTAGAAGAAGGAGAAGGAGAAGGCGAAGTCTGGAGGATGAATCAGAAGAAGCAGAAGAAGGAGAAGGAGAAGGTGAAGTCTGGAGGGTGAATCAGAAGAAGCAGAAGAAGGAGAAGGAGCAGATGAAGTCTGGAGGGTGAATCAGAAGAAGTAGAAGAAGGAGAAGGTGAAGTCTGGAGGGTGAATCAGAAGAAGCAGAAGAAGGAGAAGGAGAAGGTGAATACTGAAGGGTGAATCAGAAGAAGCAGAAGAAGGAGAAGGAGAAGGTGAAGTCTGGAGGGTGAATCAGAAGAAGAAGAAGAAGGAGAAGGAGAAGGTGAAGTCTGGAGGGTGAATCAGAAGATGCAGAAGAAGGAGAAGGAGAAGGTGAAGTCTGGAGGGTGAATCAGAAGAAGTAGAAGAAGGAGAAGGAGAAGGTGAAGTCTGGAGGGTGAATCAGAAGAAGTAGAAGAAGGAGAAGGAGAAGGTGAAGTCTGGAGGGTGAATCAGAAGAAGTAGAAGAAGGAGAAGGAGAAGGTGAAGTCTGGAGGGTGAATCAGAAGAAGCAGAAGAAGGAGAAGGAGAAGATGAAGTCTGGAGGGTGAATCAGAAGAAGTAGAAGAAGGAGAAGGAGAAGGTGAAGTCTGGAGGGTGAATCAGAAGAAGCAGAAGAAGGAGAAGGAGAAGGTGAAGTCTGGAGGGTGAATCAGAAGAAGCAGAATAAGGAGAAGGAGAAGGTGAAGTCTGGAGGTTGAATCAGAAGAAGCAGAAGAAGGAGAAGGAGAAGATGAAGTCTGGAGGGTGAATCAGAAGAAGCAGAATAAGGAGAAGGAGAAGGTGAAGTCTGGAGGGTGAATCAGAAGAAGCAGAAGAAGGAGAAGGAGAAGCGGAAGGTGAAGTCTGGAGGGTGAATCAGAAGAAGTAGAAGAAGGAGAAGGAGAAGGTGAAGTCTGGAGGGTGAAGCAGAAGAAGTAGAAGAAGGAGAAGTAGAAGGTGAAGTCAGGAGGGTGAATCAGAAGAAGTAGAAGAAGGAGAAGGAGAAGGTGAAGTCAGGAGGGTGAATCAGAAGAAGGAGAAGGAGAAGGTGAAGTCTGAAGGGTGAATCAGAAGAAGTAGAAGAAGGAGAAGGAGAAGTTGAAGTCTGGAGGGTGAAGCAGAAGAAGTAGAAGAAGGAGAAGGAGAAGGTGAAGTCAGGAGGGTGAATCAGAAGAAGCAGAAGAAGGAGAAAGGAGAAGGTGAAGTCTGGAGGGTGAATCAGAAGAATCAGAAGAAGGAGAAGGAGAAGGTGAAGTCTGGAGGGTGAATCAGAAGAAGCAGAAGAAAGAGAAGGAGAAGGTGAAGTCTGGAGAGTGAAGCAGAAGAAGCAGAAGAAGGAGAAGGGGAAGGTGAAGACTGGAGGGTAAATCAGAAGCTGTAGAAGAAGGAGAAGGAGAAGGTGAAGTCTGGAGGGTGAATCAGAAGAAGTAGAAGAAGGAGAAGGAGAAGGTGAAGTCTGGAGGGTGAATCAGAAGAAGCAGAAGAAGGAGAAGGAGAAGATGAAATCTGGAAGGTGAATCAGAAGAAGTAGAAGAAGGAGAAGGAGAAGGTGAGGTCTGGAGGGTGAATCAGAAGAAGCAGAAGAAGGAGAAGGAGATGGTGAAGTCTGGAGGGTGAATCAGAAGAAGCAGAAGAAGAAGAAGGAGAAGGTGAAGTCTGGAGGGTGAATCAGAAGAAGCAGAAGAAGGAGAAGGAGAAGGTGAAGTCAGGAGGGTGAATCAGAAGAAGCAGAAGAAGGAGAAGGAGAAGGTGAAGTTAGGAGGGTGAATCAGGAGAAGCAGAAGAAGGAGACGGAGAAGGTGAAGTCAGGGGGGTGAAGCAGAAGAAGTAGAAGAAGGAGAAGGAGAAGGTGATGTCTGGAGGGTGAATCAGAAGAAGTAGAAGAAGGAGAAGGAGAAGGCGAAGTCTGGAGGATGAATCAGAAGAAGCAGAAGAAGGAGAAGGAGAAGGTGAAGTCTGGAGGGTGAATCAGAAGAAGCAGAAGAAGGAGAAGGAGCAGATGAAGTCTGGAGGGTGAATCAGAAGAAGTAGAAGAAGGAGAAGGTGAAGTCTGGAGGGTGAATCAGAAGAAGCAGAAGAAGGAGAAGGAGAAGGTGAATACTGAAGGGTGAATCAGAAGAAGCAGAAGAAGGAGAAGGAGAAGGTGAAGTCTGGAGGGTGAATCAGAAGAAGCAGAAGGAGGAGAAGGAGAAGGTGAAGTCTGGAGGGTGAATCAGAAGAAGCAGAAGAAGGAGAAGGAGAAGGTGAAGTCTGGAGGGTGAATCAGAAGAAGTAGAAGAAGGAGAAGGAGAAGGTGAAATCTGGAGGGTGAATCAGAAGAAGTAGAAGAAGGAGAAGGAGAAGGTGAAGTCTGGAGGGTGAATCAGAAGAAGCAGAAGAAGGAGAAGGAGAAGATGAAGTCTGGAGGGTGAATCAGAAGAAGTAGAAGAAGGAGAAGGAGAAGGTGAAGTCTGGAGGGTGAATCAGAAGAAGCAGAAGAAGGAGAAGGAGAAGATGAAATCTGGAGGGTGAATCAGAAGAAGTAGAAGAAGGAGAAGGAGAAGGTGAGGTCTGGAGGGTGAATCAGAAGAAGCAGAAGAAGGAGAAGGAGATGGTGAAGTCTGGAGGGTGAATCAGAAGAAGCAGAAGAAGAAGAAGGAGAAGGTGAAGTCTGGAGGGTGAATCAGAAGAAGCAGAAGAAGGAGAAGGAGAAGGTGAAGTCAGGAGGGTGAATCAGAAGAAGCAGAAGAAGGAGAAGGAGAAGGTGAAGTTAGGAGGGTGAATCAGGAGAAGCAGAAGAAGGAGACGGAGAAGGTGAAGTCAGGGGGGTGAAGCAGAAGAAGTAGAAGAAGGAGAAGGAGAAGGTGAAGTCAGGAGGGTGAAGCAGAAGAAGCAGAAGAAGGAGAAGGAGAAGGTGAAGTCTGGAGGGCGCAGCAGAAGAAGCAGAAGGAGAAGGTGAAGTCTGGAGGGTGAAGCAGAAGAAGCAGAAGAAGGAGTAGCTGAAGGTGAAGTCTGGAGGGTGAATCAAAAGAAGTAGAAGAAGGAGAAGGAGAAGGTGAAGTCAGGAGGGTGAAGCAGAAGAAGCAGAAGAAGGAGAAGGAGAAGGTGAAGTCTGGAGGGTGAAGCAGAAGAAGCAGAAGAAGGAGAAGGAGAAGGTGAAGTCTGGAGGGCGAAGCAGAAGAAGCAGAAGAAGGAAAAGGAGAAGGTGAAGTCTGGAGGGGGAAGCAGAAGAAGCAGAAGAAGGAGAAGGAGAAGGTGAAGTCTGGAGGGTGAATCAGAAGAAGTAGAAGAAGGAGAAGGAGAAGGTGAAGTCAGGAGGGTGAAGCAGAAGAAGCAGAAGAAGGAGAAGGAGAAGGTGAAGTCTGGAGAGTGAAGCAGAAGAAGCAGAAGAAGGAGAAGGAGAAGGTGAAGTCTGGAGGGTGAAGCAGAAGAAGCAGAAGAAGGAGAAGGAGGAAGTGAAGTCAGGAGGGTGAATCAGAAGAAGTAGAAGAAGGAGAAGGAGAAGGTAAAGTCTGGAGGGTGAATCAGAAGAAGTAGAAGAAGGAGAAGGAGAAGGTGAAGTCTGGAGGGTGAATCAGAAGAAGTAGAAGAAGGAGAAGGAGAAGGTGAAGTCTGGAGGGTGAATCAGAAGAAGCAGAAGAAGTAGAAGGAGAAGGTAAAGTCTGGAGGGTGAATCAGAAGAAGTAGAAGAAGGAGAAGGAGAAGGTGATGTCTGGAGGGTGAATCAGAAGAAGCAGAAGAAGCAGAAGGAGAAGGTGAAGTCAGGAGGGTGAATCAGAAGAAGCAGAAGAAGGAGAAGGAGAAGGTGAAGTCTGGAGGGTGAATCAGAAGAAGCAGAAGAAGGAGGAGGAGAAGGTGAAGTATTGAGGGAGAAGCAGAAGAAGTAGAAGAAGGAGAAGGAGAAGGTGAAGTCTGGACGGTGAATCAGAAGAAGTAGAAGAAGGAGAAGGAGAAGGTGAAGTCTGGAGGGTGAATCAGAAGAAGTAGAAGAAGGAGAAGGAGAAGGTGAAGTCTGGAGGGTGAAACAGAAGAAGCAGAAGAAGGAGAAGGAGAAGGTGAAGTCGTTAGGGTGAATCAGAAGAAGTAGAAGAAGGAGAAGGAGAAGGTGTAGTCTGGAGGGTGAATCAGAAGAAGTAGACGAAGGAGAAGGAGAAGGTGAAGTCTGGAGGGTGAATCAGAAGAAGCAGAAGAAGGAGAAGGAGAAGGTGAAGTCTGGAGGGTGAATCAGAAGAAGTAGAAGAAGGAGAAGGAGAAGGTGAAGTCTGGAGGGTGAATCAGAAGAAGCAGAAGAAGGAGAAGGAGAAGTTGAAGTCTGGAGGGTGAATCAGAAGAAGCAGAAGAAGGAGAAGGAGAAGGTGATGTCTGGAGGGTGAATCAGAAGAAGCAGAAGAAGGAGAAGGAGAAGGTGAAGTCTGGAGGGTGAATCAGAAGAAGCAGAAGAAGTAGAAGGAGAAGGTGAAGTCTGGAGGGTGAATCAGAAGAAGTAGAAGAAGGAGAAGGAGAAGGTGAAGTCTGGAGGGTGAATCAGAAGAAGCAGAAGAAGGAGAAGGAGAAGGTGATGTCTGGAGGGTGAATCAGAAGAAGCAGAAGAAGGAGATGGAGAAGGTGAAGTCTGGAGGGTGAATCAGAAGAAGCAGAAGAAGTAGAAGGAGAAGGTGAAGTCTGGAGGGTGAATCAGAAGAAGTAGAAGAAGGAGAAGGAGAAGGTGAAGTCTGGAGGGTGAATCAGAAGAAGCAGAAGAAGGAGAAGGAGAAGGTGAAGTCAGGAGGGTGAATCAGAAGAAGCAGAAGAAGGAGAAGGAGAAGGTGAAGTCTGGAGGGTGAATCAGAAGAAGCAGAAGAAGGAGAAGGAGATGGTGAAGACTGGAGGGTGAATCAGAAGAAGTAGAAGAAGGAGGAGGAGAAGGTGATGTCTGGAGGGTGAATCAGAAGAAGTAGAAGAAGGAGAAGGAGAAGGCGAAGTCTGGAGGATGAATCAGAAGAAGCAGAAGAAGGAGAAGGAGAAGGTGAAGTCTGGAGGGTGAATCAGAAGAAGCAGAAGAAGGAGAAGGAGCAGATGAAGTCTGGAGGGTGAATCAGAAGAAGTAGAAGAAGGAGAAGGTGAAGTCTGGAGGGTGAATCAGAAGAAGCAGAAGAAGGAGAAGGAGAAGGTGAATACTGAAGGGTGAATCAGAAGAAGCAGAAGAAGGAGAAGGAGAAGGTGAAGTCTGGAGGGTGAATCAGAAGAAGCAGAAGGAGGAGAAGGAGAAGGTGAAGTCTGGAGGGTGAATCAGAAGAAGCAGAAGAAGGAGAAGGAGAAGGTGAAGTCTGGAGGGTGAATCAGAAGAAGTAGAAGAAGGAGAAGGAGAAGGTGAAATCTGGAGGGTGAATCAGAAGAAGTAGAAGAAGGAGAAGGAGAAGGTGAAGTCTGGAGGGTGAATCAGAAGAAGCAGAAGAAGGAGAAGGAGAAGATGAAGTCTGGAGGGTGAATCAGAAGAAGTAGAAGAAGGAGAAGGAGAAGGTGAAGTCTGGAGGGTGAATCAGAAGAAGCAGAAGAAGGAGAAGGAGAAGATGAAATCTGGAGGGTGAATCAGAAGAAGTAGAAGAAGGAGAAGGAGAAGGTGAGGTCTGGAGGGTGAATCAGAAGAAGCAGAAGAAGGAGAAGGAGATGGTGAAGTCTGGAGGGTGAATCAAAAGAAGCAGAAGAAGAAGAAGGAGAAGGTGAAGTCTGGAGGGTGAATCAGAAGAAGCAGAAGAAGGAGAAGGAGAAGGTGAAGTCAGGAGGGTGAATCAGAAGAAGCAGAAGAAGGAGAAGGAGAAGGTGAAGTTAGGAGGGTGAATCAGGAGAAGCAGAAGAAGGAGACGGAGAAGGTGAAGTCAGGGGGGTGAAGCAGAAGAAGTAGAAGAAGGAGAAGGAGAAGGTGAAGTCAGGAGGGTGAAGCAGAAGAAGCAGAAGAAGGAGAAGGAGAAGGTGAAGTCTGGAGGGCGCAGCAGAAGAAGCAGAAGAAGGAGAAGGAGAAGGTGAAGTCTGGAGGGTGAAGCAGAAGAAGCAGAAGAAGGAGAAGCTGAAGGTGAAGTCTGGAGGGTGAATCAAAAGAAGTAGAAGAAGGAGAAGGAGAAGGTGAAGTCAGGAGGGTGAAGCAGAAGAAGCAGAAGAAGGAGAAGGAGAAGGTGAAGTCTGGAGGGTGAAGCAGAAGAAGCAGAAGAAGGAGAAGGAGAAGGTGAAGTCTGGAGGGCGAAGCAGAAGAAGCAGAAGAAGGAAAAGGAGAAGGTGAAGTCTGGAGGGTGAAGCAGAAGAAGCAGAAGAAGGAGAAGGAGAAGGTGAAGTCTGGAGGGTGAATCAGAAGAAGTAGAAGAAGGAGAAGGAGAAGGTGAAGTCAGGAGGGTGAAGCAGAAGAAGGAGAAGGAGAAGGTGAAGTCTGGAGAGTGAAGCAGAAGAAGCAGAAGAAGGAGAAGGAGAAGGTGAAGTCTGGAGGGTGAAGCAGAAGAAGCAGAAGAAGGAGAAGGAGGAAGTGAAGTCAGGAGGGTGAATCAGAAGAAGTAGAAGAAGGAGAAGGAGAAGGTGAAGTCTGGAGGGTGAATCAGAAGAAGTAGAAGAAGGAGAAGGAGAAGGTGAAGTCTGGAGGGTGAATCAGAAGAAGTAGAAGAAGGAGAAGGAGAAGGTGAAGTCTGGAGGGTGAATCAGAAGAAGCAGAAGAAGTAGAAGGAGAAGGTAAAGTCTGGAGGGTGAATCAGAAGAAGTAGAAGAAGGAGAAGGAGAAGGTGATGTCTGGAGGGTGAATCAGAAGAAGCAGAAGAAGCAGAAGGAGAAGGTGAAGTCAGGAGGGTGAATCAGAAGAAGCAGAAGAAGGAGAAGGAGAAGGTGAATTCTGGAGGGTGAATCAGAAGAAGCAGAAGAAGGAGGAGGAGAAGGTGAAGTATTGAGGGAGAAGCAGAAGAAGTAGAAGAAGGAGAAGGAGAAGGTGAAGTCTGGAGGGTGAATCAGAAGAAGTAGAAGAAGGAGAAGGAGAAGGTGAAGTCTGGAGGGTGAATCAGAAGAAGTAGAAGAAGGAGAAGGAGAAGGTGAAGTCTGGAGGGTGAAACAGAAGAAGCAGAAGAAGGAGAAGGAGAAGGTGAAGTCGTTAGGGTGAATCAGAAGAAGTAGAAGAAGGAGAAGGAGAAGGTGTAGTCTGGAGGGTGAATCAGAAGAAGTAGACGAAGGAGAAGGAGAAGGTGAAGTCTGGAGGGTGAATCAGAAGAAGCAGAAGAAGGAGAAGGAGAAGGTGAAGTCTGGAGGGTGAATCAGAAGAAGTAGAAGAAGGAGAAGGAGAAGGTGAAGTCTGGAGGGTGAATCAGAAGAAGCAGAAGAAGGAGAAGGAGAAGTTGAAGTCTGGAGGGTGAATCAGAAGAAGCAGAAGAAGGAGAAGGAGAAGGTGATGTCTGGAGGGTGAATCAGAAGAAGCAGAAGAAGGAGAAGGAGAAGGTGAAGTCTGGAGGGTGAATCAGAAGAAGCAGAAGAAGTAGAAGGAGAAGGTGAAGTCTGGAGGGTGAATCAGAAGAAGTAGAAGAAGGAGAAGGAGAAGGTGAAGTCTGGAGGGTGAATCAGAAGAAGCAGAAGAAGGAGAAGGAGAAGGTGAAGTCAGGAGGGTGAATCAGAAGAAGCAGAAGAAGGAGAAGGAGAAGGTGAAGTCTGGAGGGTGAATCAGAAGAAGCAGAAGAAGGAGAAGGAGATGGTGAAGACTGGAGGGTGAATCAGAAGAAGTAGAAGAAGGAGAAGGAGAAGGTGATGTCTGGAGGGTGAATCAGAAGAAGTAGAAGAAGGAGAAGGAGAAGGCGAAGTCTGGAGGATGAATCAGAAGAAGCAGAAGAAGGAGAAGGAGAAGGTGAAGTCTGGAGGGTGAATCAGAAGAAGCAGAAGAAGGAGAAGGAGCAGATGAAGTCTGGAGGGTGAATCAGAAGAAGTAGAAGAAGGAGAAGGTGAAGTCTGGAGGGTGAATCAGAAGAAGCAGAAGAAGGAGAAGGAGAAGGTGAATACTGAAGGGTGAATCAGAAGAAGCAGAAGAAGGAGAAGGAGAAGGTGAAGTCTGGAGGGTGAATCAGAAGAAGAAGAAGAAGGAGAAGGAGAAGGTGAAGTCTGGAGGGTGAATCAGAAGATGCAGAAGAAGGAGAAGGAGAAGGTGAAGTCTGGAGGGTGAATCAGAAGAAGTAGAAGAAGGAGAAGGAGAAGGTGAAGTCTGGAGGGTGAATCAGAAGAAGTAGAAGAAGGAGAAGGAGAAGGTGAAGTCTGGAGGGTGAATCAGAAGAAGCAGAAGAAGGAGAAGGAGAAGGTGAAGTCTGGAGGGTGAATCAGAAGAAGCAGAAGAAGGAGAAGGAGAAGATGAAGTCTGGAGGGTGAATCAGAAGAAGTAGAAGAAGGAGAAGGAGAAGGTGAAGTCTGGAGGGTGAATCAGAAGAAGCAGAAGAAGGAGAAGGAGAAGGTGAAGTCTGGAGGGTGAATCAGAAGAAGCAGAATAAGGAGAAGGAGAAGGTGAAGTCTGGAGGTTGAATCAGAAGAAGCAGAAGAAGGAGAAGGAGAAGATGAAGTCTGGAGGGTGAATCAGAAGAAGCAGAATAAGGAGAAGGAGAAGGTGAAGTCTGGAGGGTGAATCAGAAGAAGCAGAAGAAGGAGAAGGAGAAGCGGAAGGTGAAGTCTGGAGGGTGAATCAGAAGAAGTAGAAGAAGGAGAAGGAGAAGGTGAAGTCTGGAGGGTGAAGCAGAAGAAGTAGAAGAAGGAGAAGTAGAAGGTGAAGTCAGGAGGGTGAATCAGAAGAAGTAGAAGAAGGAGAAGGAGAAGGTGAAGTCAGGAGGGTGAATCAGAAGAAGGAGAAGGAGAAGGTGAAGTCTGGAGGGTGAATCAGAAGAAGTAGAAGAAGGAGAAGGAGAAGTTGAAGTCTGGAGGGTGAAGCAGAAGAAGTAGAAGAACGAGAAGGAGAAGGTGAAGTCAGGAGGGTGAATCAGAAGAAGCAGAAGAAGGAGAAAGGAGAAGGTGAAGTCTGGAGGGTGAATCAGAAGAATCAGAAGAAGGAGAAGGAGAAGGTGAAGTCTGGAGGGTGAATCAGAAGAAGCAGAAGAAAGAGAAGGAGAAGGTGAAGTCTGGAGAGTGAAGCAGAAGAAGCAGAAGAAGGAGAAGGGGAAGGTGAAGACTGGAGGGTAAATCAGAAGCTGTAGAAGAAGGAGAAGGAGAAGGTGAAGTCTGGAGGGTGAATCAGAAGAAGTAGAAGAAGGAGAAGGAGAAGGTGAAGTCTGGAGGGTGAATCAGAAGAAGCAGAAGAAGGAGAAGGAGAAGATGAAATCTGGAAGGTGAATCAGAAGAAGTAGAAGAAGGAGAAGGAGAAGGTGAGGTCTGGAGGGTGAATCAGAAGAAGCAGAAGAAGGAGAAGGAGATGGTGAAGTCTGGAGGGTGAATCAGAAGAAGCAGAAGAAGAAGAAGGAGAAGGTGAAGTCTGGAGGGTGAATCAGAAGAAGCAGAAGAAGGAGAAGGAGAAGGTGAAGTCAGGAGGGTGAATCAGAAGAAGCAGAAGAAGGAGAAGGAGAAGGTGAAGTTAGGAGGGTGAATCAGGAGAAGCAGAAGAAGGAGACGGAGAAGGTGAAGTCAGGGGGGTGAAGCAGAAGAAGTAGAAGAAGGAGAAGGAGAAGGTGATGTCTGGAGGGTGAATCAGAAGAAGTAGAAGAAGGAGAAGGAGAAGGCGAAGTCTGGAGGATGAATCAGAAGAAGCAGAAGAAGGAGAAGGAGAAGGTGAAGTCTGGAGGGTGAATCAGAAGAAGCAGAAGAAGGAGAAGGAGCAGATGAAGTCTGGAGGGTGAATCAGAAGAAGTAGAAGAAGGAGAAGGTGAAGTCTGGAGGGTGAATCAGAAGAAGCAGAAGAAGGAGAAGGAGAAGGTGAATACTGAAGGGTGAATCAGAAGAAGCAGAAGAAGGAGAAGGAGAAGGTGAAGTCTGGAGGGTGAATCAGAAGAAGCAGAAGGAGGAGAAGGAGAAGGTGAAGTCTGGAGGGTGAATCAGAAGAAGCAGAAGAAGGAGAAGGAGAAGGTGAAGTCTGGAGGGTGAATCAGAAGAAGTAGAAGAAGGAGAAGGAGAAGGTGAAATCTGGAGGGTGAATCAGAAGAAGTAGAAGAAGGAGAAGGAGAAGGTGAAGTCTGGAGGGTGAATCAGAAGAAGCAGAAGAAGGAGAAGGAGAAGATGAAGTCTGGAGGGTGAATCAGAAGAAGTAGAAGAAGGAGAAGGAGAAGGTGAAGTCTGGAGGGTGAATCAGAAGAAGCAGAAGAAGGAGAAGGAGAAGATGAAATCTGGAGGGTGAATCAGAAGAAGTAGAAGAAGGAGAAGGAGAAGGTGAGGTCTGGAGGGTGAATCAGAAGAAGCAGAAGAAGGAGAAGGAGATGGTGAAGTCTGGAGGGTGAATCAGAAGAAGCAGAAGAAGAAGAAGGAGAAGGTGAAGTCTGGAGGGTGAATCAGAAGTAGCAGAAGAAGGAGAAGGAGAAGGTGAAGTCAGGAGGGTGAATCAGAAGAAGCAGAAGAAGGAGAAGGAGAAGGTGAAGTTAGGAGGGTGAATCAGGAGAAGCAGAAGAAGGAGACGGAGAAGGTGAAGTCAGGGGGGTGAAGCAGAAGAAGTAGAAGAAGGAGAAGGAGAAGGTGAAGTCAGGAGGGTGAAGCAGAAGAAGCAGAAGAAGGAGAAGGAGAAGGTGAAGTCTGGAGGGCGCAGCAGAAGAAGCAGAAGAAGGAGAAGGAGAAGGTGAAGTCTGGAGGGTGAAGCAGAAGAAGCAGAAGAAGGAGAAGCTGAAGGTGAAGTCTGGAGGGTGAATCAAAAGAAGTAGAAGAAGGAGAAGGAGAAGGTGAAGTCAGGAGGGTGAAGCAGAAGAAGCAGAAGAAGGAGAAGGAGAAGGTGAAGTCTGGAGGGTGAAGCAGAAGAAGCAGAAGAAGGAGAAGGAGAAGGTGAAGTCTGGAGGGCGAAGCAGAAGAAGCAGAAGAAGGAAAAGGAGAAGGTGAAGTCTGGAGGGTGAAGCAGAAGAAGCAGAAGAAGGAGAAGGAGAAGGTGAAGTCTGGAGGGTGAATCAGAAGAAGTAGAAGAAGGAGAAGGAGAAGGTGAAGTCAGGAGGGTGAAGCAGAAGAAGCAGAAGAAGGAGAAGGAGAAGGTGAAGTCTGGAGAGTGAAGCAGAAGAAGCAGAAGAAGGAGAAGGAGAAGGTGAAGTCTGGAGGGTGAAGCAGAAGAAGCAGAAGAAGGAGGAGGAGAAGGTGAAGTATTGAGGGAGAAGCAGAAGAAGTAGAAGAAAGAGAAGGAGAAGGTGAAGTCTGGAGGGTGAATCAGAAGAAGTAGAAGAAGGAGAAGGTGAAGTCTGGAGGGTGAATCAGAAGAAGTAGAAGAAGGAGAAGGAGAAGGTGAAGTCTGGAGGGTGAAACAGAAGAAGCAGAAGAAGGAGAAGGAGAAGGTGAAGTCGTTAGGGTGAATCAGAAGAAGTAGAAGAAGGAGAAGGAGAAGGTGAAGTCTGGAGGGTGAATCAGAAGAAGCAGAAGAAGGAGAAGGAGAAGGTGAAGTCTGGAGGGTGAAACAGAAGAAGCAGAAGAAGGAGAAGGAGAAGGTGAAGTCGTTAGGGTGAATCAGAAGAAGTAGACGAAGGAGAAGGAGAAGGTGAAGTCTGGAGGGTGAATCAGAAGAAGCAGAAGAAGGAGAAGGAGAAGGTGAAGTCTGGAGGGTGAATCAGAAGAAGTAGAAGAAGGAGAAGGAGAAGGTGAAGTCTGGAGGGTGAATCAGAAGAAGCAGAAGAAGGAGAAGGAGAAGTTGAAGTCTGGAGGGTGAATCAGAAGAAGCAGAAGAAGGAGAAGGAGAAGGTGATGTCTGGAGGGTGAATCAGAAGAAGCAGAAGAAGGAGAAGGAGAAGGTGAAGTCTGGAGGGTGAATCAGAAGAAGCAGAAGAAGTAGAAGGAGAAGGTGAAGTCTGGAGGGTGAATCAGAAGAAGTAGAAGAAGGAGAAGGAGAAGGTGAAGTCTGGAGGGTGAATCAGAAGAAGCAGAAGAAGGAGAAGGAGAAGGTGAAGTCAGGAGGGTGAATCAGAAGAAGCAGAAGAAGGAGAAGGAGAAGGTGAAGTCTGGAGGGTGAATCAGAAGAAGCAGAAGAAGGAGAAGGAGATGGTGAAGACTGGAGGTTGAATCAGAAGAAGTAGAAGAAGGAGAAGGAGAAGGTGATGTCTGGAGGGTGAATCAGAAGAAGTAGAAGAAGGAGAAGGAGAAGGCGAAGTCTGGAGGATGAATCAGAAGAAGCAGAAGAAGGAGAAGGAGAAGGTGAAGTCTGGAGGGTGAATCAGAAGAAGCAGAAGAAGGAGAAGGAGCAGATGAAGTCTGGAGGGTGAATCAGAAGAAGTAGAAGAAGGAGAAGGTGAAGTCTGGAGGGTGAATCAGAAGAAGCAGAAGAAGGAGAAGGAGAAGGTGAATACTGAAGGGTGAATCAGAAGAAGCAGAAGAAGGAGAAGGAGAAGGTGAAGTCTGGAGGGTGAATCAGAAGAAGAAGAAGAAGGAGAAGGAGAAGGTGAAGTCTGGAGGGTGAATCAGAAGATGCAGAAGAAGGAGAAGGAGAAGGTGAAGTCTGGAGGGTGAATCAGAAGAAGTAGAAGAAGGAGAAGGAGAAGGTGAAGTCTGGAGGGTGAATCAGAAGAAGTAGAAGAAGGAGAAGGAGAAGGTGAAGTCTGGAGGGTGAATCAGAAGAAGCAGAAGAAGGAGAAGGAGAAGGTGAAGTCTGGAGGGTGAATCAGAAGAAGCAGAAGAAGGAGAAGGAGAAGATGAAGTCTGGAGGGTGAATCAGAAGAAGTAGAAGAAGGAGAAGGAGAAGGTGAAGTCTGGAGGGTGAATCAGAAGAAGCAGAAGAAGGAGAAGGAGAAGGTGAAGTCTGGAGGGTGAATCAGAAGAAGCAGAATAAGGAGAAGGAGAAGGTGAAGTCTGGAGGTTGAATCAGAAGAAGCAGAAGAAGGAGAAGGAGAAGATGAAGTCTGGAGGGTGAATCAGAAGAAGCAGAATAAGGAGAAGGAGAAGGTGAAGTCTGGAGGGTGAATCAGAAGAAGCAGAAGAAGGAGAAGGAGAAGCGGAAGGTGAAGTCTGGAGGGTGAATCAGAAGAAGTAGAAGGAGGAGAAGGAGAAGGTGAAGTCTGGAGGGTGAAGCAGAAGAAGTAGAAGAAGGAGAAGTAGAAGGTGAAGTCAGGAGGGTGAATCAGAAGAAGTAGAAGAAGGAGAAGGAGAAGGTGAAGTCAGGAGGGTGAATCAGAAGAAGGAGAAGGAGAAGGTGAAGTCTGGAGGGTGAATCAGAAGAAGTAGAAGAAGGAGAAGGAGAAGTTGAAGTCTGGAGGGTGAAGCAGAAGAAGTAGAAGAAGGAGAAGGAGAAGGTGAAGTCAGGAGGGTGAATCAGAAGAAGCAGAAGAAGGAGAAAGGAGAAGGTGAAGTCTGGAGGGTGAATCAGAAGAATCAGAAGAAGGAGAAGGAGAAGGTGAAGTCTGGAGGGTGAATCAGAAGAAGCAGAAGAAAGAGAAGGAGAAGGTGAAGTCTGGAGAGTGAAGCAGAAGAAGCAGAAGAAGGAGAAGGGGAAGGTGAAGAATGGAGGGTTAATCAGAAGCTGTAGAAGAAGGAGAAGGAGAAGGTGAAGTCTGGAGGGTGAATCAGAAGAAGTAGAAGAAGGAGAAGGAGAAGGTGAAGTCTGGAGGGTGAATCAGAAGAAGCAGAAGAAGGAGAAGGAGAAGATGAAATCTGGAAGGTGAATCAGAAGAAGTAGAAGAAGGAGAAGGAGAAGGTGAGGTCTGGAGGGTGAATCAGAAGAAGCAGAAGAAGGAGAAGGAGATGGTGAAGTCTGGAGGGTGAATCAGAAGAAGCAGAAGAAGAAGGAGAAGGTGAAGTCTGGAGGGTGAATCAGAAGAAGCAGAAGAAGGAGAAGGAGAAGGTGAAGTCAGGAGGGTGAATCAGAAGAAGCAGAAGAAGGAGAAGGAGAAGATGAAGTTAGGAGGGTGAATCAGGAGAAGCAGAAGAAGGAGACGGAGAAGGTGAAGTCAGGGGGGTGAAGCAGAAGAAGTAGAAGAAGGAGAAGGAGAAGGTGAAGTCAGGAGGGTGAAGCAGAAGAAGCAGAAGAAGGAGAAGGAGAAGGTGAAGTCTGGAGGGCGCAGCAGAAGAAGCAGAAGAAGGAGAAGGAGAAGGTGAAGTCTGGAGGGTGAAGCAGAAGAAGCAGAAGAAGGAGAAGCTGAAGGTGAAGTCTGGAGGGTGAATCAAAAGAAGTAGAAGAAGGAGAAGGAGAAGGTGAAGTCAGGAGGGTGAAGCAGAAGAAGCAGAAGAAGGAGAAGGAGAAGGTGAAGTCTGGAGGGTGAAGCAGAAGAAGCAGAAGAAGGAGAAGGAGAAGGTGAAGTCTGGAGGGCGAAGCAGAAGAAGCAGAAGAAGGAGAAGGAGAAGGTGAAGTCTGGAGGGTGAATCAGAAGAAGCAGAAGAAGGAGAAGGAGAAGTTGAAGTCTGGAGGGTGAATCAGAAGAAGCAGAAGAAGGAGAAGGAGAAGGTGATGTCTGGAGGGTGAATCAGAAGAAGCAGAAGAAGGAGAAGGAGAAGGTGAAGTCTGGAGGGTGAATCAGAAGAAGCAGAAGAAGTAGAAGGAGAAGGTGAAGTCTGGAGGGTGAATCAGAAGAAGTAGAAGAAGGAGAAGGAGAAGGTGAAGTCTGGAGGGTGAATCAGAAGAAGCAGAAGAAGGAGAAGGAGAAGGTGAAGTCAGGAGGGTGAATCAGAAGAAGCAGAAGAAGGAGAAGGAGAAGGTGAAGTCTGGAGGGTGAATCAGAAGAAGCAGAAGAAGGAGAAGGAGATGGTGAAGACTGGAGGGTGAATCAGAAGAAGTAGAAGAAGGAGAAGGAGAAGGTGATGTCTGGAGGGTGAATCAGAAGAAGTAGAAGAAGGAGAAGGAGAAGGCGAAGTCTGGAGGATGAATCAGAAGAAGCAGAAGAAGGAGAAGGAGAAGCGGAAGGTGAAGTCTGGAGGGTGAATCAGAAGAAGTAGAAGAAGGAGAAGGAGAAGGTGAAGTCTGGAGGGTGAAGCAGAAGAAGTAGAAGAAGGAGAAGTAGAAGGTGAAGTCAGGAGGGTGAATCAGAAGAAGTAGAAGAAGGAGAAGGAGAAGGTGAAGTCAGGAGGGTGAATCAGAAGAAGGAGAAGGAGAAGGTGAAGTCTGGAGGGTGAATCAGAAGAAGTAGAAGAAGGAGAAGGAGAAGTTGAAGTCTGGAGGGTGAAGCAGAAGAAGTAGAAGAAGGAGAAGGAGAAGGTGAAGTCAGGAGGGTGAATCAGAAGAAGCAGAAGAAGGAGAAAGGAGAAGGTGAAGTCTGGAGGGTGAATCAGAAGAATCAGAAGAAGGAGAAGGAGAAGGTGAAGTCTGGAGGGTGAATCAGAAGAAGCAGAAGAAAGAGAAGGAGAAGGTGAAGTCTGGAGAGTGAAGCAGAAGAAGCAGAAGAAGGAGAAGGGGAAGGTGAAGAATGGAGGGTTAATCAGAAGCTGTAGAAGAAGGAGAAGGAGAAGGTGAAGTCTGGAGGGTGAATCAGAAGAAGTAGAAGAAGGAGAAGGAGAAGGTGAAGTCTGGAGGGTGAATCAGAAGAAGCAGAAGAAGGAGAAGGAGAAGATGAAATCTGGAAGGTGAATCAGAAGAAGTAGAAGAAGGAGAAGGAGAAGGTGAGGTCTGGAGGGTGAATCAGAAGAAGCAGAAGAAGGAGAAGGAGATGGTGAAGTCTGGAGGGTGAATCAGAAGAAGCAGAAGAAGAAGGAGAAGGTGAAGTCTGGAGGGTGAATCAGAAGAAGCAGAAGAAGGAGAAGGAGAAGGTGAAGTCAGGAGGGTGAATCAGAAGAAGCAGAAGAAGGAGAAGGAGAAGATGAAGTTAGGAGGGTGAATCAGGAGAAGCAGAAGAAGGAGACGGAGAAGGTGAAGTCAGGGGGGTGAAGCAGAAGAAGTAGAAGAAGGAGAAGGAGAAGGTGAAGTCAGGAGGGTGAAGCAGAAGAAGCAGAAGAAGGAGAAGGAGAAGGTGAAGTCTGGAGGGCGCAGCAGAAGAAGCAGAAGAAGGAGAAGGAGAAGGTGAAGTCTGGAGGGTGAAGCAGAAGAAGCAGAAGAAGGAGAAGCTGAAGGTGAAGTCTGGAGGGTGAATCAAAAGAAGTAGAAGAAGGAGAAGGAGAAGGTGAAGTCAGGAGGGTGAAGCAGAAGAAGGAGAAGGAGAAGGTGAAGTCTGGAGGGTGAAGCAGAAGAAGCAGAAGAAGGAGAAGGAGAAGGTGAAGTCTGGAGGGCGAAGCAGAAGAAGCAGAAGAAGGAGAAGGAGAAGGTGAAGTCTGGAGGGTGAATCAGAAGAAGCAGAAGAAGGAGAAGGAGAAGTTGAAGTCTGGAGGGTGAATCAGAAGAAGCAGAAGAAGGAGAAGGAGAAGGTGATGTCTGGAGGGTGAATCAGAAGAAGCAGAAGAAGGAGAAGGAGAAGGTGAAGTCTGGAGGGTGAATCAGAAGAAGCAGAAGAAGTAGAAGGAGAAGGTGAAGTCTGGAGGGTGAATCAGAAGAAGTAGAAGAAGGAGAAGGAGAAGGTGAAGTCTGGAGGGTGAATCAGAAGAAGCAGAAGAAGGAGAAGGAGAAGGTGAAGTCAGGAGGGTGAATCAGAAGAAGCAGAAGAAGGAGAAGGAGAAGGTGAAGTCTGGAGGGTGAATCAGAAGAAGCAGAAGAAGGAGAAGGAGATGGTGAAGACTGGAGGGTGAATCAGAAGAAGTAGAAGAAGGAGAAGGAGAAGGTGATGTCTGGAGGGTGAATCAGAAGAAGTAGAAGAAGGAGAAGGAGAAGGCGAAGTCTGGAGGATGAATCAGAAGAAGCAGAAGAAGGAGAAGGAGAAGGTGAAGTCTGGAGGGTGAATCAGAAGAAGCAGAAGAAGGAGAAGGAGCAGATGAAGTCTGGAGGGTGAATCAGAAGAAGTAGAAGAAGGAGAAGGTGAAGTCTGGAGGGTGAATCAGAAGAAGCAGAAGAAGGAGAAGGAGAAGGTGAATACTGAAGGGTGAATCAGAAGAAGCAGAAGAAGGAGAAGGAGAAGGTGAAGTCTGGAGGGTGAATCAGAAGAAGCAGAAGAAGGAGAAGGAGAAGGTGAAGTCTGGAGGGTGAATCAGAAGAAGCAGAAGAAGGAGAAGGAGAAGGTGAAGTCTGGAGGGTGAATCAGAAGAAGTAGAAGAAGGAGAAGGAGAAGGTGAAGTCTGGAGGGTGAATCAGAAGAAGTAGAAGAAGGAGAAGGAGAAGGTGAAGTCTGGAGGGTGAATCAGAAGAAGCAGAAGAAGGAGAAGGAGAAGGTGAAGTCTGGAGGGTGAAACAGAAGAAGCAGAAGAAGGAGAAGGAGAAGATGAAGTCTGGAGGGTGAATCAGAAGAAGTAGAAGAAGGAGAAGGAGAAGGTGAAGTCTGGAGGGTGAATCAGAAGAAGCAGAAGAAGGAGAAGGAGAAGATGAAATCTGGAGGGTGAATCAGAAGAAGTAGAAGAAGGAGAAGGAGAAGGTGAGGTCTGGAGGGTGAATCAGTAGAAGCAGAAGAAGGAGAAGGAGATGGTGAAGTCTGGAGGGTGAATCAGAAGAAGCAGAAGAAGAAGAAGGAGAAGGTGAAGTCTGGAGGGTGAATCAGAAGAAGCAGAAGAAGGAGAAGGAGAAGGTGAAGTCAGGAGGGTGAATCAGAAGAAGCAGAAGAAGGAGAAGGAGAAGGTGAAGTTAGGAGGGTGAATCAGGAGAAGCAGAAGAAGGAGACGGAGAAGGTGAAGTCAGGGGGGTGAAGCAGAAGAAGTAGAAGAAGGAGAAGGAGAAGGTGAAGTCAGGAGGGTGAAGCAGAAGAAGCAGAAGAAGGAGAAGGAGAAGGTGAAGTCTGGAGGGCGCAGCAGAAGAAGCAGAAGAAGGAGAAGGAGAAGGTGAAGTCTGGAGGGTGAAGCAGAAGAAGCAGAAGAAGGAGAAGCTGAAGGTGAAGTCTGGAGGGTGAATCAAAAGAAGTAGAAGAAGGAGAAGGAGAAGGTGAAGTCAGGAGGGTGAAGCAGAAGAAGCAGAAGAAGGAGAAGGAGAAGGTGAAGTCTGGAGGGTGAAGCAGAAGAAGCAGAAGAAGGAGAAGGAGAAGGTGAAGTCTGGAGGGCGAAGCAGAAGAAGCAGAAGAAGGAAAAGGAGAAGGTGAAGTCTGGAGGGTGAAGCAGAAGAAGCAGAAGAAGGAGAAGGAGAAGGTGAAGTGTGGAGGGTGAATCAGAAGAAGTAGAAGAAGGAGAAGGAGAAGGTGAAGTCAGGAGGGTGAAGCAGAAGAAGCAGAAGAAGGAGAAGGAGAAGGTGAAGTCTGGAGAGTGAAGCAGAAGAAGCAGAAGAAGGAGAAGGAGAAGGTGAAGTCTGGAGGGTGAAGCAGAAGAAGCAGAAGAAGGAGAAGGAGGAAGTGAAGTCAGGAGGGTGAATCAGAAGAAGTAGAAGAAGGAGAAGGAGAAGGTGAAGTCTGGAGGGTGAATCAGAAGAAGTAGAAGAAGGAGAAGGAGAAGGTGAAGTCTGGAGGGTGAATCAGAAGAAGTAGAAGAAGGAGAAGGAGAAGGTGAAGTCTGGAGGGTGAATCAGAAGAAGCAGAAGAAGTAGAAGGAGAAGGTAAAGTCTGGAGGGTGAATCAGAAGAAGTAGAAGAAGGAGAAGGAGAAGGTGATGTCTGGAGGGTGAATCAGAAGAAGCAGAAGAAGCAGAAGGAGAAGGTGAAGTCCGGAGGGTGAATCAGAAGAAGCAGAAGAAGGAGAAGGAGAAGGTGAAGTCTGGAGGGTGAATCAGAAGAAGCAGAAGAAGGAGGAGGAGAAGGTGAAGTATTGAGGGAGAAGCAGAAGAAGTAGAAGAAGGAGAAGGAGAAGGTGAAGTCTGGAGGGTGAATCAGAAGAAGTAGAAGAAGGAGAAGGAGAAGGTGAAGTCTGGAGGGTGAATCAGAAGAAGTAGAAGAAGGAGAAGGAGAAGGTGAAGTCTGGAGGGTGAAACAGAAGAAGCAGAAGAAGGAGAAGGAGAAGGTGAAGTCGTTAGGGTGAATCAGAAGAAGTAGAAGAAGGAGAAGGAGAAGGTGTAGTCTGGAGGGTGAATCAGAAGAAGTAGACGAAGGAGAAGGAGAAGGTGAAGTCTGCAGGGTGAATCAGAAGAAGCAGAAGAAGGAGAAGGAGAAGGTGAAGTCTGGAGGGTGAATCAGAAGAAGCAGAAGAAGTAGAAGGAGAAGGTGAAGTCTGGAGGGTGAATCAGAAGAAGTAGAAGAAGGAGAAGGAGAAGGTGAAGTCTGGAGGGTGAATCAGAAGAAGCAAAAGAAGGAGAAGGAAAAGGTGAAGTCAGGAGGGTTAATCAGAAGAAGCAGAAGAAGGAGAAGGAGAAGATGAAGTCTGGAGGGTGAATCAGAAGAAGCAGAAGAAGGAGAAGGAGAAGGTGAAGTCTGGAGGGTGAATCAGAAGAAGTAGAAGAAGGAGAAGGAGAAGGTGAAGTCTGGAGGGTGAAGCAGAAGAAGTAGAAGAAGGAGAAGGAGAAGGTGAAGTCAGGAGGGTGAATCAGAAGAAGTAGAAGAAGGAGAAGGAGAAGGTGAAGTCAGGAGGGTGAATCAGAAGAAGCAGAAGAAGGAGAAGGAGAAGGTGAAGTCTGGAGGGTGAATCAGAAGAATCAGAAGAAGGAGAAGGAGAAGGTGAAGTCTGGAGGGTGAATCAGAAGAAGCAGAAGAAAGAGAAGGAGAAGGTGAAGTCTGGAGGGTGAAGCAGAAGAAGCAGAAGAAGGAGAAGGAGAAGGTGAAGTCTGGAGGGAGAAGCAGAAAAAGTAGAAGAAGGAGAAGGAGAAGGTGAAGTCTGGAGGGTGAATCAGAAGAAGTAGAAGAAGGAGAAGGAGAAGGTGAAGTCTGGAGGGTGAATCGGAAGAAGTAGAAGAAGGAGAAGGAGAAGGTGAAGTCTGGAGGGTGAATCAGAAGAAGCAGAAGAAGGAGAAGGAGAAGGTGAAGTCGTTAGTGTGAATCAGAAGAAGTAGAAGAAGGAGAAGGAGAAGTTATAGTCTCGAGGGTGAATCAGAAGAAGTGGACGAAGGAGAAGGAGAAGGTGAAGTCTGGAGGGGGAATCAGAAGATGCAGAAGAAGGAGAAGGAGAAGGTGAAGTCTGGCGCGTGAATCAGAAGAAGTAGAAGAAGGAGAAGGAGAAGGTGAAGTCTGGAGGGTGAATCAGAAGAAGCAGAAGAAGGAGAAGGAGAAGGTGAAGTCTGGAGGGTGAATCAGAAGAAGCAGAAGAAGGAGAAGGAGAAGGTGAAGTCTGGAGGGTGAATCAGAAGAAGCAGAAGAAGGAGACGGAGAAGGTGAAGTCTGGAGGGTGAATCAGAAGAAGCAGAAGAAGGAGAAGGAGAAGGTGAAGTTTGGAGGGTGAATCAGAAGAAGTAGAAGAAGGAGAAGGAGAAGGTGAAGTCTGGAGGGTGAATCAGAAGAAGCAGAAGAAGGAGAAGGAGAAGGTGAAGTCAGGAGGGTGAATCAGAAGAAGCAGAAGAAGGAGAAGGAGAAGGTGAAGTCTGGATTGTGAATCAGAAGAAGCAGAAGAAGGAGAAGGAGAAGGTGAAGTCTGGAGGGTGAATCAGAAGAAGTAGAAGAAGGAGAAGGAGAAGTTGAAGTCTGGAGGGTGAAGCAGAAGAAGTAGAAGAAGGAGAAGGAGAAGGTGAAGTCAGGAAGGTGAATCAGAAGAAGCAGAAGAAGGAGAAAGGAGAAGGTGAAGTCTGGAGGGTGAATCAGAAGAATCAAAAGAAGGAGAAGGAGAAGGTGAAGTCTGGAGGGTGAAGCAGAAGAAGCAGAAGAAAGAGAAGGAGAAGGTGAAGTCTGGAGAGTGAAGCAGAAGAAGCCGAAGAAGGAGAAGGCGAAGGTGAAGACTGGAGTTTAATCAGAAGATGTAGAAGAAGGAGAAGGAGAAGGTGAAGTCTGGAGGGTGAATCAGAAGAAGTAGAAGAAGGAGAAGGAGAAGGTGAAGTCTGGAGGGTGAATCAGAAGAAGCAGAAGAAGGAGAAGGAGAAGATGAAATCTGGAGGTGAATCAGAAGAAGTAGAAGAAGGAGAAGGAGAAGGTGAGGTCTGGAGGGTGAATCAGAAGAAGCAGAAGAAGGAGAAGGAGATGGTGAAGTCTGGAGGGTGAATCAGAAGAAGCAGAAGAAGAAGAAGGAGAAGGTGAAGTCTGGAGGGTGAATCAGAAGAAGCAGAAGAAGGAGAAGGAGAAGGTGAAGTCAGGAGGGTGAATCAGAAGAAGCAGAAGAAGGAGAAGGAGAAGGTGAAGTTAGGAGGGTGAATCAGGAGAAGCAGAAGAAGGAGACGGAGAAGGTGAAGTCAGGGGGGTGAAGCAGAAGAAGTAGAAGAAGGAGAAGGAGAAGGTGAAGTCAGGAGGGTGAAGCAGAAGAAGCAGAAGAAGGAGAAGGAGAAGGTGAAGTCTGGAGGGCGCAGCAGAAGAAGCAGAAGAAGGAAAAGGAGAAGGTGAAGTCTGGAGGGTGAAGCAGAAGAAGCAGAAGAAGGAGAAGCTGAAGTTGAAGTCTGGAGGGTGAATCAGAAGAAGTAGAAGAAGGAGAAGGAGAAGGTGAAGTCAGGAGGGTGAAGCAGAAGAAGCAGAAGAAGGAGAAGGAGAAGGTGAAGTCTGGAGGGTGAAGCAGAAGAAGCAGAAGAAGGAGAAGGAGAAGGTGAAGTCTGGAGGGCGAAGCAGAAGAAGCAGAAGAAGGAGAAGGAGAAGGTGAAGTCTGGAGGGTGAAGCAGAAGAAGCAGAAGAAGGAGAAGGAGAAGGTGAAGTCTGGAGGGTGAATCAGAAGAAGTAGAAGAAGGAGAAGGAGAAGGTGAAGTCAGGAGGGTGAAGCAGAAGAAGCAGAAGAAGGAGAAGGAGAAGGTGAAGTCTGGAGAGTGAAGCAGAAGAAGCAGAAGTAGGAGAAGGAGAAGGTGAAGTCTGGAGGGTAAATCAGAAGAAGCAGAAGAAGGAGAAGGAGAAGGTGAAATCTGGAGGGTGAATCTGAAGAAGCAGAAGAAGGAGAAGGAGAAGATGAAGTCTGGAGGGTGAATCAGAAGAAGTAGAAGAAGGAGAAGGAGAAGGTGAGGTCTGGAGGGTGAATCAGAAGAAGCAGAAGAAGGAGAAGGAGAAGTTGAAGTCTGGCGGGTGAATCAGAAGAAGCAGAAGAAGGAGAAGGAGAAGGTGAAGTCTGGAGGGTGAAGCAGAAGAAGTAGAAGAAGGAGAAGGAAAAGTTGACGTCAGGAGGGTGAATCAGAAGAGGTAGAAGAAGGAGAAGGAGAAGGTGAAGTCAGGACGGTGAATCAGAAGAAGCAGAAGAAGGAGAAGGAGAAGGTGAAGTCTGGAGGGTGAATCAGAAGAATCAGAAGAAGGAGAAGGAGAAGGTGAAGTCTGGAGGGTGAATCAGAAGAAGGAGAAGAAAGAGAAGGAGAAGTTGAAGTCTGGAGGGTGAAGCAGAAGAAGCAGAAGAAGGAGAAGGAGAAGGTGAAGACTGGAGGGTGAAACAGAAGAAGTAGAAGAAGGAGAAGGAGAAGGTGAAGTCTGGAGGGTGAATCAGAAGAAGTAGAAGAAGGAGAAGGAGAAGGTGAAGTCTGGAGGGTGAATCAGAAGAAGCAGAAGAAGGAGAAGGAGAAGGTGAAGTCTGGAGGGTGAATCTGAAGAAGCAGAAGAAGGAGAAGGAGAAGATGAAGTCTGGAGGGTGAATCAGAAGAAGTAGAAGAAGGAGAAGGAGAAGATGAGGTCTGGAGGGTGAATGAGAAGAAGCAGAAGAAGGAGAAGGAGAAGTTGAAGTCTGGCGGGTGAATCAGAAGAAGCAGAAGAAGGAGAAGGAGAAGGTGAAGTCTGGAGGGTGAATCAGAAGAAGCAGAAGAAGGAGAAGGAGAAGGTGAAGTCAGGAGGGTGAATCAGAAGAAGCAGAAGAAGGAGAAGGAGAAGGTGAAGTTAGAAGGGTGAATCAGAAGAAGCAGAAGAAGGAGAAGGAGAAGGTGAAGTCAGGGGGGTGAAGCAGAAGAAGTAGAAGAAGGACAAGGAGAAGGTGAAGTCAGGAGGGTGAAGCAGAAGAAGCAGAAGAAGGAGAAGGAGAAGGTGAAGTCTGGAGGGCGCAGCAGAAGAAGCAGAAGAAGGAGAAGGAGAAGGTGAAGTCTGGAGGGTGAAGCAGTAGAAGCAGAAGAAGGAGAAGGAGAAGGTTAAGTCTGGAGGGTGAATCAGAAGAAGTAGAAGAAGGAGAAGGAGAAGGTGAAGTCAGGAGGGTGAAGCAGAAGAAGCAGAAGAAGGAGAAGGAGAAGGTGAAGTCTGGAGGGTGAAGCAGAAGAAGCAGAAGAAGGAGAAGGAGAAGGTGAAGTCTGGAGGGCGAAGCAGAAGAAGCAGAAGAAGGAGAAGGAGAAGGTGAAGTCTGGAGGGTGAAGCAGAAGAAGCAGAAGAAGGAGAAGGAGAAGGTGAAGTCAGGGAGGTGAAGCAGAAGAAGTAGAAGAAGGAGAAGGAGAAGGTGAAGTCAGGAGGGTGAAGCAGAAGAAGCAGAAGAAGGAGAAGGAGAAGGGGAAGTCTGGAGGGTGAAGCAGAAGAAGCAGAATAAGGAGAAGGAGAAGGTGAAGTCTGGAGGGTGAAGCAGAAGAAGCAGAAGAAGGAGAAGGAGAAGGTGAAGTCTGGAGGGTGAATCAGAAGAAGCAGAAGAAGGAGAAGGAGGAGGTGAAGACTGGAGGGCGAATCAGAAGAAGTAGAAGAAGGAGAAGGAGAAGGTGAAGTCTGGAGGGTGAATCAGAAGAAGTAGAAGAAGGAGAAGGAGAAGGCGAAGTCTGGAGGGTGAATCAGAAGAAGAAGAAGAAGGAGAAGGAGAAGGTGAAGTCACGAGGGTGAAGCAGAAGAAGCAGAAGAAGTAGAAGGAGAAGGTGAAGTCTGGAGGGTGAAGCAGAAGAAGCAGAAGAAGGAGAAGGAGAAGGTGAAGTCTGGAGCGTGAAGCAGAGGAAGCAGAAGAAGGAGAAGGAGAAGGTGAAGTCTGGAGGGTGAATCAGAAGAAGTAGAAGAAGGAGAAGGAGAAGGTGAAGTCAGGAGGGTGAAGCAGAAGAAGCAGAAGAAGGAAAAGGAGAAGGTGAAGTCTGGAGGGTGAATCAGAAGAAGCAGAAGAAGGAGAAGGAGAAGATGAAGTCTGGAGGGTGAATCAGAAGAAGCAGAATAAGGAGAAGGAGAAGGTGAAGTCTGGAGGGTGAATCAGAAGAAGCAGAAGAAGGAGAAGGAGAAGCGGAAGGTGAAGTCTGGAGGGTGAATCAGAAGAAGTAGAAGAAGGAGAAGGAGAAGGTGAAGTCTGGAGGGTGAAGCAGAAGAAGTAGAAGAAGGAGAAGTAGATGGTGAAGTCAGGAGGGTGAATCAGATGAAGTAGAAGAAGGAGAAGGAGAAGGTGAAGTCAGGAGGGTGAATCAGAAGAAGGAGAAGGAGAAGGTGAAGTCTGGAGGGTGAATCAGAAGAATCAGAAGAAGGAGAAGGAGAAGGTGAAGTCTGGAGGGTGAATCAGAAGAAGCAGAAGAAAGAGAAGGAGAAGGTGAAGTCTGGAGGGTGAATCAGAAGAAGCAGAATAAGGAGAACGAGAAGGTGAAGTCTGGAGGGTGAATCAGAAGAAGCAGAAGAAGGAGAAGGAGAAGCGGAAGGTGAAGTCTGGAGGGTGAATCAGAAGAAGTAGAAGAAGGAAAAGGAGAAGGTGAAGTCTGGAGGGTGAAGCAGAAGAAGTAGAAGAAGGAGAAGTAGAAGGTGAAGTCAGGAGGGTGAATCAGAAGAAGTAGAAGAAGGAGAAGGAGAAGGTGAAGTCAGGAGGGTGAATCAGAAGAAGGAGAAGGAGAAGGTGAAGTCTGGAGGGTGAATCAGAAGAATCAGAAGAAGGAGAAGGAGAAGGTGAAGTCTGGAGGGTGAAACAGAAGAAGCAGAAGAAAGAGAAGGAGAAGGTGAAGACTGGAGGGTGAAACAGAAGAAGTAGAAGAAGGAGAAGGAGAAGGTGAAGTCTGGAGGGTGAATCAGAAGAAGTAGAAGAAGGAGAAGGAGAAGGTGAAGTCTGGAGGGTGAATCAGAAGAAGCAGAAGAAGGAGAAGGAGAAGGTGAAGTCTGGAGGGTGAATCTGAAGAAGCAGAAGAAGGAGAAGGAGAAGATGAAGTCTGGAGGGTGAATCAGAAGAAGTAGAAGAAGGAGAAGGAGAAGATGAGGTCTGGAGGGTGAATCAGAAGAAGCAGAAGAAGGAGAAGGAGAAGTTGAAGTCTGGCGGGTGAATCAGAAGAAGCAGAAGAAGGAGAAGGAGAAGGTGAAGTCTGGAGGGTGAATCAGAAGAAGCAGAAGAAGGAGAAGGAGAAGGTGAAGTCAGGAGGGTGAATCAGAAGAAGCAGAAGAAGGAGAAGGAGAAGGTGAAGTTAGAAGGGTGAATCAGAAGAAGCAGAAGAAGGAGAAGGAGAAGGTGAAGTCAGGGGGGTGAAGCAGAAGAAGTAGAAGAAGGACAAGGAGAAGGTGAAGTCAGGAGGGTGAAGCAGAAGAAGCAGAAGAAGGAGAAGGAGAAGGTGAAGTCTGGAGGGCGCAGCAGAAGAAGCAGAAGAAGGAGAAGGAGAAGGTGAAGTCTGGAGGGCGAAGCAGTAGAAGCAGAAGAAGGAGAAGGAGAAGGTTAAGTCTGGAGGGTGAATCTGAAGAAGTAGAAGAAGGAGAAGGAGAAGGTGAAGTCAGGAGGGTGAAGCAGAAGAAGCAGAAGAAGGAGAAGGAGAAGGTGAAGTCTGGAGGGTGAAGCAGAAGAAGCAGAAGAAGGAGAAGGAGAAGGTGAAGTCTGGAGGGCGAAGCAGAAGAAGCAGAAGAAGGAGAAGGAGAAGGTGAAGTCTGGAGGGTGAAGCAGAAGAAGCAGAAGAAGGAGAAGGAGAAGGTGAAGTCAGGGAGGTGAAGCAGAAGAAGTAGAAGAAGGAGAAGGAGAAGGTGAAGTCAGGAGGGTGAAGCAGAAGAAGCAGAAGAATGAGAAGGAGAAGGGGAAGTCTGGAGGGTGAAGCAGAAGAAGCAGAATAAGGAGAAGGAGAAGGTGAAGTCTGGAGGGTGAAGCAGAAGAAGCAGAAGAAGGAGAAGGAGAAGGTGAAGTCTGGAGGGTGAATCAGAAGAAGCAGAAGAAGGAGAAGGAGGAGGTGAAGACTGGAGGGCGAATCAGAAGAAGTAGAAGAAGGAGAAGGAGAAGGTGAAGTCTGGAGGGTGAATCAGAAGAAGTAGAAGAAGGAGAAGGAGAAGGCGAAGTCTGGAGGGTGAATCAGAAGAAGCAGAAGAAGGAGAAGGAGAAGGTGAAGTCTGGAGGGCGCAGCAGAAGAAGCAGAAGAAGGAGAAGGAGAAGGTGAAGTCTGGAGGGCGAAGCAGCAGAAGCAGAAGAAGGAGAAGGAGAAGGTGAAGTATGGAGGGTGAATCAGAAGAAGAAGAAGAAGGAGAAGGAGAAGGTGAAGTCACGAGGGTGAAGCAGAAGAAGCAGAAGAAGTAGAAGGAGAAGGTGAAGTCTGGAGGGTGAAGCAGAAGAAGCAGAAGAAGGAGAAGGAGAAGGTGAAGTCTGGAGCGTGAAGCAGAGGAAGCAGAAGAAGGAGAAGGAGAAGGTGAAGTCTGGAGGGTGAATCAGAAGAAGCAGAAGAAGGAGAAGGAGAAGCGGAAGGTGAAGTCTGGAGGGTGAATCAGAAGAAGTAGAAGAAGGAGAAGGAGAAGGTGAAGTCTGGAGGGTGAAGCAGAAGAAGTAGAAGAAGGAGAAGTAGAAGGTGAAGTCAGGAGGGTGAATCAGAAGAAGTAGAAGAAGGAGAAGGAGAAGGTGAAGTCAGGAGGGTGAATCAGAAGAAGGAGAAGGAGAAGGTGAAGTCTGGAGGGTGAATCAGAAGAATCAGAAGAAGGAGAAGGAGAAGGTGAAGTCTGGAGGGTGAATCAGAAGAAGGAAAAGAAAGAGAAGGAGAAGGTGAAGTCTGGAGGGTGAAGCAGAAGAAGCAGAAGAAGCAGAAGGAGGAGGTGAAGACTGGAGGGTGAATCAGAAGAAGTAGAAGCAGGAGAAGGAGAAGGTGAAGTCTGGGGGCCAATCAGAAGAAGTAGAAGAAGGAGAAGGAGAAGGTGAACTCTGGAGGGTGAATCAGAAGAAGCAGAAGAAGGAGAAGGAGAAGGTGAAGTCTGGAGGGTGAATCAGAAGAAGCAGAAGAAGGAGAAGGAGAAGGCGAAGTCAGGAGGGTGAATCAGAAGAAGCAGCAGAAGGAGAAGGAGAAGGTGAAGTTAGGAGAGTGAATCAGAAGAAGCAGAAGAAGGAGAAGGAGAAGGTGAAGTCAGGGGGGTGAAGCAGAAGAAGTAGAAGAAGGAGAAGGAGAAGGTGAAGTCAGGAGGGTGAAGCAGAAGAAGCAGAAGAAGGAGAAGGAGAAGGTGAAGTCTGGAAGGCGCAGCAGAAGAAGCAGAAGAAGGAGAAGGAGAAGGTGAAGTCTGGAGGGTGAAGCAGAAGAAGCAGAAGAAGGAGAAGGAGAAGGTGAAGTCTGGAGGGTGAATCAGAAGAAGAAGAAGAAGGAGAAGGAGAAGGTGAAGTCAGGAGGGTGAAGCAGAAGAAGCAGAAGAAGGAGAAGGAGAAGGTGAAGTCTGGAGGGTGAAGCAGAAGAAGCAGAAGAAGGAGAAGGAGAAGGTGAAGTCTGGAGCGTGAAGCAGAAGCAGCAGAAGAAGGAGAAGGAGAAGGTGAAGTCTGGAGGGTGAATCAGCAGAAGTAGAAGAAGGAGAAGGAGAAGGTGAAGTCAGGAGGGTGAAGCAGAAGAAGGAGAAGGAGAAGGTGAAGTCTGGAGGGTGAAGCAGAAGAAGCAGAAGAAGGAGAAGGATAAGGTGAAGTCTGGAGGGTGAAGCAGAAGAAGCAGAAGAAGGAGAAGGAGAAAGTGAAGTCAGGAGGGTGAATCAGAAGAAGTAGAAGAAGGAGAAGGAAAAGGTGAAGTCTGGAGGGTGAATCAGAAGAAGTAGACGAAGGAGAAGTAGAAGGTGAAGTCTGGAGGGTGAATTAGAAGAAGCAGAAGAAGGAGAAGGAGAAGGTGAAGTCTGGAGGGTGAATGAGAAGAAGTAGAAGAAGGAGAAGGAGAAGGTGAAGTCTGGAGGGTGAATCAGAAGAAGCAGAAGAAGGAGAAGGAGAAAGTGAAGTCTGGAGGGTGAATCAGAAGAAGCAGAAGAAGGAGAAGGAGAAGGTGAAGTATGGAGGGTGAATCAGAAGAAGCAGAAGAAGGAGAAGGAGAAGGTGAAGTCTGGAGGGTGAATCAGAAGAAGCAGAAGAAGTAGAAGGAGAAGGTGAAGTCTGGAGGGTGAATCAGAAGAAGTAGAAGAAGGAGAAGGAGAAGGTGAAGTCTGGAGGGTGAATCAGAAAAAGCAGAAGAAGGAGAAGGAGAAGGTGAAGTCAGGAGGGTGAATCAGAAGAAGCAGAAGAAGGAGAAGGAGAAGGTGAAGTCTGGAGGGTGAATCAGAAGGAGCAGAAGAAGGAGAAGGAGGAGGTGAAGACTGGAGGGTGAATCAGAAGAAGTAGAAGAAGGAGAAGGAGAAGGTGAAGTCTGGAGGGTGAATCAGAAGAAGTAGAAGAAGTAGAAGGAGAAGGCGAAGTCTGGAGGGTGAATCAGAAGAAGCAGAAGAAGGAGAAGGAGAAGGTGAAGTCTGGAGGGCGCAGCAGAAGAAGCAGAAGAAGGAGAAGGAGAAGGTGAAGTCTGGAGGGTGAAGCAGAAGAAGCAGAAGAAGGAGAAGGAGAAGGTGAAGTCTGGAGGGTGAATCAGAAGAAGAAGAAGAAGGAGAAGGAGAAGGTGAAGTCACGAGGGTGAAGCAGAAGAAGCAGAAGAAGTAGAAGGAGAAGGTGAAGTCTGGAGGGTGAAGCAGAAGAAGCAGAAGAAGGAGAAGGAGAAGGTGAAGTCTGGAGCGTGAAGCAGAGGAAGCAGAAGAAGGAGAAGGAGAAGGTGAAGTCTGGAGGGTGAATCAGAAGAAGTAGAAGAAGGAGAAGGAGAAGGTGAAGTCAGGAGGGTGAAGCAGAAGAAGCAGAAGAAGGAGAAGGAGAAGGTGAAGTCTGGAGGGTGAAGCAGAAGAAGCAGAAGAAGGAGAAGGAGAAGGTGAAGTCTGGAGGGTGAAGCAGAAGAAGCAGAAGAAGGAGAAGGAGAAAGTGAAGTCAGGAGGGTGAATCAGAATAAGTATAAGAAGGAGAAGGAGAAGGTGAAGTCTGGAGGGTGAATCGGAAGAAGTAGGAGAAGGAGAAGGAGAAGGTGAAGGCTGGAGGATGAATCAGAAGAAGTAGAAGAAGGAGAAGGAGAAGGTGAAGTCTGGAGGGTGAATCAGAAGAAGCAGAAGAAGGAGAAGGAGAAGGTGAAGTCTGGAGGGAGAAGCAGAAGAAGAAGAAGAAGGAGAAGGAGAAGGTGAAGTGTGGAGGGTGAATCAGAAGAAGTAGAAGAAGGAGAAGGAAAAGGTGAAGTCTGGAGGGTGAATCAGAAGAAGTAGAAGAAGGAGAAGGAGAAGGTGAAGTCTGGAGGGTGAATCAGAAGAAGCAGAAGAAGGAGAAGGAGAAGGTGAAGTCTGGATGGTGAATCAGAAGAAGTAGAAGAAGGAGAAGGAGAAGGTGTAGTCTGGAGGGTGAATCAGAAGAAGTAGACGAAGGAGAAGTAGAAGGTGAAGTCTGGAGGGTGAATCAGAAGAAGCAGAAGAAGGAGAAGGAGAAGGTGAAGTCTGGAGGGTGAATGAGAAGAAGTAGAAGAAGGAGAAGGAGAAGGTGAAGTCTGGAGGGTGAATCAGAAGAAGCCGAAGAAGGAGAAGGAGAAAGTGAAGTCTGGAGGGTGAATCAGAAGAAGCAGAAGAAGGAGAAGGAGAAGGTGAAGTCTGGAGGGTGAATCAGAAAAAGCAGAAGAAGGAGAAGGAGAAGGTGAAGTCAGGAGGGTGAATCAGAAGAAGTAGAAGAAGGAGAAGGAGAAGGTGAAGTCTGGAGGGTGAATCAGAAGAAGTAGAAGAAGGAGAAGGAGAAGGCGAAGTCTGGAGGGTGAATCAGAAGAAGCAGAAGAAGGAGAAGGAGAAGGTGAAGTCTGGAGGGTGAATCAGAAGAAGCAGAAGAAGGAGAAGGAGAAGATGAAGTCTGGAGGGTGAATCAGAAGAATTAGAAGAAGGAGAAGGAGAAGGTGAGGTCTGGAGGGTGAATCAGAAGAAGCAGAAGAAGGAGAAGGAGAAGGTGAAGTCTGAAGGGTGAATCAGAAGAAGCAGAAGAAGGAGAAGGAGAAGGTGAAGTCTGGAGGGTGAATCAGAAGAAGCAGAAGAAGGAGAAGGAGAAGGTGAAGTCTGGAGGGTGAATCAGAAGAAGCAGAAGAAGGAGAAGGAGAAGGTGAAGTCTGGAGGGTGAATCAGAAGAAGTAGAAGAAGGAGAAGGAGAAGGTGAAGTCTGGAGGGTGAATCAGAAGAAGTAGAATAAGGAGAAGGAGAAGGTGAAGTCTGGAGGGTGAATCAGAAGAAGCAGAAGAAGGAGAAGGAGAAGGTGAAGTCTGGAGGGTGAATCAGAAGAAGTAGAAGAAGGAGAAGGTGAAGTCTGGAGGGTGAATCAGAAGAAGCAGAAGAAGGAGAAGGAGAAGGTGAAGTCTGGAGGGTGAATCAGAAGAAGCAGAAGAAGGAGAAGGAGAAGGTGAAGTCTGGAGGGTGAATCAGAAGAAGCAGAAGAAGTAGAAGGAGAAGGTCATGTCTGGAGGGTGAATCAGAAGAAGTAGAAGAAGGAGAAGGAGAAGGTGAAATCTGGAGGGTGAATCAGAAGAAGCAGAAGAAGGAGAAGGAGAAGGTGAAGTCTGGAGGGTGAATCAGAAGAAGCAGAATAAGGAGAAGGAGAAGGTGAAGTCTGGAGGGTGAATCAGAAGAAGCAGAAGAAGGAGATGGAGAAGGTGAAGACTGGAGGGTGAATCAGAAGAAGTAGAAGAAGGAGAAGGAGAAGGTGAAGTCTGGAGGGTGAATCAGAAGAAGTAGAAGAGGGAGAAGGAGAAGGCGAAGTCTGGAGGGTGAATCAGAAGAAGCTGAAGAAGGAGAAGTAGAAGCTGAAGTCTGGAGGGTGAATCAGAAGAAGCAGAAGAAGGAGAAGGAGAAGATGAAGTTTGGAGGGTGAATCAGAAGAAGTAGAAGAAGGAGAAGGAGAAGGTGAGGTCTGGAGGGTGAATCAGAAGAAGCAGAAGAAGGAGAAGGAGAAGGTGAAGTCTGAAGGGTGAATCAGAAGATGCAGAAGATGGAGAAGGAGAAGGTGAAGTCTGGAGGGTGAATCAGAAGAAGCAGAAGAAGGAGAAGGAGAAGGTGAAGTCTGGAGGGTGAATCAGAAGAAGCAGAAGAAGGAGAAGGAGAAGGTGAAGTCTGGAGGGTGAATCAGAAGAAGTAGTAGGAGGAGAAGGAGAAGGTGAAGTCTGGAGGGTGAATCAGAAGAAGTAGAAGAAGGAGAAGGAGAAGGTGATATCTGGAGGGTGAATCAGAAGAAGCAGAAGAAGGAGAAGGAGAAGGTGATGTCTGGAGGGTGAATCAGAAGAAGCAGAAGAAGGAGAAGGAGAAGATGAAGTCTGGAGGGTGAATCAGAAGAAGTGGAAGAAGGAGAAGGAGAAGGTGAAGTCTGGAGGGTGAATCAGAAGAAGCAGAAGAAGGAGAAGGAGAAGGTGAAGTCTGGAGGGTGAAGCAGAAGAAGCAGAAGAAGGAGAAGGAGAAGGTGAAGTCTGGAGGGTGAATCAGAAGAAGCAGAATAAGGAGAAGGAGAAGGTGAAGTCTAGAGGGTGAATCAGAAGAAGCAGAAGAAGGAGAAGGAGAAGGTGAAGTCTGGTGCGTGAATCAGAAAAAGTAGAAGAAGGAGAAGGAGAAGGTGAAGTCTGGAGGGTGAAGCAGAAGAAGTAGAAGAAGGAGAAGGAGAAGGTGAAGTCAGGAGGGTGAATCAGTAGAAGTAGAAGAAGGAGAAGGAGAAGGTGAAGTCAGGAGGGTGAATCAGAAGAAGTAGAAGAAGGAGAAGGAGAAGGTGAAGTCTGGAAGGTGAATCAGAGGAATCAGAAGAAGGAGAAGGAGAAGGTGAAGTCTGGAGGGTGAATCAGAAGAAGCAGAAGAAAGAGAAGGAGAAGGTGAAGTCTGGAGGGTGAAGCAGAAGAAGCAGAAGAAGGAGAAGGAGAAGGTGAAAGCTGGAGGGTGAATCAGAAGATGTAGAAGAAGGAGAAGGAGAAGGTGAAGTCTGGAGGGTGAATCAGAAGAAGTAGAAGAAGGAGAAGGAGATGGTGAAGTCTGGAGGGTGAATCAGAAGAAGCAGAAGAAGGAGAAGGAGAAGGTGAAGTCTGGAGGGTGAATCAGAAGAAGCAGAAGAAGGAGAAGGAGACGATGAAGTCTGGAGGGTGAATCAGAAGAAGTAGAAGAAGGAGAAGGAGAAGGTGAGGTCTGGAGGGTGAATCAGAAGAAGCAGAAGAAGGGGAAGGAGAAGGTGAAGTCTGGAGGGTGAATCAGAAGAAGCAGAAGAAGGAGAAGGAGAAGGTGAAGTCTGGAGGGTGAATCAGAAGAAGCAGAAGAAGGAGAAGGAGAAGGTGAAGTCAGGAGGGAGAATCAGAAGAAGCAGAAGAAGGAGAAGGAGAAGGTGAAGTTAGGAGGGTGAATCAGAAGAAGCAGAAGAAGGAGAAGGAGAAGGTGAAGTCAGGGGGGTGAAGCAGAAGAAGTAGAAGAAGGAGAAGGAGAAGGTGAAGTCAGGAGGGTGAAGCTGATGAAGCAGAAGATGGAGAAGGAGAAGGTGAAGTCTGGAGGGCGCAGCAGAAGAAGCAGAAGAAGGAGAAGGAGAAGGTGAAGTCTGGAGGGTGAAGCAGAAGAAGCAGAAGAAGGAGAAGGAGAAGGTGAGGTCTGGAGGGTGAATCAGAAGAAGCAGAAGAAGGAGAAGGAGAAGGTGAAGTCTGGAGGGTGAATCAGAAGAAGCAGAAGAAGGAGAAGGAGAAGGTGAAGTCTGGAGGGTGAATCAGAAGAAGCAGAAGAAGGAGAAGGAGAAGGTGAAGTCAGGAGGGAGAATCAGAAGAAGCAGAAGAAGGAGAAGGAGAAGGTGAAGTTAGGAGGGTGAATCAGAAGAAGCAGAAGAAGGAGAAGGAGAAGGTGAAGTCAGGGGGGTGAAGCAGAAGAAGTAGAAGAAGGAGAAGGAGAAGTTGAAGTCAGGAGGGTGAAGCTGAAGAAGCAGAAGAAGGAGAAGGAGAAGGTGAAGTCTGGAGGGCGCAGGAGAAGAAGCAGAAGAAGGAGAAGGAGAAGGTGAAGTCTGGAGGGTGAAGCAGAAGAAGCAGAAGAAGGAGAAGGAGAAGGTGAAGTCTGGAGGGTGAATCAGAAGACGTAGAAGAAGGAGAAGGAGAAGTTGATGTCAGGAGGGTGAAGCAGAAGAAGCAGTAGAAGGAGAAGGAGAAGGTGAAGTCTGGAGGGTGAAGCAGAAGAAGCAGAAGAAGGAGAAGGAGAAGGTGAAGTCTGGAGGGTGAAGCAGAAGAAGCAGAAGAAGGAGAAGGAGAAAGTGAAGTCAGGAGGGTAAATCAGAAGAAGTAGAAGAAGGAGAAGGAGAAGGTGAAGTCTGGAGGGTGAATCAGAAGAAGTAGAAGAAGGAGAAGGAGAAGGTGAAGGCTGGAGGGTGAATCAGAAGAAGTAGAAGAAGGAGAAGGAGAAGGTGAAGTCTGGAGGGTGAAGCAGAAGAAGCAGAAGAAGGAGAAGGAGAAGGTGAAGTCTGGAGCGTGAAGCAGAAGAAGCAGAAGAAGGAGAAGGAGAAGGTGAAGTCTGGAGGGTGAATCAGAAGAAGTAGAAGAAGGAGAAGGAGAAGGTGAAGTCAGGAGGGTGAAGCAGAAGAAGCAGAAGAAGGAGAAGGAGAAGGTGAAGTCTGGAGGGTGAAGCAGAAGAAGCAGAAGAAGGAGAAGGAGAAGGTGAAGTCTGGAGGGTGAAGCAGAAGAAGCAGAAGAAGGAGAAGGAGAAAGTGAAGTCAGGAGGGTGAATCAGAATATGTATAAGAAGGAGAAGGAGAAGGTGAAGTCCGGAGGGTGAATCAGAAGAAGTAGAAGAAGGAGAAGGAGAAGGTGAAGGCTGGAGGGTGAATCAGAAGAAGTAGAAGAAGGAGAAGGAGAAGGTGAAGTCTGGAGGGTGAATCAGAAGAAGCAGAAGAAGGAGAAGGAGAAGGTGAAGTCTGGAGGGAGAAGCAGAAGAAGAAGAAGAAGGAGAAGGAGAAGGTGAAGTCTGGAGGGTGAATCAGAAGAAGTAGAAGAAGGAGAAGGAAAAGGTGAAGTCTGGAGGGTGAATCAGAAGAAGTAGAAGAAGGAGAAGGAGAAGGTGAAGTCTGGAGGGTGAATGAGAAGAAGCAGAAGAAGGAGAAGGAGAAGGTGAAGTCTGGAGGGTGAATCAGAAGAAGTAGAAGTAGGAGAAGGAGAAGGTGTAGTCTGGAGGGTGAATCAGAAGAAGTAGACGAAGGAGAAGTAGAAGGTGAAGTCTGGAGGGTGAATCAGAAGAAGTAGAAGAAGGAGAAGGAGAAGGTGAAGTCAGGAGGGTGAATCAGAAGAAGCAGAAGAAGGAGGAGGAGAAGGTGAAGTCTGGAGGGTGTATCAGAAGAAGCAGAAGAAGGAGAAGGAGGAGGTGAAGACTGGAGGGTGAATCAGAAGAAGTAGAAGAAGGAGAAGGAGAAGGTGAAGTCTGGAGTGTGAATCAGAAGAAGTAGAAGAAGGAGAAGGAGAAGGCGAAGTCTGGAGGGTGAATCAGAAGAAGCAGAAGAAGGAGAAGGAGAAGGTGAAGTCTGGAGGGTGAATCAGAAGAAGCAGAAGAAGGAGAAGGAGAAGATGAAGTCTGGAGGGTGAATCAGAAGAATTAGAAGAAGGAGAAGGTGAGGTCTGGAGGGTGAATCAGAAGAAGCAGAAGAAGGAGAAGTCGAAGGTGACGTCTGAAGGGTGAATCAGAAGAAGCAGAAGAAGGAGAAGGAGAAGTTGAAGTCTGGAGGGTGAATCAGAAGAAGCAGAAGAAGGAGAAGGAGAATGTGAAGTCTGGAGGGTGAATCAGAAGAAGCAGAAGAAGGAGAAGGAGAAGGTGAAGTCTGGAGGGTGAATCAGAAGAAGTAGAAGAAGGAGAAGGAGAAGGTGAAGTCTGGAGGGTGAATCAGAAGAAGTAGAAGAAGGAGAAGGAGAAGGTGAAGTCTGGAGGGTGAATCAGAAGAAGCAGAAGAAGGAGAAGGAGAAGGTGAAGTTTGGAGGGTGAATCAGAAGAAGTAGAAGAAGGAGAAGGTGAAGTCTGGAGGGTGAATCAGAAGAAGTAGAAGAAGGAGAAGGAGAAGGTGAAATCTGGAGGGTGAATCAGAAGAAGCAGAAGAAGGAGAAGGAGAAGGTGAAGTCAGGAGGGTGAATCAGAAGAAGCAGAAGAAGGAGAAGGAGAAGGTGAAGTCTGGAGGGTGAATCAGAAGAAGCAGAAGAAGGAGATGGAGAAGGTGAAGACTGGAGGGTGAATCAGAAGAAGTAGAAGAAGGAGAAGGAGAAGGTGAAGTCTGGAGGGTGAATCAGAAGAAGTAGAAGAGGGAGAAGGAGAAGGCGAAGTCTGGAGGGTGAATCAGAAGAAGCTGAAGAAGGAGAAGGAGAAGGTGATGTCTGGAGGGTGAATCAGTAGAAGCAGAAGAAGGAGAAGGAGAAGATGAAGTCTGGAGGGTGAATCAGAAGAAGTAGAAGAAGGAGAAGGAGAAGGTGAGGTCTGGAGGGTGAATCAGAAGAAGCAGAAGAAGGAGAAGGAGAAGGTGAAGTCTGAAGGGTGAATCAGAAGATGCAGAAGAAGGAGAAGGAGAAGGTGAAGTCTGGAGGGTGAATCAGAAGAAGCAGAAGAAGGAGAAGGAGAAGGTGAAGTCTGGAGGGTGAATCAGAAGAAGCAGAAGAAGGAGAAGGAGAAGGTGAAGTCTGGAGGGTGAATCAGAAGAAGTAGAAGGAGGAGAAGGAGAAGGTGAAGTTTGGAGGGTGAATCAGAAGAAGTAGAAGAAGGAGAAGGAGAAGGTGATATCTGGAGGGTGAATAAGAAGAAGCAGAAGAAGGAGAAGGAGAAGGCGATGTCTGGAGGGTGAATCAGAAGAAGCAGAAGAAGGAGAAGGAGAAGATGAAGTCTGGAGGGTGAATCAGAAGAAGTAGAAGAAGGAGAAGGAGAAGGTGAAGTCTGGAGGGTGAATCAGAAGAAGCAGAAGAAGGAGAAGGAGAAGGTGAAGTCTGGAGGGTGAAGCAGAAGAAGCAGAAGAAGGAGAAGGAGAAGGTGAAGTCTGGAGGGTGAATCAGAAGAAGCAGAATAAGGAGAAGGAGAAGGTGAAGTCTAGAGGGTGAATCAGAAGAAGCAGAAGAAGGAGAAGGAGAAGGTGAAGTCTGGAGGGTGAATCAGAAGAAGTAGAAGAAGGAGAAGGAGAAGGTGAAGTCTGGAGGGTGAAGCAGAAGAAGTAGAAGAAGGAGAAGGAGAAGGTGAAGTCAGGAGGGTGAATCAGTAGAAGTAGAAGAAGGAGAAGGAGAAGGTGAAGTCAGGAGGGTGAATCAGAAGAAGCAGAAGAAGGAGAAGGAGAAGGTGAAGTCTGGAAGGTGAATCAGAAGAATCAGAAGAAGGAGAAGGAGAAGGTGAAGTCTGGAGGGTGAATCACAAGAAGCAGAAGAAAGAGAAGGAGAAGGTGAAGTCTGGAGGGTGAAGCAGAAGAAGCAGAAGAAGGAGAAGGAGAAGGTGAAAGCTGGAGGGTGAATCAGAAGAAGTAGAAGAAGGAGAAGGAGAAGGTGAAGTCTGGAGGGTGAATCAGAAGAAGTAGAAGAAGGAGAAGGAGAAGGTGAAGTCTGGAGGGTGAATCAGAAGAAGCAGAAGAAGGAGAAGGAGAAGGTGAAGTCTGGAGGGTGAATCAGAAGAAGCAGAAGAAGGAGAAGGAGACGATGAAGTCTGGAGGGTGAATCAGAAGAAGTAGAAGAAGGAGAAGGAGAAGGTGAGGTCTGGAGGGTGAATCAGAAGAAGCAGAAGAAGGAGAAGGAGAAGGTGAAGTCTGGAGGGTGAATCAGAAGAAGCAGAAGAAGGAGAAGGAGAAGGTGAAGTCTGGAGGGTGAATCAGAAGAAGCAGAAGAAGGAGAAGGAGAAGGTGAAGTCAGGAGGGAGAATCAGAAGAAGCAGAAGAAGGAGAAGGAGAAGGTGAAGTTAGGAGGGTGAATCAGAAGAAGCAGAAGAAGGAGAAGGAGAAGGTGAAGTCAGGGGGGTGAAGCAGAAGAAGTAGAAGAAGGAGAAGGAGAAGGTGAAGTCAGGAGGGTGAAGCTGAAGAAGCAGAAGAAGGAGAAGGAGAAGGTGAAGTCTGGAGGGCGCAGCAGAAGAAGCAGAAGAAGGAGAAGGAGAAGGTGAAGTCTGGAGGGTGAAGCAGAAGAAGCAGAAGAAGGAGAAGGAGAAGGTGAAGTCTGGAGGGTGAATCAGAAGAAGTAGAAGAAGGAGAAGGAGAAGGTGATGTCAGGAGGGTGAAGCAGAAGAAGCAGTAGAAGGAGAAGGAGAAGGTGAAGTCTGGAGGGTGAAGCAGAAGAAGCAGAAGAAGGAGAAGGAGAAGGTGAAGTCTGGAGGGTGAAGCAGAAGAAGCAGAACAAGGAGAAGGAGAAGGTGAAGTCTGGAGGGTGAAGCAGAAGAAGCAGAAGAAGGAGAAGGAGAAAGTGAAGTCAGGAGGGTGAATCAGAAGAAGTAGAAGAAGTAGAAGGAGAAGGTAAAGTCTGGAGGGTGAATCAGAAGAAGTAAAAGAAGGAGAAGGAGAAGGTGAAGGCTGGAGGGTGAATCAGAAGAAGTAGAAGAAGGAGAAGGAGAAGGTGAAGTCTGGAGGGTGAAACAGAAGAAGCAGAAGAAGGAGAAGGAGAAGTTGAAGTCTGGAGGGAGAAGCAGAAGAAGAAGAAGAAGGAGAAGGAGAAGGTGAAGTTTGGAGGGTGAATCAGAAGAAGCAGAAGAAGGAGAAGGAAAAGGTGAAGTCTGGAGGGTGAATCAGAAGAGGTAGAAGAAGGAGAAGGAGAAGGTGAAGTCTGGAGGGTGAATCAGAAGAAGCAGAAGAAGGAGAAGGAGAAGGTGAAGTCTGGAGGGTGAATCAGAAGAAGTAGAAGAAGGAGAAGGAGAAGGTGTAGTCTGGAGGGTGAATCAGAAGAAGTAGACGAAGGAGAAGTAGAAGGTGAAGTCTGGAGGGTGAATCAGAAGAAGCAGAAGAAGGAGAAGGAGAAGGTGAAGTCTGGAGGGTGAATGAGAAGAAGTAGAAGAAGGAGAAGGAGAAGGTGAAGTCTGGAGGGTGAATCAGAAGAAGCAGAAGAAGGAGAAGGAGAAAGTGCAGTCTGGAGGGTGAATCAGAAGAAGCAGAAGAAGGAGAAGGAGAAGGTGAAGTATGGAGGGTGAATCAGAAGAAGCAGAAGAAGGAGAAGGAGAAGGTGAAGTCTGGAGGGTGAATCAGAAGAAGCAGAAGAAGTAGAAGGAGAAGGTGAAGTCTGGAGGGTGAATCAGAAGAAGTAGAAGAAGGAGAAGGAGAAGGTGAAGTCTCGAGGGTGAATCAGAAAAAGCAGAAGAAGGAGAAGGAGAAGGTGAAGTCAGGAGGGTGAATCAGAAGAAGCAGAAGAAGGAGGAGGAGAAGGTGAAGTCTGGAGGGTGAATCAGAAGAAGCAGAAGAAGGAGAAGGAGGAGATGAAGACTGGAGGGTAAATTAGAAGAAGTAGAAGAATGAGAAGGAGAAGGTGAAGTCTGGAGGGTGAATCAGAAGAAGTAGAAGAAGGAGAAGGAGAAGGCGAAGTCTGGAGGGTGAATCAGAAGAAGCAGAAGAAGGAGAAGGAGAAGGTGAAGTCTGGAGGGTGAATCAGAAGAAGCAGAAGAAGGAGAAGGAGAAGATGAAGTCTGGAGGGTGAATCAGAAGAATTAGAAGAAGGAGAAGGAGAAGGTGAAGTCTGAAGGGTGAATCTGAAGAAGCAGAAGAAGGAGAAGGAGAAGGTGAAGTCTAGAGGGTGAATCAGAAGAAGTAGAAGAAGGAGAAGGAGAAGGTGAAGTCTGGAGGGTGAATCAGAAGAAGTAGAAGAAGGAGAAGGAGAAGGTGAAGTCTGGAGGGTGAATCAGAAGAAGCAGAAAAGGAGAAGGAGAAGGTGAAATCTGGAGGGTGAATCAGAAGAAGTAGAAGAAGGAGAAGGTGAAGTCTGGAGGGTGAATCAGAAGAAGCAGAAGAAGGAGAAGGAGAAGGTGAAGTCTGGAGGGTGAATCAGAAGAAGCAGAAGAAGGAGAAGGAGAAGGTGAAGTCTGGAGGGTGAATCAGAAGAAGCAGAAGAAGGAGAAGGAGAAGGTGAAGTCTGGAGGGTGAATCAGAAGAAGCAGAAGAAGTAGAAGGAGAAGGTGATGTCTGGAGGGTGAATCAGAAGAAGTAGAAGAAGGAGAAGGAGAAGGTGAAATCTGGAGGGTGAATCAGAAGAAGCAGAAGAAGGAGAAGGAGAAGGTGAAGTCAGGAGGGTGAATCAGAAGAAGCAGAAGAAGGAGAAGGAGAAGTTGAAGTCTGGAGGGTGAATCAGAAGAAGCAGAAGAAGGAGATGGAGAAGGTGAAGACTGGAGGGTGAATCAGAAGAAGTAGAAGAAGGAGAAGGAGAAGGTGAAGTCTGGAGGGTGAATCAGAAGAATTAGAAGAAGGAGAAGGAGAAGGCGAAGTCTGGAGGGTGAATCAGAAGAAGCAGAAGAAGGAGAAGGAGAAGGTGAAGTCTGGAGGGTGAAACAGAAGAAGCAGAAGAAGGAGAAGGAGAAGATGAAGTCTGGAGGGTGAATCAGAAGAAGTAGAAGAAGGAGAAGGAGAAGGTGAGGTCTGGAGGGTGAATCAGAAGAAGCAGAAGAAGGAGAAGGAGAAGGTGAAGTCTGAAGGGTGAATCAGAAGATGCAGAAGAAGGAGAAGGAGAAGGTGAAGTCTGGAGGGTGAATCAGAAGAAGCAGAAGAAGGAGAAGGAGAAGGTGAAGTCTGGAGGGTGAATCAGAAGAAGCAGAAGAAGGAGAAGGAGAAGGTGAAGTCTGGAGGGTGAATCAGAAGAAGCAGAAGAAGGAGAAGGAGAAGGTGAAGTCTGGAGGGTGAATCAGAAGAAGCAGAAGAAGGAGAAGGAGAAGGTGAAGTCTGGAGGGTGAATCAGAAGAAGCAGAAGAAGTAGAAGGAGAAGGTGATGTCTGGAGGGTGAATCAGAAGAAGTAGAAGAAGGAGAAGGAGAAGGTGAAATCTGGAGGGTGAATCAGAAGAAGCAGAAGAAGGAGAAGGAGAAGGTGAAGTCAGGAGGGTGAATCAGAAGAAGCAGAAGAAGGAGAAGGAGAAGTTGAAGTCTGGAGGGTGAATCAGAAGAAGCAGAAGAAGGAGATGGAGAAGGTGAAGACTGGAGGGTGAATCAGAAGAAGTAGAAGAAGGAGAAGGAGAAGGTGAAGTCTGGAGGGTGAATCAGAAGAAGTAGAAGAAGGAGAAGGAGAAGGCGAAGTCTGGAGGGTGAATCAGAAGAAGCAGAAGAAGGAGAAGGAGAAGGTGAAGTCTGGAGGGTGAATCAGAAGAAGCAGTAGAAGGAGAAGGAGAAGATGAAGTCTGGAGGGTGAATCAGAAGAAGTAGAAGAAGGAGAAGGAGAAGGTGAGGTCTGGAGGGTGAATCAGAAGAAGCAGAAGAAGGAGAAGGAGAAGGTGAAGTCTGAAGGGTGAATCAGAAGATGCAGAAGAAGGAGAAGGAGAAGGTGAAGTCTGGAGGGTGAATCAGAAGAAGCAGAAGAAGGAGAAGGAGAAGGTGAAGTCTGGAGGGTGAATCAGAAGAAGCAGAAGAAGGAGAAGGAGAAGGTGAAGTCTGGAGGGTGAATCAGAAGAAGTAGAAGGAGGAGAAGGAGAAGGTGAAGTCTGGAGGGTGAATCAGAAGAAGCAGAAGAAGGAGAAGGAGAAGGTGAAGTCTGGAGGGTGAAGCAGAAGAAGCAGAAGAAGGAGAAGGAGAAGGTGAAGTCTGGAGGGTGAATCAGAAGAAGCAGAATAAGGAGAAGGAGAAGCTGAAGTCTGGAGGGTGAATCAGAAGAAGCAGAAGAAGGAGAAGGAGAAGGTGAAGTCTGGAGGGTGAATCAGAAGAAGTAGAAGAAGGAGAAGGAGAAGGTGAAGTTTGGAGGGTGAAGCAGAAGAAGTAGAAGAAGGAGAAGGTGAAGTCAGGAGGGTGAATCAGTAGAAGTAGAAGAAGGAGAAGGAGAAGGTGAAGTCTGGAGGGTGAAGCAGAAGAAGCAGAAGAAGGAGAAGGAGAAAGTGAAGTCAGGAGGGTGAATCAGAAGAAGTAGAAGAAGGAGAAGGAGAAGGTGAAGTCTGGAGGGTGAATCAGAAGAAGTAGAAGAAGGAGAAGGAGAAGGTGAAGGCTGGAGGGTGAATCAGAAGAAGTAGAAGAAGGAGAAGGAGAAGGTGAAGTCTGGAGGGTGAATCAGAAGAAGCAGAAGAAGGAGAAGGTGAAGTCTGGAGGGAGAAGCAGAAGAAGAAGAAGAAGGAGAAGGAGAAGGTGAAGTCTGGAGGGTGAATCAGAAGAAGTAGAAGAAGGAGAAGGAAAAGGTGAAGTCTGGAGGGTGAATCAGAAGAGGTAGAAGAAGGAGAAGGAGAAGGTGAAGTCTGGAGGGTGAATCAGAAGAAGTAGAAGAAGGAGAAGGAGAAGGTGTAGTCTGGAGGGTGAATCAGAAGAAGTAGACGAAGGAGAAGTAGAAGGTGAAGTCTGGAGGGTGAATCAGAAGAAGCAGAAGAAGGAGAAGGAGAAGGTGAAGTCTGGAGGGTGAATCAGAAGAAGCAGAAGAAGGAGAAGGAGAAGATGAAGTCTGGAGGGCGAATCAGAAGAATTAGAAGAAGGAGAAGGAGAAGGTGAGGTCTGGAGGGTGAATCAGAAGAAGCAGAAGAAGGAGAAGGAGAAGGTGATGTCTGAAGGGTGAACCAGAAGAAGCAGAAGAAGGAGAAGGAGAAGTTGAAGTCTGGAGGGTGAATCAGAAGAAGCAGAAGAAGGAGAAGGAGAAGGTGAAGTCTGGAGGGTGAATCAGAAGAAGCAGAAGAAGGACAAGGAGAAGGTGAAGTCTGGAGGGTGAATCAGAAGAAGTAGAAGAAGGAGAAGGATAAGGTGAAGTCTGGAGGGTGAATCAGAAGAAGTAGAAGAAGGAGCAGGAGAAGGTGAAGTCTGGAGGGTGAATCAGAAGAAGCAGAAAAGGAGAAGGAGAAGTTGAAGTCTGGAGGGTGAATCAGATGAAGTAGAAGAAGGAGAAGGTGATGTCTGGAGGGTGAATCAGAAGAAGCAGAAGAAGGAGAAGGAGAAGGTGAAGTCTGGAGGGTGAATCAGAAGAAGCAGAAGAAGGTGAAGGAGAAGTTGAAGTCTGGAGGGTGAATCAGAAGAAGCAGAAGAAGGAGAAGGAGAAGGTGAAGTCTGGAGGGTGAATCAGAAGAAGCAGAAGAAGTAGAAGGAGAAGGTGATGTCTGGAGGGTGAATCAGAAGAAGTAGAAGAAGGAGAAGGAGAAGGTGAAATCTGGAGGGTGAATCAGAAGAAGCAGAAGAAGGAGAAGGAGAAGGTGAAGTCAGGAGGGTGAATCAGAAGAAGCAGGAGAAGGAGAAGGAGAAGTTGAAGTCTGGAGGGTGAATCAGAAGAAGCAGAAGAAGGAGATGGAGAAGGTGAAGACTGGAGGGTGAATCAGAAGAAGTAGAAGAAGGAGAAGGAGAAGGTGAAGTCTGGAGGGTGAATCAGAAGAAGTAGAAGAAGGAGAAGGAGAAGGCGAAGTCTGGAGGGTGAATCAGAAGAAGCAGAAGAAGGAGAAGGAGAAGGTGAAGTCTGGAGGGTGAATCAGAAGAAGCAGAAGAAGGAGAAGGAGAAGATGAAGTCTGGAGGGTGAATCAGAAAAAGTAGAAGAAGGAGAAGGAGAAGGTGAGGTCTGGAGGGTGAATCAGAAGAAGCAGAAGAAGGAGAAGGAGAAGGAGAAGTCTGAAGGGTGAATCAGAAGATGCAGAAGAAGGAGAAGGAGAAGGTGAAGTCTGGAGGGTGAATCAGAAGAAGCAGAAGAAGGAGAAGGAGAAGGTGAAGTCTGGAGGGTGAATCAGAAGAAGCAGAAGAAGGAGATGGAGAAGGTGAAGACTGGAGGGTGAATCAGAAGAAGTAGAAGAAGGAGAAGGAGAAGGTGAAGTCTGGAGGGTGAATCAGAAGAATTAGAAGAAGGAGAAGGAGAAGGCGAAGTCTGGAGGGTGAATCAGAAGAAGCAGAAGAAGGAGAAGGAGAAGGTGAAGTCTGGAGGGTGAATCAGAAGAAGCAGAAGAAGGAGAAGGAGAAGATGAAGTCTGGAGGGTGAATCAGAAGAAGTAGAAGAAGGAGAAGGAGAAGGTGAGGTCTGGAGGGTGAATCAGAAGAAGCAGAAGAAGGAGAAGGAGAAGGTGAAGTCTGAAGGGTGAATCAGAAGATGCAGAAGAAGGAGAAGGAGAAGGTGAAGTCTGGAGGGTGAATCAGAAGAAGCAGAAGAAGGAGAAGGAGAAGGTGAAGTCTGGAGGGTGAATCAGAAGAAGCAGAAGAAGGAGAAGGAGAAGGTGAAGTCTGGAGGGTGAATCAGAAGAAGCAGAAGAAGGAGAAGGAGAAGGTGAAGTCTGGAGGGTGAATCAGAAGAAGCAGAAGAAGGAGAAGGAGAAGGTGAAGTCTGGAGGGTGAATCAGAAGAAGCAGAAGAAGTAGAAGGAGAAGGTGATGTCTGGAGGGTGAATCAGAAGAAGTAGAAGAAGGAGAAGGAGAAGGTGAAATCTGGAGGGTGAATCAGAAGAAGCAGAAGAAGGAGAAGGAGAAGGTGAAGTCAGGAGGGTGAATCAGAAGAAGCAGAAGAAGGAGAAGGAGAAGTTGAAGTCTGGAGGGTGAATCAGAAGAAGCAGAAGAAGGAGATGGAGAAGGTGAAGACTGGAGGGTGAATCAGAAGAAGTAGAAGAAGGAGAAGGAGAAGGTGAAGTCTGGAGGGTGAATCAGAAGAAGTAGAAGAAGGAGAAGGAGAAGGCGAAGTCTGGAGGGTGAATCAGAAGAAGCAGAAGAAGGAGAAGGAGAAGGTGAAGTCTGGAGGGTGAATCAGAAGAAGCAGTAGAAGGAGAAGGAGAAGATGAAGTCTGGAGGGTGAATCAGAAGAAGTAGAAGAAGGAGAAGGAGAAGGTGAGGTCTGGAGGGTGAATCAGAAGAAGCAGAAGAAGGAGAAGGAGAAGGTGAAGTCTGAAGGGTGAATCAGAAGATGCAGAAGAAGGAGAAGGAGAAGGTGAAGTCTGGAGGGTGAATCAGAAGAAGCAGAAGAAGGAGAAGGAGAAGGTGAAGTCTGGAGGGTGAATCAGAAGAAGCAGAAGAAGGAGAAGGAGAAGGTGAAGTCTGGAGGGTGAATCAGAAGAAGTAGAAGGAGGAGAAGGAGAAGGTGAAGTCTGGAGGGTGAATCAGAAGAAGCAGAAGAAGGAGAAGGAGAAGGTGAAGTCTGGAGGGTGAAGCAGAAGAAGCAGAAGAAGGAGAAGGAGAAGGTGAAGTCTGGAGGGTGAATCAGAAGAAGCAGAATAAGGAGAAGGAGAAGCTGAAGTCTGGAGGGTGAATCAGAAGAAGCAGAAGAAGGAGAAGGAGAAGGTGAAGTCTGGAGGGTGAATCAGAAGAAGTAGAAGAAGGAGAAGGAGAAGGTGAAGTTTGGAGGGTGAAGCAGAAGAAGTAGAAGAAGGAGAAGGTGAAGTCAGGAGGGTGAATCAGTAGAAGTAGAAGAAGGAGAAGGAGAAGGTGAAGTCTGGAGGGTGAAGCAGAAGAAGCAGAAGAAGGAGAAGGAGAAAGTGAAGTCAGGAGGGTGAATCAGAAGAAGTAGAAGAAGGAGAAGGAGAAGGTGAAGTCTGGAGGGTGAATCAGAAGAAGTAGAAGAAGGAGAAGGAGAAGGTGAAGGCTGGAGGGTGAATCAGAAGAAGTAGAAGAAGGAGAAGGAGAAGGTGAAGTCTGGAGGGTGAATCAGAAGAAGCAGAAGAAGGAGAAGGTGAAGTCTGGAGGGAGAAGCAGAAGAAGAAGAAGAAGGAGAAGGAGAAGGTGAAGTCTGGAGGGTGAATCAGAAGAAGTAGAAGAAGGAGAAGGAAAAGGTGAAGTCTGGAGGGTGAATCAGAAGAGGTAGAAGAAGGAGAAGGAGAAGGTGAAGTCTGGAGGGTGAATCAGAAGAAGTAGAAGAAGGAGAAGGAGAAGGTGTAGTCTGGAGGGTGAATCAGAAGAAGTAGACGAAGGAGAAGTAGAAGGTGAAGTCTGGAGGGTGAATCAGAAGAAGCAGAAGAAGGAGAAGGAGAAGGTGAAGTCTGGAGGGTGAATCAGAAGAAGCAGAAGAAGGAGAAGGAGAAGATGAAGTCTGGAGGGCGAATCAGAAGAATTAGAAGAAGGAGAAGGAGAAGGTGAGGTCTGGAGGGTGAATCAGAAGAAGCAGAAGAAGGAGAAGGAGAAGGTGATGTCTGAAGGGTGAACCAGAAGAAGCAGAAGAAGGAGAAGGAGAAGTTGAAGTCTGGAGGGTGAATCAGAAGAAGCAGAAGAAGGAGAAGGAGAAGGTGAAGTCTGGAGGGTGAATCAGAAGAAGCAGAAGAAGGACAAGGAGAAGGTGAAGTCTGGAGGGTGAATCAGAAGAAGTAGAAGAAGGAGAAGGATAAGGTGAAGTCTGGAGGGTGAATCAGAAGAAGTAGAAGAAGGAGCAGGAGAAGGTGAAGTCTGGAGGGTGAATCAGAAGAAGCAGAAAAGGAGAAGGAGAAGTTGAAGTCTGGAGGGTGAATCAGAAGAAGTAGAAGAAGGAGAAGGTGAAGTCTGGAGGGTGAATCAGAAGAAGCAGAAGAAGGAGAAGGAGAAGGTGAAGTCTGGAGGGTGAATCAGAAGAAGCAGAAGAAGGTGAAGGAGAAGTTGAAGTCTGGAGGGTGAATCAGAAGAAGCAGAAGAAGGAGAAGGAGAAGGTGAAGTCTGGAGGGTGAATCAGAAGAAGCAGAAGAAGTAGAAGGAGAAGGTGATGTCTGGAGGGTGAATCAGAAGAAGTAGAAGAAGGAGAAGGAGAAGGTGAAATCTGGAGGGTGAATCAGAAGAAGCAGAAGAAGGAGAAGGAGAAGGTGAAGTCAGGAGGGTGAATCAGAAGAAGCAGGAGAAGGAGAAGGAGAAGTTGAAGTCTGGAGGGTGAATCAGAAGAAGCAGAAGAAGGAGATGGAGAAGGTGAAGACTGGAGGGTGAATCAGAAGAAGTAGAAGAAGGAGAAGGAGAAGGTGAAGTCTGGAGGGTGAATCAGAAGAAGTAGAAGAAGGAGAAGGAGAAGGCGAAGTCTGGAGGGTGAATCAGAAGAAGCAGAAGAAGGAGAAGGAGAAGGTGAAGTCTGGAGGGTGAATCAGAAGAAGCAGAAGAAGGAGAAGGAGAAGATGAAGTCTGGAGGGTGAATCAGAAAAAGTAGAAGAAGGAGAAGGAGAAGGTGAGGTCTGGAGGGTGAATCAGAAGAAGCAGAAGAAGGAGAAGGAGAAGGAGAAGTCTGAAGGGTGAATCAGAAGATGCAGAAGAAGGAGAAGGAGAAGGTGAAGTCTGGAGGGTGAATCAGAAGAAGCAGAAGAAGGAGAAGGAGAAGGTGAAGTCTGGAGGGTGAATCAGAAGAAGCAGAAGAAGGAGAAGGAGAAGGTGAAGTCTGGAGGGTGAATCAGAAGAAGTAGAAGGAGGAGAAGGAGAAGGTGAAGTCTGGAGGGTGAATCAGAAGAAGTAGAAGAAGGAGAAGGAGAAGGTGATGTCTGGAGGGTGAATCAGAAGAAGCAGAAGAAGGAGAAGGAGAAGGTGATGTCTGGAGGGTGAATCAGAAGAAGCAGAAGAAGGAGAAGGAGAAGATGAAGTCTGGAGGGTGAATCAGAAGAAGTAGAAGAAGGAGAAGGAGAAGGTGAAGTCTGGAGGGTGAATCAGAAGAAGCAGAAGAAGGAGAAGGAGAAGGTGAAGTCTGGAGGGTGAAGCAGAAGAAGCAGAAGAAGGAGAAGGAGAAGGTGAAGTCTGGAGGGTGAATCAGAAGAAGCAGAATAAGGAGAAGGAGAAGGTGAAGTCTGGAGGGTGAATCAGAAGAAGCAGAAGAAGGAGAAGGAGAAGGTGAAGTCTGGAGCGTGAATCAGAAGAAGTAGAAGAAGGAGAAGGAGAAGGTGAAGTTTGGAGGGTGAAGCAGAAGAGGTAGAAGAAGGAGAAGGAGAAGGTGAAGTCAGGAGGGTGAATCAGTAGAAGTAGAAGAAGGAGAAGGAGAAGGTGAAGTCAGGAGGGTGAATCAGAAGAATCAGAAGAAGGAGAAGGAGAAGGTGAAGTCTGGAAGGTGAATCAGAAGAATCAGAAGAAGGAGAAGGAGAAGGTGAAGTCTGGAGGGTGAATCAGAAGAAGCAGAAGAAAGAGAAGGAGAAGGTGAAGTCTGGAGGGTGAAGCAGAAGAAGCAGAAGAAGGAGAAGGAGAAGGTGAAAGCTGGAGGGTGAATCAGAAGAAGTAGAAGAAGGAGAAGGAGAAGGTGAAGTCTGGAGGGTGAATCAGAAGAAGTAGAAGAAGGAGAAGGAGAAGGTGAAGTCTGGAGGGTGAATCAGAAGAAGCAGAAGAAGGAGAAGGAGACGATGAAGTCTGGAGGGTGAATCAGAAGAAGTAGAAGAAGGAGAAGGAGAAGGTGAGGTCTGGAGGGTGAATCAGAAGAAGCAGAAGAAGGAGAAGGAGAAGGTGAAGTCTGGAGGGTGAATCAGAAGAAGCAGAAGAAGGAGAAGGAGAAGGTGAAGTCTGGAGGGTGAATCAGAAGAAGCAGAAGAAGGAGAAGGAGAAGGTGATGTCAGGAGGGAGAATCAGAAGAAGCAGAAGAAGGAGAAGGAGAAGGTGAAGTTAGGAGGGTGAATCAGAAGAAGCAGAAGAAGGAGAAGGAGAAGGTGAAGTCAGGGGGGTGAAGCAGAAGAAGTAGAAGAAGGAGAAGGAGAAGGTGAAGTCAGGAGGGTGAAGCAGAAGAAGCAGAAGAAGGAGAAGAAGAAGGTGAAGTCTGGAGGGTGAATCAGAAGAAGTAGAAGAAGGAGAAGGAGAAGGTGATGTCAGGAGGGTGAAGCAGAAGAAGCAGTAGAAAAAGAAGGAGAAGGTGAAGTCTGGAGGGTGAAGCAGAAGAAGCAGAAGAAGGAGAAGGAGAAGGTGAAGTCTGGAGGGCGAAGCAGAAGAAGCAGAAGAAGGAGAAGGAGAAGCTGAAGTCTGGAGGGTGAAGCAGAAGAAGGAGAAGTAGAAGGTGAAGTCTGGAGGGTGAATCAGAAGAAGTAGAAGAGGGAGAAGGAGAAGGTGAAGTCAGGAGGGTGAAGCAGAAGAAGCAGAAGAAGGAGAAGGAGAAGGTGAAGTCTGGAGGGTGAAGCAGAAGAAGAAGAAGAAGGAGAAGGAGAAGGTGAAGTCTGGAGGGTGAAGCAGAAGAAGCAGAAGAAGGAGAAGGAGAAGGTGAAGTCAGGAGGGTGAATCAGAAGAAGTAGAAGAAGGAGAAGGAGAAGGTGAAGTCTGGAGGGTGAATCAGAAGAATTAGAAGAAGGAGAAGGAGAAGGTGAGGTCTGGAGGGTGAATCAGAAGAAGCAGAAGAAGGAGAAGGAGAAGGTGAAGTCTGAAGGGTGAATCAGAAGAAGCAGAAGAAGGAGAAGGAGAAGTTGAAGTCTGGAGGGTGAATCAGAAGAAGCAGAAGAAGGAGAAGGAGAAGGTGAAGTCTGGAGGGTGAATCAGAAGAAGCAGAAGAAGGACAAGGAGAAGGTGAAGTCTGGAGGGTGAATCAGAAGAAGTAGAAGAGGGAGAAGGAGAAGGTGAAGTCTGGAGGGTGAATCAGAAGAAGTAGAAGAAGGAGTAGTAGAAGGTGAAGTCTGGAGGGTGAATCAGAAGAAGCAGAAACGGAGAAGGAGAAGATGAAGTCTGGAGGGTGAATCAGAAGAAGTAGAAGAAGGAGAAGGAGAAGTCTGGAGGGTGAATCAGAAGAAGCAGAAGAAGGAGAAGGAGAAGGTGAAGTCTGGAGGGTGAATCAGAAGAAGCAGAAGAAGGAGAAGGAGAAGGTGAAGTCTGGAGGGTGAATCAGAAGAAGCAGAAGAAGGAGAAGGAGAAGGTGAAATCTGGAGGGTGAATCAGAAGAAGCAGAAGAAGGAGAAGGAGAAGGTGAAGTCAGGAGGGTGAAGCAGAAGAAGCAGAAGAAGGAGAAGGAGAAGGTGAAGTCTGGAGCGAGATTCAGAAGAAGCAGAAGAAGGAGATGGAGAAGGTGAAGACTGGAGGGTGAATCAGAAGAAGTAGAAGAAGGAGAAGGAGAAGGTGAAGTCTGGAGGGTGAATCAGAAGAAGTAGAAGAAGGAGAAGGAGAAGGCGAAGTCTGGAGGGTGAATCAGAAGAAGCAGAAGAAGGAGAAGGAGAAGGTGAAGTCTGGAGGGTGAATCAGAAGAAGCAGAAGAAGGAGAAGGAGAAGATGAAGTCTGGAGGGTGAATCAGAAAAAGTAGAAGAAGGAGAAGGAGAAGGTGAGGTCTGGAGGGTGAATCAGAAGAAGCAGAAGAAGGAGAAGGAGAAGGTTAAGTCTGAAGGGTGAATCAGAAGATGCAGAAGAAGGAGAATGAGAAGGTGAAGTCTGGAGGGTGAATCAGAAGAAGCAGAAGAAGGAGAAGGAGAAGGTGAAGTCTGGAGGGTGAATCAGAAGAAGCAGAAGAAGGAGAAGGAGAAGGTGAAGTCTGGAGGGTGAATCAGAAGAAGTAGAAGGAGGAGAAGGAGAAGGTGAAGTCTGGAGGGTGAATCAGAAGAAGTAGAAGAAGGAGAAGGAGAAGGTGATGTCTGGAGGGTGAATCAGAAGAAGCAGAAGAAGGAGAAGGAGAAGGTGATGTCTGGAGGGTGAATCAGAAGAAGCAGAAGAAGGAGAAGGAGAAGATGAAGTCTGGAGGGTGAATCAGAAGAACTGGAAGAAGGAGAAGGAGAAGGTGAAGTCTGGAGGGTGAATCAGAAGAAGCAGAAGAAGGAGAAGGAGAAGGTGAAGTCTGGAGGGTGAAGCAGAAGAAGCAGAAGAAGGAGAAGGAGAAGGTGAAGTCTGGAGGGTGAATCAGAAGAAGCAGAATAAGGAGAAGGAGAAGGTGAAGTCTGGAGGGTGAATCAGAAGAAGCAGAAGAAGGAGAAGGAGAAGGTGAAGTCTGGAGGGTGAATCAGAAGAAGTAGAAGAAGGAGAAGGAGAAGGTGAAGTTTGGAGGGTGAAGCAGAAGAAGTAGAAGAAGGAGAAGGAGAAGGTGAAGTCAGGAGGGTGAATCAGTAGAAGTAGAAGAAGGAGAAGGAGAAGGTGAAGTCAGGAGGGTGAATCAGAAGAATCAGAAGAAGGAGAAGGAGAAGGTGAAGTCTGGAAGGTGAATCAGAAGAATCAGAAGAAGGAGAAGGAGAAGGTGAAGTCTGGAGGGTGAATCAGAAGAAGCAGACGAAAGAGAAGGAGAAGGTGAAGTCTGGAGGGTGAAGCAGAAGAAGCAGAAGAAGGAGAAGGAGAAGGTGAAAGCTGGAGGGTGAATCAGAAGAAGTAGAAGAAGGAGAAGGAGAAGGTGAAGTCTGGAGGGTGAATCAGAAGAAGTAGAAGAAGGAGAAGGAGAAGGTGAAGTCTGGAGGGTGAATCAGAAGAAGCAGAAGAAGGAGAAGGAGACGATGAAGTCTGGAGGGTGAATCAGAAGAAGTAGAAGAAGGAGAAGGAGAAGGTGAGGTCTGGAGGGTGAATCAGAAGAAGCAGAAGAAGGAGAAGGAGAAGGTGAAGTCTGGAGGGTGAATCAGAAGAAGCAGAAGAAGGAGAAGGAGAAGGTGAAGTCTGGAGGGTGAATCAGAAGAAGCAGAAGAAGGAGAAGGAGAAGGTGAAGTCAGGAGGGAGAATCAGAAGAAGCAGAAGAAGGAGAAGGAGAAGGTGAAGTTAGGAGGGTGAATCAGAAGAATCAGAAGAAGGAGAAGGAGAAGGTAACGTCAGGGGGGTGAAGCAGAAGAAGTAGAAGAAGGAGAAGGAGAAGGTGAAGTCAGGAGGGTGAAGCAGAAGAAGCAGAAGAAGGAGAAGGAGAAGGTGAAGTGTGGAGGGTGAATCAGAAGAAGTAGAAGAAGGAGAAGGAGAAGATGATGTCAGGAGGGTGAAGCAGAAGAAGCAGTAGAAGGAGAAGGAGAAGGTGAAGTCTGGAGGGTGAAGCAGAAGAAGCAGAAGAAGGAGAAGGAGAAGGTGAAGTCTGGAGGGCGAAGCAGAAGAAGGAGAAGAAGGAGAAGGAGAAGCTGAAGTCTGGAGGGTGAAGCAGAAGAAGCAGAAGAAGGAGAAGTAGAAGGTGAAGTCTGGAGGGTGAATCAGAAGAAGTAGAAGAAGGAGAAGGAGAAGGTGAAGTCAGGAGGGTGAAGCAGAAGAAGCAGAAGAAGGAGAAGGGGAAGGGGAAGTCTGGAGGGTGAAGCAGAAGAAGAAGAAGAAGGAGAAGGAGAAGGTGAAGTCTGGAGGGTGAAGCAGAAGAAGCAGAAGAAGGAGAAGGAGAAGGTGAAGTCAGGAGGGTGAATCAGAAGAAGTAGAAGAAGGAGAAGGAGAAGGTGAAGTCTGGAGGGTGAATCAGAAGAAGTAGAAGAAGGATAAGGAGAAGGTGAAGTCTGGAGGGTGAATCAGAAGAAGTAGAAGAAGGAGAAGGAGAAGGTGTAGTCTGGAGGGTGAATCAGAAGAAGTAGACGAAGGAGAAGGAGAAGGTGAAGTCTGGAGGGTGAATCAGAAGAAGTAGAAGAAGGAGAAGGAGAAGGTGAAGTCTGGAGGGTGAATGAGAAGAAGCAGAAGAAGGAGAAGGAGAAGGTGAAGTCTGGAGGGTGAATCGGAAAAAGCAGAAGAAGGAGAAGGAGAAGGTGAAGTCTGGAGGGTGAATCAGAAGAAGCAGAAGAAGGAGAAGGAGAAGGTGAAGTCTGGAGGGTGAATCAGAAGAAGCAGAAGAAGTAGAAGGAGAAGGTGAAGTCTGGAGGGTGAATCAGAAGAAGTAGAAGAAGGAGAAGGAGAAGGTGAAGTCTGGAGCGTGAATCAGAAGAAGCAGAAGAAGGAGAAGGAGAAGGTGAAGTCAGGAGGGTGAATCAGAAGAAGCAGAAGACGGAGAAGGAGATGGTGAAGACTGGAGGGTGAATCAGAAGAAGTAGAAGAAGGAGAAGGAGAAGGTGAAGTCATAAGGGTGAATCAGAAGAAGTAGAAGAAGGAGAAGGAGAAGGCGAAGTCTGGAGGGTGAATCAGAAGAAGCAGAAGAAGGAGAAGGAGAAGGTGAAGTCTGGAGGGTAAATCAGAAGAAGCAGAAGAAGGAGAAGGAGCAGATGAAGTCTGGAGGGTGAATCAGAAGAAGTAGAAGAAGGAGAAGGAGAAGGTGAGGTCTGGAGGGTGAATCAGAAGAAGTAGAAGAAGGAGAAGGAGAAGGTGATGTCAGGAGGGTGAAGCAGAAGAAGCAGTAGAAGGAGAAGGAGAAGGTGAAGTCTGGAGGGTGAAGCAGAAGAAGCAGAAGAAGGAGAAGGAGAAGGTGAAGTCTGGAGGGCGAAGCAGAAGAAGCAGAAGAAGGAGAAGGAGAAGCTGAAGTCTGGAGGGTGAAGCAGAAGAAGCAGAAGAAGGAGAAGTAGAAGGTGAAGTCTGGAGGGTGAATCAGAAGAAGTAGAAGAAGGAGAAGGAGAAGGTGAAGTCTGGAGGGTGAATCAGAAGAAGTAGAAGAAGGATAAGGAGAAGGTGAAGTCTGGAGGGTGAATCAGAAGAAGTAGAAGAAGGAGAAGGAGAAGGTGTAGTCTGGAGGGTGAATCAGAAGAAGTAGACGAAGGAGAAGGAGAAGGTGAAGTCTGGAGGGTGAATCAGAAGAAGTAGAAGAAGGAGAAGGAGAAGGTGAAGTCTGGAGGGTGAATGAGAAGAAGCAGAAGAAGGAGAAGGAGAAGGTGAAGTCTGGAGGGTGAATCGGAAAAAGCAGAAGAAGGAGAAGGAGAAGGTGAAGTCTGGAGGGTGAATCAGAAGAAGCAGAAGAAGGAGAAGGAGAAGGTGAAGTCTGGAGGGTGAATCAGAAGAAGCAGAAGAAGTAGAAGGAGAAGGTGAAGTCTGGAGGGTGAATCAGAAGAAGTAGAAGAAGGAGAAGGAGAAGGTGAAGTCTGGAGCGTGAATCAGAAGAAGCAGAAGAAGGAGAAGGAGAAGGTGAAGTCAGGAGGGTGAATCAGAAGAAGCAGAAGACGGAGAAGGAGATGGTGAAGACTGGAGGGTGAATCAGAAGAAGTAGAAGAAGGAGAAGGAGAAGGTGAAGTCATAAGGGTGAATCAGAAGAAGTAGAAGAAGGAGAAGGAGAAGGCGAAGTCTGGAGGGTGAATCAGAAGAAGCAGAAGAAGGAGAAGGAGAAGGTGAAGTCTGGAGGGTAAATCAGAAGAAGCAGAAGAAGGAGAAGGAGCAGATGAAGTCTGGAGGGTGAATCAGAAGAAGTAGAAGAAGGAGAAGGAGAAGGTGAGGTCTGGAGGGTGAATCAGAAGAAGTAGAAGAAGGAGAAGGAGAAGGTGATGTCAGGAGGGTGAAGCAGAAGAAGCAGTAGAAGGAGAAGGAGAAGGTGAAGTCTGGAGGGTGAAGCAGAAGAAGCAGAAGAAGGAGAAGGAGAAGGTGAAGTCTGGAGGGCGAAGCAGAAGAAGCAGAAGAAGGAGAAGGAGAAGCTGAAGTCTGGAGGGTGAAGCAGAAGAAGCAGAAGAAGGAGAAGTAGAAGGTGAAGTCTGGAGGGTGAATCAGAAGAAGTAGAAGAAGGAGAAGGAGAAGGTGAAGTCAGGAGGGTGAAGCAGAAGAAGCAGAAGAAGGAGAAGGAGAAGGTGAAGTCTGGAGGGTGAAGCAGAAGAAGAAGAAGAAGGAGAAGGAGAAGGTGAAGTCTGGAGGGTGAAGCAGAAGAAGCAGAAGAAGGAGAAGGAGAAGGTGAAGTCAGGAGGGTGAATCAGAAGAAGTAGAAGAAGGAGAAGGAGAAGGTGAAGTCTGGAGGGTGAATCAGAAGAAGTAGAAGAAGGATAAGGAGAAGGTGAAGTCTGGAGGGTCAATCAGAAGAAGTAGAAGAAGGAGAAGGAGAAGGTGAAATCTGGAGGGTGAATCAGAAGAAGCAGAAGAAGGAGAAGGAGAAGGTGAAGTCCGGAGGGAGAAGCAGAAGAAGTAGAAGAAGGAGAAGGAGAAGGTGAAGTCTGGAGGGTGAATCAGAAGAAGTAGAAGAAGGGGAAGGAGAAGGTGAAGTCTGGAGGGTGAATCAGAAGAAGTAGAAGAAGGAGAAGGAGAAGGTGTAGTCTGGAGGGTGAATCAGAAGAAGTAGACGAAGGAGAAGGAGAAGGTGAAGTCTGGAGGGTGAATCAGAAGAAGCAAAAGAAGGAGAAGGAGAAGGTGAAGTCTGGAGGGTGAATCAGAAGAAGTAGAAGAAGGAGAAGGAGAAGGTGAAGTCTGGAGGGTGAATCAGAAGGAGCAGAAGAAGGAGAAGGATAAGGTGAAGTCTGGAGGGTGAATCAGAAGAAGCAGAAGAAGGAGAAGGAGAAGGTGAAGTCTGGAGGGTGAATCAGAAGAAGCAGAAGAAGGAGAAGGAAAAGGTGAAGTCTGGAGGGTGAATCAGAAGAAGCAGAAGAAGTAGAAGGAGAAGGTGAAGTCTGGAGGGTGAATCAGAAGAAGTAGAAGAAGGAGAAGGAGAAGGTGAAGTCTGGAGCGTGAATCAGAAGAAGCAGAAGAAGGAGAAGGAGAAGGTGAAGTCAGGAGGGTGAATCAGCAGAAGAAGGAGAAGGAGATGGTGAAGACTGGAGGGTGAATCAGAAGAAGTAGAAGAAGGAGAAGGAGAAGGTGGAGTCTGAAGGGTACATCAGAAGAAGTAGAAGAAGGAGAAGGAGAAGGCGAAGTCTGGAGGGCGAATCAGAAGAAGCAGAAGAAGGAGAAGGAGAAGGTGAAGTCTGGAGGGTAGATCAGAAGAAGCAGAAGAAGGAGAAGGAGCAGATGAAGTCTGGAGGGTGAATCAGAAGAAGTAGAAGAAGGAGAAGGAGAAGGTGAGGTCTGGAGGGTGAATCAGAAGAAGCAGAAGAAGGAGAAGGAGAAGGTGAATGCTGAAGGGTGAATCAGAAGAAGCAGAAGAAGGAGAAGGAGAAGGTGAAGTCTGGAGGGTGAATCAGAAGAAGCAGAAGAAGGAGAAGGAGAAGGAGAAGGTGAAGTCTGGAGGGTGAATCAGAAGAAGCAGATGAAGGAGAAGGAGAAGGTGAAGTCTGGAGGGTGAATCAGAAGAAGTAGAAGAAGGAGAAGGAGAAGGTGAAGTCTGGAGGGTGAATCAGAAGGAGTAGAAGAAGGAGAAGGAGAAGGTGAAGTCTGGAGGGTGAATCAGAAGAAGCAGAAGAAGGAGAAGGAGAAGGTGAAGTCTGGAGGGTGAATCAGAAGAAGCAGAAGAAGGAGAAGGAGAAGATAAAGTCTGGAGGGTGAATCAGAAGAAGTAGAAGAAGGAGAAGGAGAAGGTGAAGTCTGGAGGGTGAATCAGAAGAAGCAGAAGAAGGAGAAGGAGAAGGTGAAGTCTGGAGGGTGAATCAGAAGAAGCAGAATAAGGAGAAGGAGAAGGTGAAGTCTGGAGGGTGAATCAGAAGAAGCAGAAGAAGGAGAAGGAGAAGATGAAGTCTGGAGGGTGAATCAGAAGAAGCAGAATAAGGAGAAGGAGAAGATGAAGTCTGGAGGGTGAATCAGAAGAAGCAGAAGAAGGAGAAGGAGAAGCAGAAGGTGAAGTCTGGAGGGTGAATCAGAAGAAGTAGAAGAAGGAGAAGGAGAAGGTGAAGTCTGGAGGGTGAAGCAGAAGAAGTAGAAGAAGGAGAAGTAGAAGGTGAAGTCAGGAGGGTGAATCAGAAGAAGTAGAAGAAGGAGAAGGAGAAGGTGAAGTCAGGAGGGTGAATCAGAAGAAGGAGAAGGAGGAGGTGAAGCCTGGAGGGTGAATCAGAAGAATCAGAAGAAGGAGAAGGAGAAGGTGAAGTCTGGAGGGTGAATCAGAAGAAGCAGAAGAAAGAGAAGGAGAAGGTGAAGTCTGGAGGGTGAAGCAGAAGAAGCAGAAGAAGCAGAATGAGAAGGTGAAGGCTGGAAGGTGAATCAGAAGAAGTAGAAGAAGGAGAAGGAGAAGGTGAAGTCTGGGGGTTAATCAGAAGAAGTAGAAGAAGGAGAAGGAGAAGGTGAAGTCTGGAGGGTGAATCAGAAGAAGCAGAAGAAGGAGAAGGAGAAGGTGAAGTCTGGAGGGTGAATCAGAAGAAGCAGAAGAAGGAGAAGGAGAAGATGAAGTCTGGAGGGTGAATCAGAAGAAGCAGAAGAAGGAGAAGGAGAAGGCCAAGTCAGGAGGGTGAATCAGAAGAAGCAGCAGAAGGAGAACGAGAAGGTGAAGTTAGGAGAGTGAATCAGAAGAAGCAGAAGAAGGAGAAGGAGAAGGTGAAGTCAGGGGGGTGAAGCAGAAGAAGTAGAAGAAGGAGAAGGAGAAGGTGAAGTCAGGAGGGTGAAGCAGAAGAAGCAGAAGAAGGAGAAGGAGAAGGTGAAGTCTGGAGGGCGCAGCAGAAGAAGCAGAAGAAGGAGAAGGAGAAGGTGAAGTCTGGAGGGTGAAGCAGAAGAAGCAGAAGAAGGAGAAGGAGAAGGTGAAGTCTGGAGGGTGAATCAGAAGAAGAAGAAGGAGGAGAAGGAGAAGGTGAAGTCAGGAGGGTGAAGCAGAAGAAGCAGAAGAAGGAGAAGGAGACGGTGAAGTCTGGAGGGTGAAGCAGAAGAAGCAGAAGAAGGAGAAGGAGAAGGTGAAGTCTGGAGCGTGAAGCAGAAGAAGCAGAAGAAGGAGAAGGAGAAGGTGAAGTCTGGAGGGTGAATCAGAAGAAGTAGAAGAAGGAGAAGGAGAAGGTGAAGTCAGGAGGGTGAAGCAGAAGAAGCAGAAGAAGGAGAAGGAGAAGGTGAAGTATGGAGGGTGAAGCAGAAGAAGCAGGAGAAGGAGAAGGAGAAGGTGAAGTCTGGAGGGTGAAGCAGAAGAAGCAGAAGAAGGAGAATGAGAAAGTGAAGTCAGGAGGGTGAATCAGAAGAAGTAGAAGAAGGAGAAGGAGAAGGTGAAGTCTGGAGGGTGAATCAGAAGAAGTAGAAGAAGGAGAAGGAGAAGGTGAAGGCTGGAGGGTGAATCAGAAGAAGTAGAAGAAGGAGAAGGAGAAGATGAAGTCTGGAGGGTGAATCAGAAGAAGCAGAAGAAGGAGAAGGAGAAGGTGAAGTCTGGAGGGAGAAGCAGAAGAAGAAGAAGAAGGAGAAGGAGAAGGTGAAGTCTGGAGGGTGAATCAGAAGAAGTAGAAGAAGGAGAAGGAAAAGGTGAAGTCTGGAGGGTTAATCAGAAGAAGTAGAAGAAGGAGAAGGAGAAGGTGAAGTCTGGAGGGTGAATCAGAAGAAGCAGAAGAAGGAGAAGGAGAAGTTGAAGTCTGGAGGCTGAATCGGAAGAAGTAGAAGAAGGAGAAGGAGAAGGTGTAGTCTGGAGGGTGAATCAGAAGAAGTAGACGAAGGAGAAGTAGAAGGTGAAGTCTGGAGGGTGAATCAGAAGAAGCAGAAGAAGGAGAAGGAGACGGTGAAGTATGGAGGGTGAATCAGAAGAAGCAGAAGAAGGAGAAGGAGAAGGTGAAGTCTGGAGGGTGAATCAGAAGAAGCAGAAGAAGTAGAAGGAGAAGGTGAAGTCTGGAGGGTGAATCAGAAGAAGTAGAAGAAGGAGAAGGAGAAGGTGAAGTCTGGAGGGTGAATCAGAAAAAGCAGAAGAAGGAGAAGGAGAAGGTGAAGTCAGGAGGGTGAATCAGAAGAAGCAGAAGAAGGAGAAGGAGAAGGTGAAGTCTGGAGGGTGAATCAGAAGAAGCAGAAGAAGGAGAAGGAGGAGGTGAAGACTGGAGGGTGAATCAGAATAAGTAGATGAAGGAGAAGGAGAAGGTGAAGTCTGGAGGGTGAATCAGAAGAAGTAGAAGAAGGAGAAGGAGAAGGCGAAGTCTGTAGGGTGAATCAGAAGAAGCAGAAGAAGGAGAAGGAGAAGGTGAAGTCTGGAGGGTGAATCAGAAGAAGCAGAAGAAGGAGAAGGAGAAGATGAAGTCTGGAGGGTGAATCAGAAGAATTAGAAGAAGGAGAAGGAGAAGGTGAGGTCTGGAGGGTGAATCAGAAGAAGTAGAAGAAGGAGAAGGAGAAGGCGAAGTCTGCAGGGTGAATCAGAAGAAGCAGAAGAAGGAGAAGGAGAAGGTGAAGTCTGGAGGGTGAATCAGAAGAAGCAGAAGAAGGAGAAGGAGAAGATGAAGTCTGGAGGGTGAATCAGAAGAATTAGAAGAAGGAGAAGGAGAAGGTGAAGTCTGGAGGGTGAATCAGAAGAAGCAGAAGAAGGAGAAGGAGGAGGTGAAGACTGGAGGGTGAATCAGAATAAGTAGATGAAGGAGAAGGAGAAGGTGAAGTCTGGAGGGTGAATCAGAAGAAGCAGAAGAAGGAGAAGGAGAAGTTGAAGTCTGGAGGCTGAATCGGAAGAAGTAGAAGAAGGAGAAGGAGAAGGTGTAGTCTGGAGGGTGAATCAGAAGAAGTAGACGAAGGAGAAGTAGAAGGTGAAGTCTGGAGGGTGAATCAGAAGAAGCAGAAGAAGGAGAAGGAGAAGGTGAAGTCTGGAGGGTGAATCAGAAGAAGTAGAAGAAGGAGAAGGAGAAGGTGAAGTCTGGAGGGTGAATCAGAAAAAGCAGAAGAAGGAGAAGGAGAAGGTGAAGTCAGGAGGGTGAATCAGAAGAAGCAGAAGAAGGAGAAGGAGAAGGTGAAGTCTGGAGGGTGAATCAGAAGAAGCAGAAGAAGGAGAAGGAGGAGGTGAAGACTGGAGGGTGAATCAGAATAAGTAGATGAAGGAGAAGGAGAAGGTGAAGTCTGGAGGGTGAATCAGAAGAAGTAGAAGAAGGAGAAGGAGAAGGCGAAGTCTGTAGGGTGAATCAGAAGAAGCAGAAGAAGGAGAAGGAGAAGGTGAAGTCTGGAGGGTGAATCAGAAGAAGCAGAAGAAGGAGAAGGAGAAGATGAAGTCTGGAGGGTGAATCAGAAGAATTAGAAGAAGGAGAAGGAGAAGGTGAGGTCTGGAGGGTGAATCAGAAGAAGTAGAAGAAGGAGAAGGAGAAGGCGAAGTCTGCAGGGTGAATCAGAAGAAGCAGAAGAAGGAGAAGGAGAAGGTGAAGTCTGGAGGGTGAATCAGAAGAAGTAGAAGAAGGGGAAGGAGAAGGTGAAGTCTGGAGGGTGAATCAGAAGAAGTAGAAGAAGGAGAAGGAGAAGGTGTAGTCTGGAGGGTGAATCAGAAGAAGTAGACGAAGGAGAAGGAGAAGGTGAAGTCTGGAGGGTGAATCAGAAGAAGCAAAAGAAGGAGAAGGAGAAGGTGAAGTCTGGAGGGTGAATCCGAAGAAGTAGAAGAAGGAGAAGGAGAAGGTGAAGTCTGGAGGGTGAATGAGAAGAAGCAGAATAAGGAGAAGGAGAAGGTGAAGTCTGGAGGGTGAATCGGAAGAAGCAGAAGAAGGAGAAGGAGAAGGTGAAGTCTGGAGGGTGAATCAGAAGAAGCAGAAGAAGGAGAAGGAGAAGGTGAAGTCTGGAGGGTGAATCAGAAGAAGCAGAAGAAGTAGAAGGAGAAGGTGAAGTCTGGAGGGTGAATCAGAAGAAGTAGAAGAAGGAGAAGGAGAAGGTGAAGTCTGGAGCGTGAATCAGAAGAAGCAGAAGAAGGAGAAGGAGAAGGTGAAGTCAGGAGGGTGAATCAGAAGAAGCAGAAGAAGGAGAAGGAGATGGTGAAGACTGGAGGGTGAATCAGAAGAAGTAGAAGAAGGAGAAGGAGAAGGTGAAGTCATAAGGGTGAATCAGAAGAAGTAGAAGAAGGAGAAGGAGAAGGCGAAGTCTGGAGGGTGTATCAGAAGAAGCAGAAGAAGGAGAAGGAGAAGGTGAAGTCTGGAGGGTAAAACAGAAGAAGCAGAAGAAGGAGAAGGAGCAGATGAAGTCTGGAGGGTGAATCAGAAGAAGTAGAAGAAGGAGAAGGAGAAGGTGAGGTCTGGAGGGTGAATCAGAAGAAGTAGAAGAAGGAGAAGGAGAAGGTGATGTCAGGAGGGTGAAGCAGAAGAAGCAGTAGAAGGAGAAGGAGAAGGTGAAGTCTGGAGGGTGAAGCAGAAGAAGCAGAAGAAGGAGAAGGAGAAGGTGAAGTCTGGAGGGCGAAGCAGAAGAAGCAGAAGAAGGAGAAGGAGAAGCCGAAGTCTGGAGGGTGAAGCAGAAGAAGCAGAAGAAGGAGAAGTAGAAGGTGAAGTCTGGAGGGTGAATCAGAAGAAGTAGAAGAAGGAGAAGGAGAAGGTGAAGTCAGGAGGGTGAAGCAGAAGAAGCAGAAGAAGGAGAAGGAGAAGGTGAAGTCTGGAGGGTGAAGCAGAAGAAGAAGAAGAAGGAGAAGGAGAAGGTGAAGTCTGGAGGGTGAAGCAGAAGAAGCAGAAGAAGGAGAAGGAGAAGGTGAAGTCAGGAGGGTGAATCAGAAGAAGGAGAAGAAGGAGAAGGAGAAGGTGAAATCTGGAGGGTGAATCAGAAGAAGCAGAAGAAGGAGAAGGAGAAGGTGAAGTCTGGAGGGTGAATCAGAAGAAGTAGAAGAAGGAGAAGGAGAAGGTGAAGTCTGGAGCGTGAATCAGAAGAAGTAGAAGAAGGGGAAGGAGAAGGTGAAGTCTGGAGGGTGAATCAGAAGAAGTAGAAGAAGGAGAAGGAGAAGGTGTAGTCTGGAGGGTGAATCAGAAGAAGTAGACGAAGGAGAAGGAGAAGGTGAAGTCTGGAGGGTGAATCAGAAGAAGTAGAAGAAGGAGAAGGAGAAGGTGAAGTCTGGAGGGTGAATGAGAAGAAGCAGAATAAGGAGAAGGAGAAGGTGAAGTCTGGAGGGTGAATCGGAAGAAGCAGAAGAAGGAGAAGGAGAAGTTGAAGTCTGGAGGGTGAATCAGAAGAAGCAGAAGAAGGAGAAGGAGAAGGTGAAGTCTGGAGGGTGAATCAGAAGAAGCAGAAGAAGTAGAAGGAGAAGGTGAAGTCTGGAGGGTGAATCAGAAGAAGTAGAAGAAGGAGAAGGAGAAGGTGAAGTCTGGAGCGTGAATCAGAAGAAGCAGAAGAAGGAGAAGGAGAAGGTGAAGTCAGGAGGGTGAATCAGAAGAAGCAGAAGAAGGAGAAGGAGATGGTGAAGACTGGAGGGTGAATCAGAAGAAGTAGAAGAAGGAGAAGGAGAAGGTGAAGTCATAAGGGTGAATCAGAAGAAGTAGAAGAAGGAGAAGGAGAAGGCGAAGTCTGGAGGGTGAATCAGAAGAAGCAGAAGAAGGAGAAGGAGAAGGTGAAGTCTGGAGGGTAAATCAGAAGAAGCAGAAGAAGGAGAAGGAGCAGATGAAGTCTGGAGGGTGAATCAGAAGAAGTAGAAGAAGGAGAAGGAGAAGGTGAGGTCTGGAGGGTGAATCAGAAGAAGTAGAAGAAGGAGAAGGAGAAGGTGATGTCAGGAGGGTGAAGCAGAAGAAGCAGTAGAAGGAGAAGGAGAAGGTGAAGTCTGGAGGGTGAAGCAGAAGAAGCAGAAGAAGGAGAAAGAGAAGGTGAAGTCTGGAGGGCGAAGCAGAAGAAGCAGAAGAAGGAGAAGGAGAAGCTGAAGTCTGGAGGGTGAAGCAGAAGAAGCAGAAGAAGGAGAAGTAGAAGGTGAAGTCTGGAGGGTGAATCAGAAGAAGTAGAAGAAGGAGAAGGAGAAGGTGAAGTCAGGAGGGTGAAGCAGAAGAAGCAGAAGAAGGAGAAGGAGAAGGTGAAGTCTGGAGGGTGAAGCAGAAGAAGAAGAAGAAGGAGAAGGAGAAGGTGAAGTCTGGAGGGTGAAGCAGAAGAAGCAGAAGAAGGAGAAGGAGAAGGTGAAGTCAGGAGGGTGAATCAGAAGAAGGAGAAGAAGGAGAAGGAGAAGGTGAAGTCTGGAGGGTGAATCAGAAGAAGCAGAAGAAGGAGAAGGAGAAGGTGAAGTCTGGAGGGTGAATCAGAAGAAGTAGAAGAAGGAGAAGGAGAAGGTGAAGTCTGGAGCGTGAATCAGAAGAAGTAGAAGAAGGGGAAGGAGAAGGTGAAGTCTGGAGGGTGAATCAGAAGAAGTAGAAGAAGGAGAAGGAGAAGGTGTAGTCTGGAGGGTGAATCAGAAGAAGTAGACGAAGGAGAAGGAGAAGGTGAAGTCTGGAGGGTGAATCAGAAGAAGCAAAAGAAGGAGAAGGAGAAGGTGAAGTCTGGAGGGTGAATCAGAAGAAGTAGAAGAAGGAGAAGGAGAAGGTGAAGGATTGAGGGTGAATCAGAAGGAGCAGAAGAAGGAGAAGGAGAAGGTGAAGTCTGGAGGGTGAATCAGAAGAAGCAGAAGAAGGAGAAGGAGAAGGTGAAGTCTGGAGGGTGAATCAGAAGAAGCAGAAGAAGGAGAAGGAGAAGATGAAGTCTGGAGGGTGAATCAGAAGAAGCAGAAGAAGTAGAAGGAGAAGGTGAAGTCTGGAGGGTGAATCAGAAGAAGTAGAAGAAGGAGAAGGAGAAGGTGAAGTCTGGAGCGTGAATCAGAAGAAGCAGAAGAAGGAGAAGGAGAAGGTGAAGTCAGGAGGGTGAATCAGCAGAAGAAGGAGAAGGAGATGGTGAAGACTGGAGGGTGAATCAGAAGAAGTAGAAGAAGGAGAAGGAGAAGGTGAAGTCTGAAGGGTACATCAGAAGAAGTAGAAGAAGGAGAAGGAGAAGGCGAAGTCTGGAGGGTGAATCAGAAGAAGCAGAAGAAGGAGAAGGAGAAGGTGAAGTCTGGAGGGTAAATCAGAAGAAGCAGAAGAAGGAGAAGGAGCAGATGAAGTCTGGAGGATGAATCAGAAGAAGTAGAAGAAGGAGAAGGAGAAGGTGAGGTCTGGAGGGTGAATCAGAAGAAGCAGAAGAAGGAGAAGGAGAAGGTGAATGCTGAAGGGTGAATCAGAAGAAGCAGAAGAAGGAGAAGGAGAAGGTGAAGTCTGGAGGGTGAATCAGAAGAAGCAGAAGAAGGAGAAGGAGAAGGAGAAGGTGAAGTCTGGAGGGTGAATCAGAAGAAGCAGATGAAGGAGAAGGAGAAGGTGAAGTCTGGAGGGTGAAGCAGAAGAAGCAGAAGAAGGAGAAGGAGAAGGTGAAGTATGGAGCGTGAAGCAGAAGAAGCAGAAGAAGGAGAAGGAGAAGGTGAAGTCTGGAGGGTGAATCAGAAGAAGTAGAAGAAGGAGAAGGAGAAGGTGAAGTCAGGAGGGTGAAGCAGAAGAAGCAGAAGAAGGAGAAGGAGAAGGTGAAGTATGGAGGGTGAAGCAGAAGAAGCAGGAGAAGGAGAAGGAGAAGGTGAAGTCTGGAGGGTGAAGCAGAAGAAGCAGAAGAAGGAGAAGGAGAAAGTGAAGTCAGGAGGGTGAATCAGAAGAAGTAGAAGAAGGAGAAGGAGAAGGTGAAGTCTGGAGGGTGAATCAGAAGAAGTAGAAGAAGGAGAAGGAGAAGGTGAAGGCTGGAGGGTGAATCAGAAGAAGTAGAAGAAGGAGAAGGAGAAGATGAAGTCTGGAGGGTGAATCAGAAGAAGCAGAAGAAGGAGAAGGAGAAGGTGAAGTCTGGAGGGAGAAGCAGAAGAAGAAGAAGAAGGAGAAGGAGAAGGTGAAGTCTGGAGGGTGAATCAGAAGAAGTAGAAGAAGGAGAAGGAAAAGGTGAAGTCTGGAGGGTTAATCAGAAGAAGTAGAAGAAGGAGAAGGAGAAGGTGAAGTCTGGAGGGTGAATCAGAAGAAGCAGAAGAAGGAGAAGGAGAAGTTGAAGTCTGGAGGCTGAATCGGAAGAAGTAGAAGAAGGAGAAGGAGAAGGTGTAGTCTGGAGGGTGAATCAGAAGAAGTAGACGAAGGAGAAGTAGAAGGTGAAGTCTGGAGGGTGAATCAGAAGAAGCAGAAGAAGGAGAAGGAGACGGTGAAGTATGGAGGGTGAATCAGAAGAAGCAGAAGAAGGAGAAGGAGAAGGTGAAGTCTGGAGGGTGAATCAGAAGAAGCAGAAGAAGTAGAAGGAGAAGGTGAAGTCTGGAGGGTGAATCAGAAGAAGTAGAAGAAGGAGAAGGAGAAGGTGAAGTCTGGAGGGTGAATCAGAAAAAGCAGAAGAAGGAGAAGGAGAAGGTGAAGTCAGGAGGGTGAATCAGAAGAAGCAGAAGAAGGAGAAGGAGAAGGTGAAGTCTGGAGGGTGAATCAGAAGAAGCAGAAGAAGGAGAAGGAGGAGGTGAAGACTGGAGGGTGAATCAGAATAAGTAGATGAAGGAGAAGGAGAAGGTGAAGTCTGGAGGGTGAATCAGAAGAAGTAGAAGAAGGAGAAGGAGAAGGCGAAGTCTGTAGGGTGAATCAGAAGAAGCAGAAGAAGGAGAAGGAGAAGGTGAAGTCTGGAGGGTGAATCAGAAGAAGCAGAAGAAGGAGAAGGAGAAGATGAAGTCTGGAGGGTGAATCAGAAGAATTAGAAGAAGGAGAAGGAGAAGGTGAGGTCTGGAGGGTGAATCAGAAGAAGTAGAAGAAGGAGAAGGAGAAGGCGAAGTCTGCAGGGTGAATCAGAAGAAGCAGAAGAAGGAGAAGGAGAAGGTGAAGTCTGGAGGGTGAATCAGAAGAAGCAGAAGAAGGAGAAGGAGAAGATGAAGTCTGGAGGGTGAATCAGAAGAATTAGAAGAAGGAGAAGGAGAAGGTGAAGTCTGGAGGGTGAATCAGAAGAAGCAGAAGAAGGAGAAGGAGGAGGTGAAGACTGGAGGGTGAATCAGAATAAGTAGATGAAGGAGAAGGAGAAGGTGAAGTCTGGAGGGTGAATCAGAAGAAGCAGAAGAAGGAGAAGGAGAAGTTGAAGTCTGGAGGCTGAATCGGAAGAAGTAGAAGAAGGAGAAGGAGAAGGTGTAGTCTGGAGGGTGAATCAGAAGAAGTAGACGAAGGAGAAGTAGAAGGTGAAGTCTGGAGGGTGAATCAGAAGAAGCAGAAGAAGGAGAAGGAGAAGGTGAAGTCTGGAGGGTGAATCAGAAGAAGTAGAAGAAGGAGAAGGAGAAGGTGAAGTCTGGAGGGTGAATCAGAAAAAGCAGAAGAAGGAGAAGGAGAAGGTGAAGTCAGGAGGGTGAATCAGAAGAAGCAGAAGAAGGAGAAGGAGAAGGTGAAGTCTGGAGGGTGAATCAGAAGAAGCAGAAGAAGGAGAAGGAGGAGGTGAAGACTGGAGGGTGAATCAGAATAAGTAGATGAAGGAGAAGGAGAAGGTGAAGTCTGGAGGGTGAATCAGAAGAAGTAGAAGAAGGAGAAGGAGAAGGCGAAGTCTGTAGGGTGAATCAGAAGAAGCAGAAGAAGGAGAAGGAGAAGGTGAAGTCTGGAGGGTGAATCAGAAGAAGCAGAAGAAGGAGAAGGAGAAGATGAAGTCTGGAGGGTGAATCAGAAGAATTAGAAGAAGGAGAAGGAGAAGGTGAGGTCTGGAGGGTGAATCAGAAGAAGTAGAAGAAGGAGAAGGAGAAGGCGAAGTCTGCAGGGTGAATCAGAAGAAGCAGAAGAAGGAGAAGGAGAAGGTGAAGTCTGGAGGGTGAATCAGAAGAAGTAGAAGAAGGGGAAGGAGAAGGTGAAGTCTGGAGGGTGAATCAGAAGAAGTAGAAGAAGGAGAAGGAGAAGGTGTAGTCTGGAGGGTGAATCAGAAGAAGTAGACGAAGGAGAAGGAGAAGGTGAAGTCTGGAGGGTGAATCAGAAGAAGCAAAAGAAGGAGAAGGAGAAGGTGAAGTCTGGAGGGTGAATCCGAAGAAGTAGAAGAAGGAGAAGGAGAAGGTGAAGTCTGGAGGGTGAATGAGAAGAAGCAGAATAAGGAGAAGGAGAAGGTGAAGTCTGGAGGGTGAATCGGAAGAAGCAGAAGAAGGAGAAGGAGAAGGTGAAGTCTGGAGGGTGAATCAGAAGAAGCAGAAGAAGGAGAAGGAGAAGGTGAAGTCTGGAGGGTGAATCAGAAGAAGCAGAAGAAGTAGAAGGAGAAGGTGAAGTCTGGAGGGTGAATCAGAAGAAGTAGAAGAAGGAGAAGGAGAAGGTGAAGTCTGGAGCGTGAATCAGAAGAAGCAGAAGAAGGAGAAGGAGAAGGTGAAGTCAGGAGGGTGAATCAGAAGAAGCAGAAGAAGGAGAAGGAGATGGTGAAGACTGGAGGGTGAATCAGAAGAAGTAGAAGAAGGAGAAGGAGAAGGTGAAGTCATAAGGGTGAATCAGAAGAAGTAGAAGAAGGAGAAGGAGAAGGCGAAGTCTGGAGGGTGTATCAGAAGAAGCAGAAGAAGGAGAAGGAGAAGGTGAAGTCTGGAGGGTAAAACAGAAGAAGCAGAAGAAGGAGAAGGAGCAGATGAAGTCTGGAGGGTGAATCAGAAGAAGTAGAAGAAGGAGAAGGAGAAGGTGAGGTCTGGAGGGTGAATCAGAAGAAGTAGAAGAAGGAGAAGGAGAAGGTGATGTCAGGAGGGTGAAGCAGAAGAAGCAGTAGAAGGAGAAGGAGAAGGTGAAGTCTGGAGGGTGAAGCAGAAGAAGCAGAAGAAGGAGAAGGAGAAGGTGAAGTCTGGAGGGCGAAGCAGAAGAAGCAGAAGAAGGAGAAGGAGAAGCCGAAGTCTGGAGGGTGAAGCAGAAGAAGCAGAAGAAGGAGAAGTAGAAGGTGAAGTCTGGAGGGTGAATCAGAAGAAGTAGAAGAAGGAGAAGGAGAAGGTGAAGTCAGGAGGGTGAAGCAGAAGAAGCAGAAGAAGGAGAAGGAGAAGGTGAAGTCTGGAGGGTGAAGCAGAAGAAGAAGAAGAAGGAGAAGGAGAAGGTGAAGTCTGGAGGGTGAAGCAGAAGAAGCAGAAGAAGGAGAAGGAGAAGGTGAAGTCAGGAGGGTGAATCAGAAGAAGGAGAAGAAGGAGAAGGAGAAGGTGAAATCTGGAGGGTGAATCAGAAGAAGCAGAAGAAGGAGAAGGAGAAGGTGAAGTCTGGAGGGTGAATCAGAAGAAGTAGAAGAAGGAGAAGGAGAAGGTGAAGTCTGGAGCGTGAATCAGAAGAAGTAGAAGAAGGGGAAGGAGAAGGTGAAGTCTGGAGGGTGAATCAGAAGAAGTAGAAGAAGGAGAAGGAGAAGGTGTAGTCTGGAGGGTGAATCAGAAGAAGTAGACGAAGGAGAAGGAGAAGGTGAAGTCTGGAGGGTGAATCAGAAGAAGTAGAAGAAGGAGAAGGAGAAGGTGAAGTCTGGAGGGTGAATGAGAAGAAGCAGAATAAGGAGAAGGAGAAGGTGAAGTCTGGAGGGTGAATCGGAAGAAGCAGAAGAAGGAGAAGGAGAAGTTGAAGTCTGGAGGGTGAATCAGAAGAAGCAGAAGAAGGAGAAGGAGAAGGTGAAGTCTGGAGGGTGAATCAGAAGAAGCAGAAGAAGTAGAAGGAGAAGGTGAAGTCTGGAGGGTGAATCAGAAGAAGTAGAAGAAGGAGAAGGAGAAGGTGAAGTCTGGAGCGTGAATCAGAAGAAGCAGAAGAAGGAGAAGGAGAAGGTGAAGTCAGGAGGGTGAATCAGAAGAAGCAGAAGAAGGAGAAGGAGATGGTGAAGACTGGAGGGTGAATCAGAAGAAGTAGAAGAAGGAGAAGGAGAAGGTGAAGTCATAAGGGTGAATCAGAAGAAGTAGAAGAAGGAGAAGGAGAAGGCGAAGTCTGGAGGGTGAATCAGAAGAAGCAGAAGAAGGAGAAGGAGAAGGTGAAGTCTGGAGGGTAAATCAGAAGAAGCAGAAGAAGGAGAAGGAGCAGATGAAGTCTGGAGGGTGAATCAGAAGAAGTAGAAGAAGGAGAAGGAGAAGGTGAGGTCTGGAGGGTGAATCAGAAGAAGTAGAAGAAGGAGAAGGAGAAGGTGATGTCAGGAGGGTGAAGCAGAAGAAGCAGTAGAAGGAGAAGGAGAAGGTGAAGTCTGGAGGGTGAAGCAGAAGAAGCAGAAGAAGGAGAAAGAGAAGGTGAAGTCTGGAGAGCGAAGCAGAAGAAGCAGAAGAAGGAGAAGGAGAAGCTGAAGTCTGGAGGGTGAAGCAGAAGAAGCAGAAGAAGGAGAAGTAGAAGGTGAAGTCTGGAGGGTGAATCAGAAGAAGTAGAAGAAGGAGAAGGAGAAGGTGAAGTCAGGAGGGTGAAGCAGAAGAAGCAGAAGAAGGAGAAGGAGAAGGTGAAGTCTGGAGGGTGAAGCAGAAGAAGAAGAAGAAGGAGAAGGAGAAGGTGAAGTCTGGAGGGTGAAGCAGAAGAAGCAGAAGAAGGAGAAGGAGAAGGTGAAGTCAGGAGGGTGAATCAGAAGAAGGAGAAGAAGGAGAAGGAGAAGGTGAAGTCTGGAGGGTGAATCAGAAGAAGCAGAAGAAGGAGAAGGAGAAGGTGAAGTCTGGAGGGTGAATCAGAAGAAGTAGAAGAAGGAGAAGGAGAAGGTGAAGTCTGGAGCGTGAATCAGAAGAAGTAGAAGAAGGGGAAGGAGAAGGTGAAGTCTGGAGGGTGAATCAGAAGAAGTAGAAGAAGGAGAAGGAGAAGGTGTAGTCTGGAGGGTGAATCAGAAGAAGTAGACGAAGGAGAAGGAGAAGGTGAAGTCTGGAGGGTGAATCAGAAGAAGCAAAAGAAGGAGAAGGAGAAGGTGAAGTCTGGAGGGTGAATCAGAAGAAGTAGAAGAAGGAGAAGGAGAAGGTGAAGGATTGAGGGTGAATCAGAAGGAGCAGAAGAAGGAGAAGGAGAAGGTGAAGTCTGGAGGGTGAATCAGAAGAAGCAGAAGAAGGAGAAGGAGAAGGTGAAGTCTGGAGGGTGAATCAGAAGAAGCAGAAGAAGGAGAAGGAGAAGATGAAGTCTGGAGGGTGAATCAGAAGAAGCAGAAGAAGTAGAAGGAGAAGGTGAAGTCTGGAGGGTGAATCAGAAGAAGTAGAAGAAGGAGAAGGAGAAGGTGAAGTCTGGAGCGTGAATCAGAAGAAGCAGAAGAAGGAGAAGGAGAAGGTGAAGTCAGGAGGGTGAATCAGCAGAAGAAGGAGAAGGAGATGGTGAAGACTGGAGGGTGAATCAGAAGAAGTAGAAGAAGGAGAAGGAGAAGGTGAAGTCTGAAGGGTACATCAGAAGAAGTAGAAGAAGGAGAAGGAGAAGGCGAAGTCTGGAGGGTGAATCAGAAGAAGCAGAAGAAGGAGAAGGAGAAGGTGAAGTCTGGAGGGTAAATCAGAAGAAGCAGAAGAAGGAGAAGGAGCAGATGAAGTCTGGAGGATGAATCAGAAGAAGTAGAAGAAGGAGAAGGAGAAGGTGAGGTCTGGAGGGTGAATCAGAAGAAGCAGAAGAAGGAGAAGGAGAAGGTGAATGCTGAAGGGTGAATCAGAAGAAGCAGAAGAAGGAGAAGGAGAAGGTGAAGTCTGGAGGGTGAATCAGAAGAAGCAGAAGAAGGAGAAGGAGAAGGAGAAGGTGAAGTCTGGAGGGTGAATCAGAAGAAGCAGATGAAGGAGAAGGAGAAGGTGAAGTCTGGAGGGTGAATCAGAAGAAGTAGAAGAAGGAGAAGGAGAAGGTGAAGTCTGGAGGGTGAATCAGAAGAAGTAGAAGAAGGAGAAGGAGAAGGTGAAGTCTGGAGGGTGAATCAGAAGAAGCAGAAGAAGGAGAAGATGAAGTCTGGAGGGTGAATCAGAAGAAGCAGAAGAAGGAGAAGGAGAAGATGAAGTCTGGAGGGTGAATCAGAAGAAGTAGAAGAAGGAGAAGGAGAAGGTGAAGTCTGGAGGGTGAATCAGAAGAAGCAGAAGAAGGAGAAGGAGAAGGTGAAGTCTGGAGGGTGAATCAGAAGAAGCAGAATAAGGAGAAGGAGAAGGTGAAGTCTGGAGGGTGAATCAGAAGAAGCAGAAGAAGGAGAAGGAGAAGATGAAGTCTGGAGGGTGAATCAGAAGAAGCAGAATAAGGAGAAGGAGAAGATGAAGTCTGGAGGGTGAATCAGAAGAAGCAGAAGAAGGAGAAGGAGAAGCAGAAGGTGAAGTCTGGAGGGTGAATCAGAAGAAGTAGAAGAAGGAGAAGGAGAAGGTGAAGTCTGGAGGGTGAAGCAGAAGAAGTAGAAGAAGGAGAAGTTGAAGGTGAAGTCAGGAGGGTGAATCAGAAGAAGTAGAAGAAGGAGAAGGAGAAGGTGAAGTCAGGAGGGTGAATCAGAAGAAGGAGAAGGAGGAGGTGAAGTCTGGAGGGTGAATCAGAAGAAGCAGAAGAAGGAGAAGGAGAAGGTGAAGTCTGGAGGGTGAATCAGAAGAAGCAGAAGAAAGAGAAGGAGAAGGTGAAGTCTGGAGGGTGAAGCAGAAGAAGCAGAAGAAGCAGAATGAGAAGGTGAAGGCTGGAGGGTGAATCAGAAGAAGTAGAAGAAGGAGAAGGAGAAGGTGAAGTCTGGGGGTTTATCAGAAGAAGTAGAAGAAGGAGAAGGAGAAGGTGAAGTCTGGAGGGTGAATCAGAAGAAGCAGAAGAAGGAGAAGGAGAAGGTGAAGTCTGGAGGGTGAATCAGAAGAAGCAGAAGAAGGAGAAGGAGAAGATGAAGTCTGGAGGGTGAATCAGAAGAAGCAGAAGAAGGAGAAGGAGAAGGCCAAGTCAGGAGGGTGAATCAGAAGAAGCAGCAGAAGGAGAAGGAGAAGGTGAAGTTAGGAGAGTGAATCAGAAGAAGCAGAAGAAGGAGAAGGAGAAGGTGAAGTCAGGGGGGTGAAGCAGAAGAAGTAGAAGAAGGAGAAGGAGAAGGTGAAGTCAGGAGGGTGAAGCAGAAGAAGCAGAAGAAGGAGAAGGAGAAGGTGAAGTCTGGAGGGCGCAGCAGAAGAAGCAGAAGAAGGAGAAGGAGAAGGTGAAGTCTGGAGGGTGAAGCAGAAGAAGCAGAAGAAGGAGAAGGAGAAGGTGAAGTCTGGAGGGTGAATCAGAAGAAGAAGAAGAAGGAGAAGGAGAAGGTGAAGTCAGGAGGGTGAAGCAGAAGAAGCAGAAGAAGGAGAAGGAGAAGGTGAAGTCTGGAGGGTGAAGCAGAAGAAGCAGAAGAAGGAGAAGGAGAAGGTGAAGTCTGGAGCGTGAAGCAGAAGAAGCAGAAGAAGGAGAAGGAGAAGGTGAAGTCTGCAGGGTGAATCAGAAGAAGTAGAAGAAGGAGAAGGAGAAGGTGAAGTCAGAAGGGTGAAGCAGAAGAAGCAGAAGAAGGAGAAGGAGAAGGTGAAGTCTGGAGGGTGAAGCAGAAGAAGCAGGAGAAGGAGAAGGAGAAGGTGAAGTCTGGAGGGTGAAGCAGAAGAAGCAGAAGAAGGAGAAGGAGAAAGTGAAGTCAGGAGGGTGAATCAGAAGAAGTAGAAGAAGGAGAAGGAGAAGGTGAAGTCTGGAGGGTGAATCAGAAGAAGTAGAAGAAGGAGAAGGAGAAGGTGAAGGCTGGAGGGTGAATCAGAAGAAGTAGAAGAAGGAGAAGGAGAAGATGAAGTCTGGAGGGTGAATCAGAAGAAGCAGAAGAAGGAGAAGGAGAAGGTGAAGTCTGGAGGGAGAAGCAGAAGAAGAAGAAGAAGGAGATGGAGAAGGTGAAGTCTGGAGGGTGAATCAGAAGAAGCAGAAGAAGGAGAAGGAGAAGTTGAAGTCTGGAGGCTGAATCGGAAGAAGTAGAAGAAGGAGAAGGAGAAGGTGTAGTCTGGAGGGTGAATCAGAAGAAGTAGACGAAGGAGAAGTAGAAGGTGAAGTCTGGAGGGTGAATCAGAAGAAGCAGAAGAAGGAGAAGCAGAAGGTGAAGTCTGGAGGGTGAATGAGAAGAAGTAGAAGAAGGAGAAGGAGAAGGTGAAGTCTGGAGGGAGAATCAGAAGAAGCAGAAGAAGGAGAAGGAGAAAGTGAAGTCTGGAGGGTGAATCAGAAGAAGCAGAAGAAGGAGAAGGAGAAGGTGAAGTATGGAGGGTGAATCAGAAGAAGCAGAAGAAGGAGAAGGAGAAGGTGAAGTCTGGAGGGTGAATCAGAAGAAGCAGAAGAAGTAGAAGGAGAAGGTGAAGTCTGGATGGTGAATCAGAAGAAGTAGAAGAAGGAGAAGGAGAAGGTGAAGTCTGGAGGGTGAATCAGAAAAAGCAGAAGAAGGAGAAGGAGAAGGTGAAGTCAGGAGGGTGAATCAGAAGAAGCAGAAGAAGGAGAAGGAGAAGGTGAAGTCTGGAGGGTGAATCAGAAGAAGCAGAAGAAGGAGAAGGAGGAGGTGAAGACTGGAGGGTGAATCAGAAGAAGTAGATGAAGGAGAAGGAGAAGGTGAAGTCTGGAGGGTGAATCAGAAGAAGTAGAAGAAGGAGAAGGAGAAGGCGAAGTCTGTAGGGTGAATCAGAAGAAGCCGAAGAAGGAGAAGGAGAAGGTGAAGTCTGGAGGGTGAATCAGAAGAAGCAGAAGAAGGAGAAGGAGATATGAAGTCTGGAGGGTGAATCAGAAGAATTAGAAGAAGGAGAAGGAGAAGTTGAGGTCTGGAGGGTGAATCAGAAGAAGCAGAAGAAGGAGAAGGAGAAGGTGAAGTCTGAAGGGTGAATCAGAAGAAGCAGAAGAAGGAGAAGGAGAAGGTGAAGTCTGGAGGGTGAATCAGAAGAAGCAGAAGAAGGAGAAGGAGAAGGTGAAGTCTGGAGGGTGAATCAGAAGAAGCAGAAGAAGGAGAAGGAGAAGGTGAAGTCTGGAGGGTGAATCAGAAGAAGTAGAAGAAGGAGAAGGAGAAGGTGAAGACTGGGGGGTGAATCAGAAGAAGTAGAAGAAGGAGAAGGAGAAGGTGAAGTCTGGAGGGTGAATCAGAAGAAGCAGAAGAAGGAGAAGGAGAAGGTGAAGTCTGGAGGGTGAATCAGAAGAAGCAGAAGAAGGAGAAGGAGAAGATGTAGTCTGGAAGGTGAATCAGAAGAAGTAGAAGAAGGAGAAGGAGAAGGTGAGGTCTGGAGGGTGAATCAGAAGAAGAAGAAGGAGGAGAAGGAGAAGGTGAAGTCAGGAGGGTGAAGCAGAAGAAGCAGAAGAAGGAGAAGGAGAAGGTGAAGTCTGGAGCGTGAAGCAGAAGAAGCAGAAGAAGGAGAAGGAGAAGGTGAAGTCTGGAGGGTGAATCAGAAGAAGTAGAAGAAGGAGAAGGAGAAGGTGAAGTCAGGAGGGTGAAGCAGAAGAAGCAGAAGAAGGAGAAGGAGAAGGTGAAGTCTGGAGGGTGAATCAGAAGAAGTAGAAGAAGGAGAAGGAGAAGGTGAAGTCAGGAGGGTGAAGCAGAAGAAGCAGAAGAAGGAGAAGGAGAAGGTGAAGTATGGAGGGTGAAGCAGAAGAAGCAGGAGAAGGAGAAGGAGAAGGTGAAGTCTGGAGGGTGAAGCAGAAGAAGCAGAAGAAGGAGAAGGAGAAAGTGAAGTCAGGAGGGTGAATCAGAAGAAGTAGAAGAAGGAGAAGGAGAAGGTGAAGTCTGGAGGGTGAATCAGAAGAAGTAGAAGAAGGAGAAGGAGAAGGTGAAGGCTGGAGGGTGAATCAGAAGAAGTAGAAGAAGGAGAAGGAGAAGATGAAGTCTGGAGGGTGAATCAGAAGAAGCAGAAGAAGGAGAAGGAGAAGGTGAAGTCTGGAGGGAGAAGCAGAAGAAGAAGAAGAAGGAGAAGGAGAAGGTGAAGTCTGGAGGGTGAATCAGAAGAAGTAGAAGAAGGAGAAGGAAAAGGTGAAGTCTGGAGGGTTAATCAGAAGAAGTAGAAGAAGGAGAAGGAGAAGGTGAAGTCTGGAGGGTGAATCAGAAGAAGCAGAAGAAGGAGAAGGAGAAGTTGAAGTCTGGAGGCTGAATCGGAAGAAGTAGAAGAAGGAGAAGGAGAAGGTGTAGTCTGGAGGGTGAATCAGAAGAAGTAGACGAAGGAGAAGTAGAAGGTGAAGTCTGGAGGGTGAATCAGAAGAAGCAGAAGAAGGAGAAGGAGACGGTGAAGTATGGAGGGTGAATCAGAAGAAGCAGAAGAAGGAGAAGGAGAAGGTGAAGTCTGGAGGGTGAATCAGAAGAAGCAGAAGAAGTAGAAGGAGAAGGTGAAGTCTGGAGGGTGAATCAGAAGAAGTAGAAGAAGGAGAAGGAGAAGGTGAAGTCTGGAGGGTGAATCAGAAAAAGCAGAAGAAGGAGAAGGAGAAGGTGAAGTCAGGAGGGTGAATCAGAAGAAGCAGAAGAAGGAGAAGGAGAAGGTGAAGTCTGGAGGGTGAATCAGAAGAAGCAGAAGAAGGAGAAGGAGGAGGTGAAGACTGGAGGGTGAATCAGAATAAGTAGATGAAGGAGAAGGAGAAGGTGAAGTCTGGAGGGTGAATCAGAAGAAGTAGAAGAAGGAGAAGGAGAAGGCGAAGTCTGTAGGGTGAATCAGAAGAAGCAGAAGAAGGAGAAGGAGAAGCTGAAGTCTGGAGGGTGAATCAGAAGAAGCAGAAGAAGGAGAAGGAGAAGATGAAGTCTGGAGGGTGAATCAGAAGAATTAGAAGAAGGAGAAGGAGAAGGTGAGGTCTGGAGGGTGAATCAGAAGAAGTAGAAGAAGGAGAAGGAGAAGGCGAAGTCTGCAGGGTGAATCAGAAGAAGCAGAAGAAGGAGAAGGAGAAGGTGAAGTCTGGAGGGTGAATCAGAAGAAGCAGAAGAAGGAGAAGGAGAAGATGAAGTCTGGAGGGTGAATCAGAAGAATTAGAAGAAGGAGAAGGAGAAGGTGAAGTCTGGAGGGTGAATCAGAAGAAGCAGAAGAAGGAGAAGGAGGAGGTGAAGACTGGAGGGTGAATCAGAATAAGTAGATGAAGGAGAAGGAGAAGGTGAAGTCTGGAGGGTGAATCAGAAGAAGCAGAAGAAGGAGAAGGAGAAGTTGAAGTCTGGAGGCTGAATCGGAAGAAGTAGAAGAAGGAGAAGGAGAAGGTGTAGTCTGGAGGGTGAATCAGAAGAAGTAGACGAAGGAGAAGTAGAAGGTGAAGTCTGGAGGGTGAATCAGAAGAAGCAGAAGAAGGAGAAGGAGAAGGTGAAGTCTGGAGGGTGAATCAGAAGAAGTAGAAGAAGGAGAAGGAGAAGGTGAAGTCTGGAGGGTGAATCAGAAAAAGCAGAAGAAGGAGAAGGAGAAGGTGAAGTCAGGAGGGTGAATCAGAAGAAGCAGAAGAAGGAGAAGGAGAAGGTGAAGTCTGGAGGGTGAATCAGAAGAAGCAGAAGAAGGAGAAGGAGGAGGTGAAGACTGGAGGGTGAATCAGAATAAGTAGATGAAGGAGAAGGAGAAGGTGAAGTCTGGAGGGTGAATCAGAAGAAGTAGAAGAAGGAGAAGGAGAAGGCGAAGTCTGTAGGGTGAATCAGAAGAAGCAGAAGAAGGAGAAGGAGAAGGTGAAGTCTGGAGGGTGAATCAGAAGAAGCAGAAGAAGGAGAAGGAGAAGATGAAGTCTGGAGGGTGAATCAGAAGAATTAGAAGAAGGAGAAGGAGAAGGTGAGGTCTGGAGGGTGAATCAGAAGAAGTAGAAGAAGGAGAAGGAGAAGGCGAAGTCTGCAGGGTGAATCAGAAGAAGCAGAAGAAGGAGAAGGAGAAGGTGAAGTCTGGAGGGTGAATCAGAAGAAGTAGAAGAAGGGGAAGGAGAAGGTGAAGTCTGGAGGGTGAATCAGAAGAAGTAGAAGAAGGAGAAGGAGAAGGTGTAGTCTGGAGGGTGAATCAGAAGAAGTAGACGAAGGAGAAGGAGAAGGTGAAGTCTGGAGGGTGAATCAGAAGAAGCAAAAGAAGGAGAAGGAGAAGGTGAAGTCTGGAGGGTGAATCCGAAGAAGTAGAAGAAGGAGAAGGAGAAGGTGAAGTCTGGAGGGTGAATGAGAAGAAGCAGAATAAGGAGAAGGAGAAGGTGAAGTCTGGAGGGTGAATCGGAAGAAGCAGAAGAAGGAGAAGGAGAAGGTGAAGTCTGGAGGGTGAATCAGAAGAAGCAGAAGAAGGAGAAGGAGAAGGTGAAGTCTGGAGGGTGAATCAGAAGAAGCAGAAGAAGTAGAAGGAGAAGGTGAAGTCTGGAGGGTGAATCAGAAGAAGTAGAAGAAGGAGAAGGAGAAGGTGAAGTCTGGAGCGTGAATCAGAAGAAGCAGAAGAAGGAGAAGGAGAAGGTGAAGTCAGGAGGGTGAATCAGAAGAAGCAGAAGAAGGAGAAGGAGATGGTGAAGACTGGAGGGTGAATCAGAAGAAGTAGAAGAAGGAGAAGGAGAAGGTGAAGTCATAAGGGTGAATCAGAAGAAGTAGAAGAAGGAGAAGGAGAAGGCGAAGTCTGGAGGGTGTATCAGAAGAAGCAGAAGAAGGAGAAGGAGAAGGTGAAGTCTGGAGGGTAAAACAGAAGAAGCAGAAGAAGGAGAAGGAGCAGATGAAGTCTGGAGGGTGAATCAGAAGAAGTAGAAGAAGGAGAAGGAGAAGGTGAGGTCTGGAGGGTGAATCAGAAGAAGTAGAAGAAGGAGAAGGAGAAGGTGATGTCAGGAGGGTGAAGCAGAAGAAGCAGTAGAAGGAGAAGGAGAAGGTGAAGTCTGGAGGGTGAAGCAGAAGAAGCAGAAGAAGGAGAAGGAGAAGGTGAAGTCTGGAGGGCGAAGCAGAAGAAGCAGAAGAAGGAGAAGGAGAAGCCGAAGTCTGGAGGGTGAAGCAGAAGAAGCAGAAGAAGGAGAAGTAGAAGGTGAAGTCTGGAGGGTGAATCAGAAGAAGTAGAAGAAGGAGAAGGAGAAGGTGAAGTCAGGAGGGTGAAGCAGAAGAAGCAGAAGAAGGAGAAGGAGAAGGTGAAGTCTGGAGGGTGAAGCAGAAGAAGAAGAAGAAGGAGAAGGAGAAGGTGAAGTCTGGAGGGTGAAGCAGAAGAAGCAGAAGAAGGAGAAGGAGAAGGTGAAGTCAGGAGGGTGAATCAGAAGAAGGAGAAGAAGGAGAAGGAGAAGGTGAAATCTGGAGGGTGAATCAGAAGAAGCAGAAGAAGGAGAAGGAGAAGGTGAAGTCTGGAGGGTGAATCAGAAGAAGTAGAAGAAGGAGAAGGAGAAGGTGAAGTCTGGAGCGTGAATCAGAAGAAGTAGAAGAAGGGGAAGGAGAAGGTGAAGTCTGGAGGGTGAATCAGAAGAAGTAGAAGAAGGAGAAGGAGAAGGTGTAGTCTGGAGGGTGAATCAGAAGAAGTAGACGAAGGAGAAGGAGAAGGTGAAGTCTGGAGGGTGAATCAGAAGAAGTAGAAGAAGGAGAAGGAGAAGGTGAAGTCTGGAGGGTGAATGAGAAGAAGCAGAATAAGGAGAAGGAGAAGGTGAAGTCTGGAGGGTGAATCGGAAGAAGCAGAAGAAGGAGAAGGAGAAGTTGAAGTCTGGAGGGTGAATCAGAAGAAGCAGAAGAAGGAGAAGGAGAAGGTGAAGTCTGGAGGGTGAATCAGAAGAAGCAGAAGAAGTAGAAGGAGAAGGTGAAGTCTGGAGGGTGAATCAGAAGAAGTAGAAGAAGGAGAAGGAGAAGGTGAAGTCTGGAGCGTGAATCAGAAGAAGCAGAAGAAGGAGAAGGAGAAGGTGAAGTCAGGAGGGTGAATCAGAAGAAGCAGAAGAAGGAGAAGGAGATGGTGAAGACTGGAGGGTGAATCAGAAGAAGTAGAAGAAGGAGAAGGAGAAGGTGAAGTCATAAGGGTGAATCAGAAGAAGTAGAAGAAGGAGAAGGAGAAGGCGAAGTCTGGAGGGTGAATCAGAAGAAGCAGAAGAAGGAGAAGGAGAAGGTGAAGTCTGGAGGGTAAATCAGAAGAAGCAGAAGAAGGAGAAGGAGCAGATGAAGTCTGGAGGGTGAATCAGAAGAAGTAGAAGAAGGAGAAGGAGAAGGTGAGGTCTGGAGGGTGAATCAGAAGAAGTAGAAGAAGGAGAAGGAGAAGGTGATGTCAGGAGGGTGAAGCAGAAGAAGCAGTAGAAGGAGAAGGAGAAGGTGAAGTCTGGAGGGTGAAGCAGAAGAAGCAGAAGAAGGAGAAAGAGAAGGTGAAGTCTGGAGGGCGAAGCAGAAGAAGCAGAAGAAGGAGAAGGAGAAGCTGAAGTCTGGAGGGTGAAGCAGAAGAAGCAGAAGAAGGAGAAGTAGAAGGTGAAGTCTGGAGGGTGAATCAGAAGAAGTAGAAGAAGGAGAAGGAGAAGGTGAAGTCAGGAGGGTGAAGCAGAAGAAGCAGAAGAAGGAGAAGGAGAAGGTGAAGTCTGGAGGGTGAAGCAGAAGAAGAAGAAGAAGGAGAAGGAGAAGGTGAAGTCTGGAGGGTGAAGCAGAAGAAGCAGAAGAAGGAGAAGGAGAAGGTGAAGTCAGGAGGGTGAATCAGAAGAAGGAGAAGAAGGAGAAGGAGAAGGTGAAGTCTGGAGGGTGAATCAGAAGAAGCAGAAGAAGGAGAAGGAGAAGGTGAAGTCTGGAGGGTGAATCAGAAGAAGTAGAAGAAGGAGAAGGAGAAGGTGAAGTCTGGAGCGTGAATCAGAAGAAGTAGAAGAAGGGGAAGGAGAAGGTGAAGTCTGGAGGGTGAATCAGAAGAAGTAGAAGAAGGAGAAGGAGAAGGTGTAGTCTGGAGGGTGAATCAGAAGAAGTAGACGAAGGAGAAGGAGAAGGTGAAGTCTGGAGGGTGAATCAGAAGAAGCAAAAGAAGGAGAAGGAGAAGGTGAAGTCTGGAGGGTGAATCAGAAGAAGTAGAAGAAGGAGAAGGAGAAGGTGAAGGATTGAGGGTGAATCAGAAGGAGCAGAAGAAGGAGAAGGAGAAGGTGAAGTCTGGAGGGTGAATCAGAAGAAGCAGAAGAAGGAGAAGGAGAAGGTGAAGTCTGGAGGGTGAATCAGAAGAAGCAGAAGAAGGAGAAGGAGAAGATGAAGTCTGGAGGGTGAAACAGAAGAAGCAGAAGAAGTAGAAGGAGAAGGTGAAGTCTGGAGGGTGAATCAGAAGAAGTAGAAGAAGGAGAAGGAGAAGGTGAAGTCTGGAGCGTGAATCAGAAGAAGCAGAAGAAGGAGAAGGAGAAGGTGAAGTCAGGAGGGTGAATCAGCAGAAGAAGGAGAAGGAGATGGTGAAGACTGGAGGGTGAATCAGAAGAAGTAGAAGAAGGAGAAGGAGAAGGTGAAGTCTGAAGGGTACATCAGAAGAAGTAGAAGAAGGAGAAGGAGAAGGCGAAGTCTGGAGGGTGAATCAGAAGAAGCAGAAGAAGGAGAAGGAGAAGGTGAAGTCTGGAGGGTAAATCAGAAGAAGCAGAAGAAGGAGAAGGAGCAGATGAAGTCTGGAGGATGAATCAGAAGAAGTAGAAGAAGGAGAAGGAGAAGGTGAGGTCTGGAGGGTGAATCAGAAGAAGCAGAAGAAGGAGAAGGAGAAGGTGAATGCTGAAGGGTGAATCAGAAGAAGCAGAAGAAGGAGAAGGAGAAGGTGAAGTCTGGAGGGTGAATCAGAAGAAGCAGAAGAAGGAGAAGGAGAAGGAGAAGGTGAAGTCTGGAGGGTGAATCAGAAGAAGCAGATGAAGGAGAAGGAGAAGGTGAAGTCTGGAGGGTGAATCAGAAGAAGTAGAAGAAGGAGAAGGAGAAGGTGAAGTCTGGAGGGTGAATCAGAAGAAGTAGAAGAAGGAGAAGGAGAAGGTGAAGTCTGGAGGGTGAATCAGAAGAAGCAGAAGAAGGAGAAGATGAAGTCTGGAGGGTGAATCAGAAGAAGCAGAAGAAGGAGAAGGAGAAGATGAAGTCTGGAGGGTGAATCAGAAGAAGTAGAAGAAGGAGAAGGAGAAGGTGAAGTCTGGAGGGTGAATCAGAAGAAGCAGAAGAAGGAGAAGGAGAAGGTGAAGTCTGGAGGGTGAATCAGAAGAAGCAGAATAAGGAGAAGGAGAAGGTGAAGTCTGGAGGGTGAATCAGAAGAAGCAGAAGAAGGAGAAGGAGAAGATGAAGTCTGGAGGGTGAATCAGAAGAAGCAGAATAAGGAGAAGGAGAAGATGAAGTCTGGAGGGTGAATCAGAAGAAGCAGAAGAAGGAGAAGGAGAAGCAGAAGGTGAAGTCTGGAGGGTGAATCAGAAGAAGTAGAAGAAGGAGAAGGAGAAGGTGAAGTCTGGAGGGTGAAGCAGAAGAAGTAGAAGAAGGAGAAGTTGAAGGTGAAGTCAGGAGGGTGAATCAGAAGAAGTAGAAGAAGGAGAAGGAGAAGGTGAAGTCAGGAGGGTGAATCAGAAGAAGGAGAAGGAGGAGGTGAAGTCTGGAGGGTGAATCAGAAGAAGCAGAAGAAGGAGAAGGAGAAGGTGAAGTCTGGAGGGTGAATCAGAAGAAGCAGAAGAAAGAGAAGGAGAAGGTGAAGTCTGGAGGGTGAAGCAGAAGAAGCAGAAGAAGCAGAATGAGAAGGTGAAGGCTGGAGGGTGAATCAGAAGAAGTAGAAGAAGGAGAAGGAGAAGGTGAAGTCTGGGGGTTAATCAGAAGAAGTAGAAGAAGGAGAAGGAGAAGGTGAAGTCTGGAGGGTGAATCAGAAGAAGCAGAAGAAGGAGAAGGAGAAGGTGAAGTCTGGAGGGTGAATCAGAAGAAGCAGAAGAAGGAGAAGGAGAAGATGAAGTCTGGAGGGTGAATCAGAAGAAGCAGAAGAAGGAGAAGGAGAAGGCCAAGTCAGGAGGGTGAATCAGAAGAAGCAGCAGAAGGAGAAGGAGAAGGTGAAGTTAGGAGAGTGAATCAGAAGAAGCAGAAGAAGGAGAAGGAGAAGGTGAAGTCAGGGGGGTGAAGCAGAAGAAGTAGAAGAAGGAGAAGGAGAAGGTGAAGTCAGGAGGGTGAAGCAGAAGAAGCAGAAGAAGGAGAAGGAGAAGGTGAAGTCTGGAGGGCGCAGCAGAAGAAGCAGAAGAAGGAGAAGGAGAAGGTGAAGTCTGGAGGGTGAAGCAGAAGAAGCAGAAGAAGGAGAAGGAGAAGGTGAAGTCTGGAGGGTGAATCAGAAGAAGAAGAAGAAGGAGAAGGAGAAGGTGAAGTCAGGAGGGTGAAGCAGAAGAAGCAGAAGAAGGAGAAGGAGAAGGTGAAGTCTGGAGGGTGAAGCAGAAGAAGCAGAAGAAGGAGAAGGAGAAGGTGAAGTCTGGAGCGTGAAGCAGAAGAAGCAGAAGAAGGAGAAGGAGAAGGTGAAGTCTGCAGGGTGAATCAGAAGAAGTAGAAGAAGGAGAAGGAGAAGGTGAAGTCAGAAGGGTGAAGCAGAAGAAGCAGAAGAAGGAGAAGGAGAAGGTGAAGTCTGGAGGGTGAAGCAGAAGAAGCAGGAGAAGGAGAAGGAGAAGGTGAAGTCTGGAGGGTGAAGCAGAAGAAGCAGAAGAAGGAGAAGGAGAAAGTGAAGTCAGGAGGGTGAATCAGAAGAAGTAGAAGAAGGAGAAGGAGAAGGTGAAGTCTGGAGGGTGAATCAGAAGAAGTAGAAGAAGGAGAAGGAGAAGGTGAAGGCTGGAGGGTGAATCAGAAGAAGTAGAAGAAGGAGAAGGAGAAGATGAAGTCTGGAGGGTGAATCAGAAGAAGCAGAAGAAGGAGAAGGAGAAGGTGAAGTCTGGAGGGAGAAGCAGAAGAAGAAGAAGAAGGAGATGGAGAAGGTGAAGTCTGGAGGGTGAATCAGAAGAAGCAGAAGAAGGAGAAGGAGAAGTTGAAGTCTGGAGGCTGAATCGGAAGAAGTAGAAGAAGGAGAAGGAGAAGGTGTAGTCTGGAGGGTGAATCAGAAGAAGTAGACGAAGGAGAAGTAGAAGGTGAAGTCTGGAGGGTGAATCAGAAGAAGCAGAAGAAGGAGAAGGAGAAGGTGAAGTCTGGAGGGTGAATGAGAAGAAGTAGAAGAAGGAGAAGGAGAAGGTGAAGTCTGGAGGGAGAATCAGAAGAAGCAGAAGAAGGAGAAGGAGAAAGTGAAGTCTGGAGGGTGAATCAGAAGAAGCAGAAGAAGGAGAAGGAGAAGGTGAAGTATGGAGGGTGAATCAGAAGAAGCAGAAGAAGGAGAAGGAGAAGGTGAAGTCTGGAGGGTGAATCAGAAGAAGCAGAAGAAGTAGAAGGAGAAGGTGAAGTCTGGAGGGTGAATCAGAAGAAGTAGAAGAAGGAGAAGGAGAAGGTGAAGTCTGGAGGGTGAATCAGAAAAAGCAGAAGAAGGAGAAGGAGAAGGTGAAGTCAGGAGGGTGAATCAGAAGAAGCAGAAGAAGGAGAAGGAGAAGGTGAAGTCTGGAGGGTGAATCAGAAGAAGCAGAAGAAGGAGAAGGAGGAGGTGAAGACTGGAGGGTGAATCAGAAGAAGTAGATGAAGGAGAAGGAGAAGGTGAAGTCTGGAGGGTGAATCAGAAGAAGTAGAAGAAGGAGAAGGAGAAGGCGAAGTCTGTAGGGTGAATCAGAAGAAGCCGAAGAAGGAGAAGGAGAAGGTGAAGTCTGGAGGGTGAATCAGAAGAAGCAGAAGAAGGAGAAGGAGATATGAAGTCTGGAGGGTGAATCAGAAGAATTAGAAGAAGGAGAAGGAGAAGTTGAGGTCTGGAGGGTGAATCAGAAGAAGCAGAAGAAGGAGAAGGAGAAGGTGAAGTCTGAAGGGTGAATCAGAAGAAGCAGAAGAAGGAGAAGGAGAAGGTGAAGTCTGGAGGGTGAATCAGAAGAAGCAGAAGAAGGAGAAGGAGAAGGTGAAGTCTGGAGGGTGAATCAGAAGAAGCAGAAGAAGGAGAAGGAGAAGGTGCAGTCTGGAGGGTGAATCAGAAGAAGTAGAAGAAGGAGAAGGAGAAGGTGAAGACTGGGGGGTGAATCAGAAGAAGTAGAAGAAGGAGAAGGAGAAGGTGAAGTCTGGAGGGTGAATCAGAAGAAGCAGAAGAAGGAGAAGGAGAAGGTGAAGTCTGGAGGGTGAATCAGAAGAAGCAGAAGAAGGAGAAGGAGAAGATGTAGTCTGGAAGGTGAATCAGAAGAAGTAGAAGAAGGAGAAGGAGAAGGTGAGGTCTGGAGGGTGAATCAGAAGAAGCAGAAGAAGGAGAAGGAGGAGGTGAAGTCTGGAGGGTGAATCAGAAGAAGCAGAAGAAGGAGAAGGAGAAGGTGAAGTCTGCAGGGTGAATCAGAAGAAGTAGAAGAAGGAGAAGGAGAAGGTGAAGTCAGAAGGGTGAAGCAGAAGAAGCAGAAGAAGGAGAAGGAGAAGGTGAAGTCTGGAGGGTGAAGCAGAAGAAGCAGGAGAAGGAGAAGGAGAAGGTGAAGTCTGGAGGGTGAAGCAGAAGAAGCAGAAGAAGGAGAAGGAGAAAGTGAAGTCAGGAGGGTGAATCAGAAGAAGTAGAAGAAGGAGAAGGAGAAGGTGAAGTCTGGAGGGTGAATCAGAAGAAGTAGAAGAAGGAGAAGGAGAAGGTGAAGGCTGGAGGGTGAATCAGAAGAAGTAGAAGAAGGAGAAGGAGAAGATGAAGTCTGGAGGGTGAATCAGAAGAAGCAGAAGAAGGAGAAGGAGAAGGTGAAGTCTGGAGGGAGAAGCAGAAGAAGAAGAAGAAGGAGAAGGAGAAGGTGAAGTCTGGAGGGTGAATCAGAAGAAGTAGAAGAAGGAGAAGGAAAAGGTGAAGTCTGGAGGGTTAATCAGAAGAAGTAGAAGAAGGAGAAGGAGAAGGTGAAGTCTGGAGGGTGAATCAGAAGAAGCAGAAGAAGGAGAAGGAGAAGTTGAAGTCTGGAGGCTGAATCGGAAGAAGTAGAAGAAGGAGAAGGAGAAGGTGTAGTCTGGAGGGTGAATCAGAAGAAGTAGACGAAGGAGAAGTAGAAGGTGAAGTCTGGAGGGTGAATCAGAAGAAGCAGAAGAAGGAGAAGGAGAAGGTGAAGTCTGGAGGGTGAATGAGAAGAAGTAGAAGAAGGAGAAGGAGAAGGTGAAGTCTGGAGGGAGAATCAGAAGAAGCAGAAGAAGGAGAAGGAGAAAGTGAAGTCTGGAGGGTGAATCAGAAGAAGCAGAAGAAGGAGAAGGAGAAGGTGAAGTATGGAGGGTGAATCAGAAGAAGCAGAAGAAGGAGAAGGAGAAGGTGAAGTCTGGAGGGTGAATCAGAAGAAGCAGAAGAAGTAGAAGGAGAAGGTGAAGTCTGGAGGGTGAATCAGAAGAAGTAGAAGAAGGAGAAGGAGAAGGTGAAGTCTGGAGGGTGAATCAGAAAAAGCAGAAGAAGGAGAAGGAGAAGGTGAAGTCAGGAGGGTGAATCAGAAGAAGCAGAAGAAGGAGAAGGAGAAGGTGAAGTCTGGAGGGTGAATCAGAAGAAGCAGAAGAAGGAGAAGGAGGAGGTGAAGACTGGAGGGTGAATCAGAAGAAGTAGATGAAGGAGAAGGAGAAGGTGAAGTCTGGAGGGTGAATCAGAAGAAGTAGAAGAAGGAGAAGGAGAAGGCGAAGTCTGTAGGGTGAATCAGAAGAAGCCGAAGAAGGAGAAGGAGAAGTGAAGTCTGGAGGGTGAATCAGAAGAAGCAGAAGAAGGAGAAGGAGATATGAAGTCTGGAGGGTGAATCAGAAGAATTAGAAGAAGGAGAAGGAGAAGGTGAGGTCTGGAGGGTGAATCAGAAGAAGCAGAAGGAGAAGGAGAAGGTGAAGTCTGAAGGGTGAATCAGAAGAAGCAGAAGAAGGAGAAGGAGAAGGTGAAGTCTGGAGGGTGAATCAGAAGAAGCAGAAGAAGGAGAAGGAGAAGGTGAAGTCTGGAGGGTGAATCAGAAGAAGCAGAAGAAGGAGAAGGAGAAGGTGAAGTCTGGAGGGTGAATCAGAAGAAGTAGAAGAAGGAGAAGGAGAAGGTGAAGACTGGGGGGTGAATCAGAAGAAGTAGAAGAAGGAGAAGGAGAAGGTGAAGTCTGGAGGGTGAATCAGAAGAAGCAGAAGAAGGAGAAGGAGAAGGTGAAGTCTGGAGGGTGAATCAGAAGAAGCAGAAGAAGGAGAAGGAGAAGATGTAGTCTGGAGGGTGAATCAGAAGAAGTAGAAGAAGGAGAAGGAGAAGGTGAGGTCTGGAGGGTGAATCAGAAGAAGCAGAAGAAGGAGAAGGAGGAGGTGAAGTCTGGAGGGTGAATCAGAAGAAGCAGAAGAAGGAGAAGGAGAAGGCGAAGTCAGGAGGGTGAATCAGAAGAAGCAGCAGAAGGAGAAGGAGAAGGTGAAGTTAGGAGAGTGAAGCAGAAGAAGCAGAAGAAGGAGAAGGAGAAGGTGAAGTCAGGGGGGTGAAGCAGAAGAAGTAGAAGAAGGAGAAGGAGAAGGTGAAGTCAGGAGGGTGAAGCAGAAGAAGCAGAAGAAGGAGAAGGAGAAGGTGAGGTCTGGAGGGCGCAGCAGAAGAAGCAGGAGAAGGAGAAGGAGAAGGTGAAGTCTGGAGGGTGAAGCAGAAGAAGCAGAAGAAGGAGAAGGAGAAAGTGAAGTCAGGAGGGTGAATCAGAAGAAGTAGAAGAAGGAGAAGGAGAAGGTGAGGTCTGGAGGGTGAATCAGAAGAAGTAGAAGAAGGAGAAGGAGAAGGTGAAGGCTGGAGGGTGAATCAGAAGAAGTAGAAGAAGGAGAAGGAGAAGATGAAGTCTGGAGGGTGAATCAGAAGAAGTAGAAGAAGGAGAAGGAGAAGGTGAAGTCTGGAGGGTGAATCAGAAAAAGCAGAAGAAGGAGAAGGAGAAGGTGAAGTCAGGAGGGTGAATCAGAAGAAGCAGAAGAAGGAGAAGGAGAAGGTGAAGTCTGGAGGGTGAATCAGAAGAAGCAGAAGAAGGAGAAGGAGGAGGTGAAGACTGGAGGGTGAATCAGAAGAAGTAGATGAAGGAGAAGGAGAAGGTGAAGTCTGGAGGGTGAATCAGAAGAAGTAGAAGAAGGAGAAGGAGAAGGCGAAGTCTGTAGGGTGAATCAGAAGAAGCAGAAGAAGGAGAAGGAGAAGGTGAAGTCTGGAGGGTGAATCAGAAGAAGCAGAAGAAGGAGAAGGAGAAGATGAAGTCTGGAGGGTGAATCAGAAGAATTAGAAGAAGGAGAAGGAGAAGGTGAGGTCTGGAGGGTGAATCAGAAGAAGCAGAAGAAGGAGAAGGAGAAGGTGAAGTCTGAAGGGTGAATCAGAAGAAGCAGAAGAAGGAGAAGGAGAAGGTGAAGTCTGGAGGGTGAATCAGAAGAAGCAGAAGAAGGAGAAGGAGAAAGTGAAGTCTGGAGGGTGAATCAGAAGAAGCAGAAGAAGGAGAAGGAGAAGGTGAAGTCTGGAGGGTGAATCAGAAGAAGTAGAAGAAGGAGAAGGAGAAGGTGAAGACTGGGGGGTGAATCAGAAGAAGTAGAAGAAGGAGAAGGAGAAGGTGAAGTCTGGAGGGTGAATCAGAAGAAGCAGAAGAAGGAGAAGGAGAAGGTGAAGTCTGGAGGGTGAATCAGAAGAAGCAGAAGAAGGAGAAGGAGAAGATGTAGTCTGGAGGGTGAATCAGAAGAAGTAGAAGAAGGAGAAGGAGAAGGTGAGGTCTGGAGGGTGAATCAGAAGAAGCAGAAGAAGGAGAAGGAGGAGGTGAAGCCTGGAGGGTGAATCAGAAGAAGCAGAAGAAGGAGAAGGAGAAGGTGAAGTCTGGAGGGTGAATCAGAAGAAGCAGAAGAAGGAGAAGGAGAAGGCGAAGTCAGGAGGGTGAATCAGAAGAAGCAGCAGAAGGAGAAGGAGAAGGTGAAGTTAGGAGAGTGAAGCAGAAGAAGCAGAAGAAGGAGAAGGAGAAGGTGAAGTCAGGGGGGTGAAGCAGAAGAAGTAGAAGAAGGAGAAGGAGAAGGTGAAGTCAGGAGGGTGAAGCAGAAGAAGCAGAAGAAGGAGAAGGAGAAGGTGAGGTCTGGAGGGCGCAGCAGAAGAAGCAGGAGAAGGAGAAGGAGAAGGTGAAGTCTGGAGGGTGAAGCAGAAGAAGCAGAAGAAGGAGAAGGAGAAAGTGAAGTCAGGAGGGTGAATCAGAAGAAGTAGAAGAAGGAGAAGGAGAAGGTGAAGTCTGGAGGGTGAATCAGAAGAAGTAGAAGAAGGAGAAGGAGAAGGTGAAGGCTGGAGGGTGAATCAGAAGAAGTAGAAGAAGGAGAAGGAGAAGATGAAGTCTGGAGGGTGAATCAGAAGAAGCAGAAGAAGGAGAAGGAGAAGGTGAAGTCTGGAGGGAGAAGCAGAAGAAGAAGAAGAAGGAGAAGGAGAAGGTGAAGTCTGGAGGGTGAATCAGAAGAAGTAGAAGAAGGAGAAGGAAAAGGTGAAGTCTGGAGGGTTAATCAGAAGAAGTAGAAGAAGGAGAAGGAGAAGGTGAAGTCTGGAGGGTGAATCAGAAGAAGCAGAAGAAGGAGAAGGAGAAGTTGAAGTCTGGAGGCTGAATCGGAAGAAGTAGAAGAAGGAGAAGGAGAAGGTGTAGTCTGGAGGGTGAATCAGAAGAAGTAGACGAAGGAGAAGTAGAAGGAGAAGTCTGGAGGGTGAATCAGAAGAAGCAGAAGAAGGAGAAGGAGAAGGTGAAGTCTGGAGGGTGAATGAGAAGAAGTAGAAGAAGGAGAAGGAGAAGGTGAAGTCTGGAGGGAGAATCAGAAGAAGCAGAAGAAGGAGAAGGAGAAAGTGAAGTCTGGAGGGTGAATCAGAAGAAGCAGAAGAAGGAGAAGGAGAAGGTGAAGTATGGAGGGTGAATCAGAAGAAGCAGAAGAAGGAGAAGGAGAAGGTGAAGTCTGGAGGGTGAACCAGAAGAAGCAGAAGAAGTAGAAGGAGAAGGTGAAGTCTGGAGGGTGAATCAGAAGAAGTAGAAGAAGGAGAAGGAGAAGGTGAAGTCTGGAGGGTGAATCAGAAAAAGCAGAAGAAGGAGAAGGAGAAGGTGAAGTCTGGAGGGTGAATCAGAAGAAGCAGAAGAAGGAGAAGGAGAAGGTGAAGTCTGGAGGGTGAATCAGAAGAAGCAGAAGAAGGAGAAGGAGGAGGTGAAGACTGGAGGGTGAATCAGAAGAAGTAGATGAAGGAGAAGGAGAAGGTGAAGTCTGGAGGGTGAATCAGAAGAAGTAGAAGAAGGAGAAGGAGAAGGCGAAGTCTGTAGGGTGAATCAGAAGAAGCAGAAGAAGGAGAAGGAGAAGGTGAAGTCTGGAGGGTGAATCAGAAGAAGCAGAAGAAGGAGAAGGAGAAGATGAAGTCTGGAGGGTGAATCAGAAGAATTAGAAGAAGGAGAAGGAGAAGGTGAGGTCTGGAGGGTGAATCAGAAGAAGCAGAAGAAGGAGAAGGAGAAGGTGAAGTCTGAAGGGTGAATCAGAAGAAGCAGAAGAAGGAGAAGGAGAAGGTGAAGTCTGGAGGGTGAATCAGAAGAAGCAGAAGAAGGAGAAGGAGAAGGTGAAGTCTGGAGGGTGAATCAGAAGAAGCAGAAGAAGGAGAAGGAGAAGGTGAAGTCTGGAGGGTGAATCAGAAGAAGTAGAAGAAGGAGAAGGAGAAGGTGAAGACTGGGGGGTGAATCAGAAGAAGTAGAAGAAGGAGAAGGAGAAGGTGAAGTCTGGAGGGTGAATCAGAAGAAGCAGAAGAAGGAGAAGGAGAAGGTGAAGTCTGGAGGGTGAATCAGAAGAAGCAGAAGAAGGAGAAGGAGAAGATGTAGTCTGGAGGGTGAATCAGAAGAAGTAGAAGAAGGAGAAGGAGAAGGTGAGGTCTGGAGGGTGAATCAGAAGAAGCAGAAGAAGGAGAAGGAGGAGGTGAAGTCTGGAGGGTGAATCAGAAGAAGCAGAAGAAGGAGAAGGAGAAGGTGAAGTCTGGAGGGTGAATCAGAAGAAGCAGAAGAAGGAGAAGGAGAAGGCGAAGTCAGGAGGGTGAATCAGAAGAAGCAGCAGAAGGAGAAGGAGAAGGTGAAGTTAGGAGAGTGAAGCAGAAGAAGCAGAAGAAGGAGAAGGAGAAGGTGAAGTCAGGGGGGTGAAGCAGAAGAAGTAGAAGAAGGAGAAGGAGAAGGTGAAGTCAGGAGGGTGAAGCAGAATAAGCAGAAGAAGGAGAAGGAGAAGGTGAGGTATGAAGGGCGCAGCAGAAGAAGCAGAAGAAGGAGAAGGTGAAGTCTGGAGGGTGAAGCAGAAGAAGCAGAAGAAGGAGAAGGAGAAGGTGAAGTCTGGAGGGTGAATCAGAAGAAGAAGAAGAAGGAGAAGGAGAAGGTGAAGTCAGGAGGGTGAAGCAGAAGAAGCAGAAGAAGGAGAAGGAGAAGGTGAAGTCTGGAGGGTGAAGCAGAAGAAGCAGAAGAAGGAGAAGGAGAAGGTGAAGTCTGGAGCGTGAAGCAGAAGAAGCAGAAGAAGGAGAAGGAGAAGGTGAAGTCTGGAGGGTGAATCAGAAGAAGTAGAAGAAGGAGAAGGAGAAGGTGAAGTCAGGAGGGTGAAGCAGAAGAAGCAGAAGAAGGAGAAGGAGAAGGTGAAGTCTGGAGGGTGAAGCAGAAGAAGCAGAAGAAGGAGAAGGAGAAGGTGAAGTCTGGAGGGTGAAGCAGAAGAAGCAGAAGAAGGAGAAGGAGAAAGTGAAGTCAGGAGGGTAAATCAGAAGAAGTAGAAGAAGGAGAAGGAGAAGGTGAAGTCTGGAGGGTGAATCAGAAGAAGTAGAAGAAGGAGAAGGAGAAGGTGAAGGCTGGAGGGTGAATCAGAAGAATTAGAAGAAGGAGAAGGAGAAGGTGAAGTCTGGAGGGTGAATCAGAAGAAGCAGAAGAAGGAGAAGGAGAAGGTGAAGTCTGGAGGGAGAAGCAGAAGAAGAAGAAGAAGGAGAAGGAGAAGGTGAAGTCTGGAGGGTGAATCAGAAGAAGTAGAAGAAGGAGAAGGAAAAGGTGAAGTCTGGAGGGTGAATCAGAAGAAGCAGAAGAAGGAGAAGGAGAAGGTGAAGTCTGGAGGGTCAATCAGAAGAAGTAGAAGAAGGAGAAGGAGAAGGTGTAGTCTGGAGGGCGAATCAGAAGAAGTAGACGAAGGAGAAGTAGAAGGTGAAGTCTGGAGGGTGAATCAGAAGAAGCAGAATAAGGAGAAGGAGAAGGTGAAGTCTGGAGGGTGAATGAGAAGAAGTAGAAGAAGGAGAAGGAGAAGGTGAAGTCTGGAGGGTGAATCAGAAGAAGCAGAAGAAGGAGAAGGAGAAAGTGAAGTCTGCAGGGTGAATCAGAAGAAGCAGAAGAAGGAGAAGGAGAAGGTGAAGTATGGAGGGTGAATCAGAAGAAGCAGAAGAAGGAGAAGGAGAAGGTGAAGTCTGGAGGGTGAATCAGAAGAAGCAGAAGAAGTAGAAGGAGAAGGTGAAGTCTGGAGGGTGAATCAGAAGAAGTAGAAGATGGAGAAGGAGAAGGTGAAGTCTGGAGGGTGAATCAGAAAAAGCAGAAGAAGGAGAAGGAGAAGGTGAAGTCAGGAGGGTGAATCAGAAGAAGCAGAAGAAGGAGAAGGAGAAGGTGAAGTCTGGAGCGTGAATCAGAAGAAGCAGAAGAAGGAGAAGGAGGAGGTGAAGACTGGAGGGTGAATCAGAAGAAGTAGAATAAGGAGAAGGAGAAGGTGAAGTCTGGAGGGTGAATCAGAAGAAGTAGAAGAAGGAGAAGGAGAAGGCGAAGTCTGGAGGGTGTATCAGAAGAAGCAGAAGAAGGAGAAGGAGAAGGTGAAGTCTGGAGGGTGAATCAGAAGAAGCAGAAGAAGGAGAAGGAGAAGATGAAGTCTGGAGGGTAAATCAGAAGAATTAGAAGAAGGAGAAGGAGAAGGTGAGGTCTGGAGGGTGAATCAGAAGAAGCAGAAGAAGGAGAAGGAGAAGGTGAAGTCTGAAGGGTGAATCAGAAGAAGCAGCAGAAGGAGAAGGAGAAGGTGAAGTTAGGAGAGTGAAGCAGAAGAAGCAGAAGAAGGAGAAGGAGAAGGTGAAGTCAGGGGGGTGAAGCAGAAGAAGTAGAAGAAGGAGAAGGAGAAGGTGAAGTCAGGAGGCTGAATCAGAAGAAGCAGAAGAAGGAGAAGGAGAAGGTGAGGTCTGGAGGGCGCAGCAGAAGAAGCAGGAGAAGGAGAAGGAGAAGGTGAAGTCTGGAGGGTGAAGCAGAAGAAGCAGAAGAAGGAGAAGGAGAAAGTGAAGTCAGGAGGGTGAATCAGAAGAAGTAGAAGAAGGAGAAGGAGAAGGTGAAGTCTGGAGGGTGAATCAGAAGAAGTAGAAGAAGGAGAAGGAGAAGGTGAAGGCTGGAGGGTGAATCAGAAGAAGTAGAAGAAGGAGAAGGAGAAGATGAAGTCTGGAGGGTGAATCAGAAGAAGCAGAAGGTAGAGAAGGAGAAGGTGAAGTCTGGAGGGAGAAGCAGAAGAAGAAGAAGAAGGAGAAGGAGAAGGTGAAGTCTGGAGGGTGAATCAGAAGAAGTAGAAGAAGGAGAAGGAAAAGGTGAAGTCTGGAGGGTTAATCAGAAGAAGTAGAAGAAGGAGAAGGAGAAGGTGAAGTCTGGAGGGTGAATCAGAAGAAGCAGAAGAAGGAGAAGGAGAAGTTGAAGTCTGGAGGCTGAATCGGAAGAAGTAGAAGAAGGAGAAGTAGAAGGTGTAGTCTGGAGGGTGAATCAGAAGAAGTAGACGAAGGAGAAGTAGAAGGTGAAGTCTGGAGGGTGAATCAGAAGAAGCAGAAGAAGGAGAAGGAGAAGATGAAGTCTGGAGGGTGAATGAGAAGAAGTAGAAGAAGGAGAAGGAGAAGGTGAAGTCTGGAGGGAGAATCAGAAGAAGCAGAAGAAGGAGAAGGAGAAAGTGAAGTCTGGAGGGTGAATCAGAAGAAGCAGAAGAAGGAGAAGGAGAAGGTGAAGTATGGAGGGTGAATCAGAAGAAGCAGAAGAAGGAGAAGGAGAAGGTGAAGTCTGGAGGGTGAATCAGAAGAAGCAGAAGAAGTAGAAGGAGAAGGTGAAGTCTGGAGGGTGAATCAGAAGAAGTAGAAGAAGGAGAAGGAGAAGGTGAAGTCTGGAGGGTGAATCAGAAAAAGCAGAAGAAGGAGAAGGAGAAGGTGAAGTCAGGAGGGTGAATCAGAAGAAGCAGAAGAAGGAGAAGGAGAAGGTGAAGTCTGGAGGGTGAATCAGAAGAAGCAGAAGAAGGAGAAGGAGGAGGTGAAGACTGGAGGGTGAATCAGAAGAAGTAGATGAAGGAGAAGGAGAAGGTGAAGTCTGGAGGGTGAATCAGAAGAAGTAGAAGAAGGAGAAGGAGAAGGCGAAGTCTGTAGGGTGAATCAGAAGAAGCAGAAGAATTAGAAGGAGAAGGTGAAGTCTGGAGGGTGAATCAGAAGAAGCAGAAGAAGGAGAAGGAGAAGATGAAGTCTGGAGGGTGAATCAGAAGAATTAGAAGAAGGAGAAGGAGAAGGTGAGGTTTGGAGGGTGAATCAGAAGAAGCAGAAGAAGGAGAAGGAGAAGGTGAAGTCTGAAGGGTGAATCAGAAGAAGCAGAAGAAGGAGAAGGAGAAGGTGAAGTCTGGAGGGTGAATCAGAAGAAGCAGAAGAAGGAGAAGGAGAAGGTGAAGTCTGGAGGGTGAATCAGAAGAAGCAGAAGAAGGAGAAGGAGAAGGTGAAGTCTGGAGGGTGAATCAGAAGAAGTAGAAGAAGGAGAAGGAGAAGGTGAAGACTGGGGGGTGAATCAGAAGAAGTAGAAGAAGGAGAAGGAGAAGGTGAAGTCTGGAGGGTGAATCAGAAGAAGCAGAAGAAGGAGAAGGAGAAGGTGAAGTCTGGAGGGTGAATCAGAAGAAGCAGAAGAAGGAGAAGGAGAAGATGTAGTCTGGAGGGTGAATCAGAAGAAGTAGAAGAAGGAGAAGGAGGAGGTGAAGTCTGGAGGGTGAATCAGAAGAAGCAGAAGAAGGAGAAGGAGAAGGTGAAGTCTGGAGGGTGAATCAGAAGAAGCAGAAGAAGGAGAAGGAGAAGATGAAGTCTGGAGGGTAAATCAGAAGAATTAGAAGAAGGAGAAGGAGAAGGTGAGGTCTGGAGGGTGAATCAGAAGAAGCAGAAGAAGGAGAAGGAGAAGGTGAAGTCTGAAGGGTGAATCAGAAGAAGCAGCAGAAGGAGAAGGAGAAGGTGAAGTTAGGAGAGTGAAGCAGAAGAAGCAGAAGAAGGAGAAGGAGAAGGTGAAGTCAGGGGGGTGAAGCAGAAGAAGTAGAAGAAGGAGAAGGAGAAGGTGAAGTCAGGAGGCTGAATCAGAAGAAGCAGAAGAAGGAGAAGGAGAAGGTGAGGTCTGGAGGGCGCAGCAGAAGAAGCAGGAGAAGGAGAAGGAGAAGGTGAAGTCTGGAGGGTGAAGCAGAAGAAGCAGAAGAAGGAGAAGGAGAAAGTGAAGTCAGGAGGGTGAATCAGAAGAAGTAGAAGAAGGAGAAGGAGAAGGTGAAGTCTGGAGGGTGAATCAGAAGAAGTAGAAGAAGGAGAAGGAGAAGGTGAAGGCTGGAGGGTGAATCAGAAGAAGTAGAAGAAGGAGAAGGAGAAGATGAAGTCTGGAGGGTGAATCAGAAGAAGCAGAAGAAGGAGAAGGAGAAGGTGAAGTCTGGAGGGAGAAGCAGAAGAAGAAGAAGAAGGAGAAGGAGAAGGTGAAGTCTGGAGGGTGAATCAGAAGAAGTAGAAGAAGGAGAAGGAAAAGGTGAAGTCTGGAGGGTTAATCAGAAGAAGTAGAAGAAGGAGAAGGAGAAGGTGAAGTCTGGAGGGTGAATCAGAAGAAGCAGAAGAAGGAGAAGGAGAAGTTGAAGTCTGGAGGCTGAACCGGAAGAAGTAGAAGAAGGAGAAGTAGAAGGTGTAGTCTGGAGGGTGAATCAGAAGAAGTAGACGAAGGAGAAGTAGAAGGTGAAGTCTGGAGGGTGAATCAGAAGAAGCAGAAGAAGGAGAAGGAGAAGATGAAGTCTGGAGGGTGAATGAGAAGAAGTAGAAGAAGGAGAAGGAGAAGGTGAAGTCTGGAGGGAGAATCAGAAGAAGCAGAAGAAGGAGAAGGAGAAAGTGAAGTCTGGAGGGTGAATCAGAAGAAGCAGAAGAAGGAGAAGGAGAAGGTGAAGTATGGAGGGTGAATCAGAAGAAGCAGAAGAAGGAGAAGGAGAAGGTGAAGTCTGGAGGGTGAATCAGAAGAAGCAGAAGAAGTAGAAGGAGAAGGTGAAGTCTGGAGGGTGAATCAGAAGAAGTAGAAGAAGGAGAAGGAGAAGGTGAAGTCTGGAGGGTGAATCAGAAAAAGCAGAAGAAGGAGAAGGAGAAGGTGAAGTCAGGAGGGTGAATCAGAAGAAGCAGAAGAAGGAGAAGGAGAAGGTGAAGTCTGGAGGGTGAATCAGAAGAAGCAGAAGAAGGAGAAGGAGGAGGTGAAGACTGGAGGGTGAATCAGAAGAAGTAGATGAAGGAGAAGGAGAAGGTGAAGTCTGGAGGGAGAATCAGAAGAAGTAGAAGAAGGAGAAGGAGAAGGCGAAGTCTGTAGGGTGAATCAGAAGAAGCAGAAGAATTAGAAGGAGAAGGTGAAGTCTGGAGGGTGAATCAGAAGAAGCAGAAGAAGGAGAAGGAGAAGATGAAGTCTGGAGGGTGAATCAGAAGAATTAGAAGAAGGAGAAGGAGAAGGTGAGGTCTGGAGGGTGAATCAGAAGAAGCAGAAGAAGGAGAAGGAGAAGGTGAAGTCTGAAGGGTGAATCAGAAGAAGCAGAAGAAGGAGAAGGAGAAGGTGAAGTCTGGAGGGTGAATCAGAAGAAGCAGAAGAAGGAGAAGGAGAAGGTGAAGTCTGGAGGGTGAATCAGAAGAAGTAGAAGAAGGAGAAGGAGAAGGTGAAGACTGGGGGGTGAATCAGAAGAAGTAGAAGAAGGAGAAGGAGAAGGTGAAGTCTGGAGGGTGAATCAGAAGAAGCAGAAGAAGGAGAAGGAGAAGGTGAAGTCTGGAGGGTGAATCAGAAGAAGCAGAAGAAGGAGAAGGAGAAGGTGAAGTCTGGAGGGTGAATCAGAAGAAGCAGAAGAAGGAGAAGGAGAAGGTGAAGTCTGGAGGGTGAATCAGAAGAAGTAGAAGAAGGAGAAGGAGAAGGTGAAGACTGGGGGGTGAATCAGAAGAAGTAGAAGAAGGAGAAGGAGAAGGTGAAGTCTGGAGGGTGAATCAGAAGAAGCAGAAGAAGGAGAAGGAGAAGGTGAAGTCTGGAGGGTGAATCAGAAGAAGCAGAAGAAGGAGAAGGAGAAGATGTAGTCTGGAGGGTGAATCAGAAGAAGTAGAAGAAGGAGAAGGAGAAGGTGACGTCTGGAGAGTGAATCAGAAGAAGCAGAAGAAGGAGAAGGAGGAGGTGAAGTCTGGAGGGTGAATCAGAAGAAGCAGAAGAAGGAGAAGGAGAAGGTGAAGTCTGGAGGGTGAATCAGAAGAAGCAGAAGAAGGAGAAGGAGAAGGCGAAGTCAGGAGGGTGAATCAGAAGAAGCAGCAGAAGGAGAAGGAGAAGGTGAAGTTAGGAGAGTGAAGCAGAAGAAGCAGAAGAAGGAGAAGGAGAAGGTGAAGTCAGGGGGGTGAAGCAGAAGAAGTAGAAGAAGGAGAAGGAGAAGGTGAAGTCAGGAGGGTGAAGCAGAAGAAGCAGAAGAAGGAGAAGGAGAAGGTGAGGTCTGGAGGGCGCAGCAGAAGAAGCAGAAGAAGGAGAAGGAGAAGGTGAAGTCTGGAGGGTGAAGCAGAAGAAGCAGAAGAAGGAGAAGGAGAAGGTGAAGTCTGGAGGGTGAATCAGAAGAAGAAGAAGAAGGAGAAGGAGAAGGTGAAGTCAGGAGGGTGAAGCAGAAGAAGCAGAAGAAGGAGAAGGAGAAGGTGAAGTCTGGAGGGTGAAGCAGAAGAAGCAGAAGAAGGAGAAGGAGAAGGTGAAGTCTGGAGCGTGAAGCAGAAGAAGCAGAAGAAGGAGAAGGAGAAGGTGAAGTCTGGAGGGTGAATCAGAAGAAGTAGAAGAAGGAGAAGGAGAAGGTGAAGTCAGGAGGGTGAAGCAGAAGAAGCAGAAGAAGGAGAAGGAGAAGGTGAAGTCTGGAGGGTGAAGCAGAAGAAGCAGAAGAAGGAGAAGGAGAAGGTGAAGTCTGGAGGGTGAAGCAGAAGAAGCAGAAGAAGGAGAAGGAGAAAGTGAAGTCAGGAGGGTAAATCAGAAGAAGTAGAAGAAGGAGAAGGAGAAGGTGAAGTCTGGAGGGTGAATCAGAAGAAGTAGAAGAAGGAGAAGGAGAAGGTGAAGGCTGGAGGGTGAATCAGAAGAAGTAGAAGAAGGAGAAGGAGAAGGTGAAGTCTGGAGGGTGAATCAGAAGAAGCAGAAGAAGGAGAAGGAGAAGTTGAAGTCTGGAGGGAGAAGCAGAAGAAGAAGAAGAAGGAGAAGGAGAAGGTGAAGTCTGGAGGGTGAATCAGAAGAAGTAGAAGAAGGAGAAGGAAAAGGTGAAGTCTGGAGGGTGAATCAGAAGAAGTAGAAGAAGGAGAAGGAGAAGGTGAAGTCTGGAGGGTGAATCAGAAGAAGCAGAAGAAGGAGAAGGAGAAGGTGAAGTCTGGAGGGTCAATCAGAAGAAGTAGAAGAAGGAGAAGGAGAAGGTGTAGTCTGGAGGGCGAATCAGAAGAAGTAGACGAAGGAGAAGTAGAAGGTGAAGTCTGGAGGGTGAATCAGAAGAAGCAGAATAAGGAGAAGGAGAAGGTGAAGTCTGGAGGGTGAATGAGAAGAAGTAGAAGAAGGAGAAGGAGAAGGTGAAGTCTGGAGGGTGAATCAGAAGAAGCAGAAGAAGGAGAAGGAGAAAGTGAAGTCTGGAGGGTGAATCAGAAGAAGCAGAAGAAGGAGAAGGAGAAGGTGAAGTATGGAGGGTGAATCAGAAGAAGCAGAAGAAGGAGAAGGAGAAGGTGAAGTCTGGAGGGTGAATCAGAAGAAGCAGAAGAAGTAGAAGGAGAAGGTGAAGTCTGGAGGGTGAATCAGAAGAAGTAGAAGATGGAGAAGGAGAAGGTGAAGTCTGGAGGGTGAATCAGAAAAAGCAGAAGAAGGAGAAGGAGAAGGTGAAGTCAGGAGGGTGAATCAGAAGAAGCAGAAGAAGGAGAAGGAGAAGGTGAAGTCCGGAGGGTGAATCAGAAGAAGCAGAAGAAGGAGAAGGAGGAGGTGAAGACTGGAGGGTGAATCAGAAGAAGTAGAATAAGGAGAAGGAGAAGGTGAAGTCTGGAGGGTGAATCAGAAGAAGTAGAAGAAGGAGAAGGAGAAGGCGAAGTCTGGAGGGTGAATCAGAAGAAGCAGAAGAAGGAGAAGGAGAAGGTGAAGTCTGGAGGGTGAATCAGAAGAAGCAGAAGAAGGAGAAGGAGAAGATGAAGTCTGGAGGGTAAATCAGAAGAATTAGAAGAAGGAGAAGGAGAAGGTGAGGTCTGGAGGGTGAATCAGAAGAAGCAGAAGAAGGAGAAGGAGAAGGTGAAGTCTGAAGGGTGAATCAGAAGAAGCAGAAGAAGGAGAAGGAGAAGGTGAAGTCTGGAGGGTGAATCAGAAGAAGCAGAAGAAGGAGAAGGAGAAGGTGAAGTCTGGAGGGTGAATCAGAAGAAGCAGAAGAAGGAGAAGGAGAAGGTGAATCTGGAGGGTGAATCAGAAGAAGTAGAAGAAGGAGAAGGAGAAGGTGAAGACTGGAGGGTGAGTCAGAAGAAGTAGAAGAAGGAGAAGGAGAAGGTGAAGTCTGGAGGGTGAATCAGAAGAAGGAGAAGGAGAAGGTGAAGTCTGGAGGTTGAATCAGTAGAAGCAGAAGAAGGAGAAGGAGAAGGTGAAGTCTGGAGGGTGAATCAGAAGAAGCAGAAGAAGGAGAAGGAGAAGGTGAAGTCTGGAGGGAGAAGCAGAAGAAGAAGAAGAAGGAGAAGGAGAAGGTGAAGTCTGGAGGGTGAATCAGAAGAAGTAGAAGAAGGAGAAGGAAAAGGTGAAGTCTGGAGGGTGAATCAGAAGAAGTAGAAGAAGGAGAAGGAGAAGGTGAAGTCTGGAGGTTGAATCAGAAGAAGCAGAAGAAGGAGAAGGAGAAGGTGAAGTCTGGAGGGTGAATCAGAAGAAGTAGAAGAAGGAGAAGGAGAAGGTGTAGTCTGGAGGGCGAATCAGAAGAAGTAGACGAAGGAGAAGTAGAAGGTGAAGTCTGGAGGGTGAATCAGAAGAAGCAGAATAAGGAGAAGGAGAAGGTGAAGTCTGGAGGGTGAATGAGAAGAAGTAGAAGAAGGAGAAGGAGAAGGTGAAGTCTGGAGGGTGAATCAGAAGAAGCAGAAGAAGGAGAAGGAGAAAGTGAAGTCTGGAGGGTGAATCAGAAGAAGCAGAAGAAGGAGAAGGAGAAGGAGAAGGTGAAGTATGGAGGGTGAATCAGAAGAAGCAGAAGAAGGAGAAGGAGAAGGTGATGTCTGGAGGGTGAATCAGAAGAAGCAGAAGAAGTAGAAGGAGAAGGTGAAGTCTGGAGGGTGAATCAGAAGAAGTAGAAGAAGGAGAAGGAGAAGGTGAAGTCTGGAGGGTGAATCAGAAAAAGCAGAAGAAGGAGAAGGAGAAGGTGAAGTCAGGAGGCTGAATCAGAAGAAGCAGAAGAAGGAGAAGGAGAAGGTGAAGTCTGGAGGGTGAATCAGAAGAAGCAGAAGAAGGAGAAGGAGGAGGTGAAGACTGGAGGGTGAATCAGAAGAAGTAGAAGAAGGAGAAGGAGAAGGTGAAGTCTGGAGGGTGAATCAGAAGAAGTAGAAGAAGGAGAAGGAGAAGGCGAAGTCTGGAGGGTGAATCAGAAGAAGCAGAAGAAGGAGAAGGAGAAGGTGAAGTCTGGAGGGTGAATCAGAAGAAGCAGAAGAAGGAGAAGGAGAAGATGAAGTCTGGAGGGTGAATCAGAAGAATTAGAAGAAGGAGAAGGAGAAAGTGAGGTCTGGAGGGTGAATCAGAAGAAGCAGAAGAAGGAGAAGGAGAAGGTGAAGTCTGAAGGGTGAATCAGAAGAAGCAGAAGAAGGAAAAGGAGAAGGTGAAGTCTGGAGGGTGAATCAGAAGAAGCAGAAGAAGGAGAAGGAGAAGGTGAAGTCTGGAGGGTGAATCAGAAGAAGCAGAAGAAGGAGAAGGAGAAGGTGAAGTCTGGAGGGTGAATCAGAAGAAGTAGAAGAAGGAGAAGGAGAAGGTGAAGACTGGAGGGTGAGTCAGAAGAAGTAGAAGAAGGAGAAGGAGAAGGTGAAGTCTGGAGGGTGAATCAGAAGAAGGAGAAGGAGAAGGTGCAGTCTGGAGGGTGAATCAGTGGAAGCAGAAGAAGGAGAAGGAGAAGGTGAAGTCTGGAGGGTGAATCAGAAGAAGCAGAAGAAGGAGAAGGAGAAGTTGAAGTCTGGAGGGTGAATCAGAAGAAGCAGAAGAAGTAGAAGGAGAAGGTGAAGTCTGGAGGGTGAATCAGAAGAAGTAGAAGAAGGAGAAGGAGAAGGTGAAGTCTGGAGGGTGAATCAGAAGAAGTAGAAGAAGGAGAAGGAGAAGGCGAAGTCTGGAGGGTGAATCAGAAGAAGCAGAAGAAGGAGAAGGAGAAGGTGAAGTCTGGAGGGTGAATCAGAAGAAGCAGAAGAAGGAGAAGGAGAAGATGAAGTCTGGAGGGTGAATCAGAAGAATTAGAAGAAGGAGAAGGAGAAGGTGAGGTCTGGAGGGTGAATCAGTAGAAGCAGAAGAAGGAGAAGGAGAAGGTGAAGTCTGAAGGGTGAATCAGAAGAAGCAGAAGAAGAAGAAGGAGAAGGTGAAGTCTGGAGGGTGTATCAGAAGAAGCAAAAGAAGGAGAAGGAGAAGGTGAAGTCTGCAGGGTGAATCAGAAGAAGCAGAAGAAGGAGAAGGAGAAGGTGAAGTCTGGAGGGTGAATCAGAAGATGTAGAAGAAGGAGAAGGAGAAGGTGAAGTCTGGAGGGTGAATCGGAAGAAGTAGAAGAAGGAGAAGGAGAAGGTGAAGTCTGGAGGGAGAATCAGAAGAAGCAGAAGAAGGAGAAGGAGAAGGTGAAGTCTGGAGGGTGAATCAGAAGAAGCAGAAGAAGGAGAAGGAGAAGGTGAAGTCTGGAGGGTGAATCAGAATAAGTAGAAGAAGATGAAGGAGATGGTGAAGTCTGGAGGGTGAATCAGAAGAAGCAGAAGAAGGAGAAGGAGAAGGTGAAGTCAGGAGAGTGAATCAGAAGAAGCAGAAGAAGGAGAAGGAGAAGGTGAAGTCTGGAGGGTGAATCAGAAGAAGCAGAATAAGGAGAAGGAGAAGGTGAAGTCTGGAGGGTGAATCAGAAGAAGCAGAAGAAGGAGAAGGAGAAGGTAAAGTCTGGAGGGTGAATAAGAAAAAGTAGAAGAAGGAGAAGGAGAAGGTGAAGTCTGGAGGGTGAAGCAGAAGAAGTAGAAGAAGGAGGAGAAGGTGAAGTCAGGAGGGTGAATCAGAAGAAGCAGAAGAAGGAGAAGGAGAAGGTGAAGTCTGGAGTGTGAATCCGAAGAATCAGAAGAAGGAGAAGGAGAAGGTGAAGTCTGGAGGGTGAATCAGAAGAAGCAGAAGAAAGAGAAGGAGAAGGTGAAGTCAGGAGGGTGAAGCAGAAGAAGCAGAAGAAGGAGAAGTAGAAGGTGAAGACTGGAGGGTGAATCAGAAGAAGTAGAAGAAGGAGAAGGAGAAGGTGAAGTCTGGAGGGTGAATCAGAAGAAGTAGAAGAAGGAGAAGGAGAAGGTGAAGTCTGGAGGGTGAATCAGAAGAAGTAGAAGAAGGAGAAGGTGAAGTCTGGAGATGAATCAGAAGAAGTAGAAGAAGGAGAAGGAGAAGGTGAAGTCAGGAGGGTGAATCAGAAGAAGTAGAAGAAGGAGAAGGAGAAGGTGAGGTCTGGAGGGTGAATCAGAAGAAGCAGAAGAAGGAGAAGGAGAAGGTGAAGTCAGGAGGGTGAATCAGAAGAAGCAGAAGAAGGAGAAGGAGAAGGTGAAGTTAGGAGGGTGAATCAGAAGAAGCAGAAGAAGGAGAAGGAGAAGGTGAAGTCAGGGGGGTGAAGCAGAAGAAGTAGAAGAAGGAGAAGGAGAAGGTGAAGTCAGGAAGGTGAAGCAGAAGAAGCAGAAGAAGGAGAAGGAGAAGGTGAAGTCTGGCGGGCGCAGCAGAAGAAGTAGAAGAAGGAGAAGGAGAAGGTGAAGTCAGGAGGGTGAAGCAGAAGAAGCAGAAGAAGGAGAAGGAGAAGGTGAAGTCTGGAGGGTGAAGCAGAAGAAGCAGAAGAAGGAGAAGGAGAAGGTGAAGTCTGGAGGGTGAAGCAGAAGAAGCAGAAGAAGGAGAAGGAGAAGGTGAAGTCAGGAGGGTGAATCAGAAGAAGTAGAAGAAGGAGAAGGAGAAGGTGAAGTCTGGAGGGTGAATCAGAAGAAGTAGAAGAAGGAGAAGGAGAAGGTGAAGTCTGGAGGGTGAATCAGAAGAAGTAGAAGAAGGAGAAGGAGAAGGTGAAGTCTGGAGGGTGAATCAGAAGAAGCAGAAGAAGGAGAAGGAGAAGGTGAAGTCTGGAGGGAGAAGCAGAAGAAGTAGAAGAAGGAGAAGGAGAAGGTGAAATCTGGAGGGTGAATCAGAAGAAGCAGAAGAAGGCGAAGGAGAAGGTGAAGTCTGGAGGGTGAATCCGAAGAAGTAGAAGAAGGAGAAGGAGAAGGTGAAGTCTGGAGGGTGAAGCAGAAGAAGCAGAAGAAGGAGAAGGAGAAGGTGAAGTCTGGAGGGTGAAGCAGAAGAAGCAGAAGAAGGAGAAGGAGAAGGTGAAGTCAGGAGGGTGAATCAGAAGAAGTAGAAGAAGGAGAAGGAGAAGGTGAAGTCTGGAGGGTGAATCAGAAGAAGTAGAAGAAGGAGAAGGAGAAGGTGAAGTCTGGAGGGTGAATCAGAAGAAGTAGAAGAAGGAGAAGGAGAAGGTGAAGTCTGGAGGGTGAATTAGAAGAAGCAGAAGAAGGAGAAGGAGAAGGTGAAGTCTGGAGGGAGAAGCAGAAGAAGTAGAAGAAGGAGAAGGAGAAGGTGAAATCTGGAGGGTGAATCAGAAGAAGTAGAAGAAGGAGAAGGAGAAGGTGAAGTCTGGAGGGTGAATCAGAAGAAGTAGAAGAAGGAGAAGGAGAAGGTGAAGTCTGGAGGGTGAATCAGAAGAAGCAGAAGAAGGAGAAGGAGAAGGTGGAGTCTGGAGGGTGAATCAGAAGAAGTAGAAGAAGGAGAAGGAGAAGGTGTGGTCTGGAGGGTGAATCAGAAGAAGTAGACGAAGGAGAAGGAGAAGGTGAAGTCTGGAGGGTGAATCAGAAAAAGCAGAAGAAGGAGAAGGAGAAGGTGAAGTCTGGAGGGTGAATCAGAAGAAGCAGAAGAAGGAGAAGGAGAACGTGAAGTCTGGAGGGTGAATCAGAAGAAGCAGAAGAAGGAGAAGGAGAAGGTGGAGTCTGGAGGGTGAATCAGAAGAAGTAGAAGAAGGAGAAGGAGAAGGTGTGGTCTGGAGGGTGAATCAGAAGAAGTAGACGAATGAGAAGGAGAAGGTGAAGTCTGGAGGGTGAATCAGAAAAAGCAGAAGAAGGAGAAGGAGAAGGTGAAGTCTGGAGGGTGAATCTGAAGAAGCAGAATAAGGAGAAGGAGAAGGTGAAGTCTGGAGGGTGAATCAGAAGAAGCAGAAGAAGGAGAAGGAGAAGGTGAAGTCTGGAGGGTTAATCAGAAGAAGCAGAAGAAGTAGAAGGAGAAGGTGAAGTCTGGAGGGTGAATCAGAAGAAGTAGAAGAAGGAGAAGGAGAAGGTGAAGTCTGGAGGGTGAATCAGAAGAAGCAGAAGAAGGAGAAGGAGAAGGTGAAGTCAGGAGGGTGAATCAGAAGAAGCAGAAGAAGGAGAAGGAGAAGGTGAAGTCTGGAGGGTGAATCAGAAAAAGCAGAAGAAGGAGAAGGAGAAGGTGAAGTCTGGAGGGTGAATCAGAAGAAGTAGAAGAAGCAGAAGGAGAAGGTGAAGTCTGGAGGGTGAATCAGAAGAAGTGGAAGAAGGAGAAGGAGATGGTGAGGTCTGGAGGGTGAATCAGAAGAAGCGGAAGAAGGAGAAGGAGAAGATGAAGTCTGGAGGGTGAATCAGAAGAAGTAGAAGAAGGAGAAGGAGAAGGTGAGGTCTGGAGGGTGAATCAGAAGAAGCAGAAGAAGGAGAAGGAGAAGGTGAAGTCTGGAGGGTGAATCAGAAGAAGCAGGAGAAGGAGAAGGTGGAGTCTGGAGGATGAATCAGAAGAAGCAGAAGAAGGAGAAGGAGAAGGTGAAGTCAGGAGGGTGAATCAGAAGAAGCAGAAGAAGGAGAAGGAGAAGATTGAAGTTAGGATGGTGAATCAGAAGAAGCAGAAGAAGGAGAAGGAGAAGGTGAAGTCAGGGGGGTGAAGCAGAAGAAGTAGAAGAAGGAGAAGGAGAAGGTGAAGTCAGGAGGGTGAAGCAGAAGAAGCAGAAGAAGGAGAAGGTGAAGTCTGGCGGGCGCAGCAGAAGAAGCAGAAGAAGGAGAAGGAGAAGGTGAAGTCTGGAGGGTGAAGCAGAAGAAGCAGAAGAAGGAGAAGGAGAAGGTGAAGTCTGGAGGGCGAATCAGAAGAAGTAGAAGAAGGAGAAGGAGAAGGTGAAGTCAGGAGGGAGAAGCAGAAGAAGCAGAAGAAGGAGAAGGAGAAGGTGAAGTCTGGAGGGTGAATCAGAAGAAGCAGAAGAAGGAGAAGGAGAAGATGAAGTCTGGAGGGTGAATCAGAAGAATTTGAAGAAGCAGAAGGAGAAGGTGAGGTCTGGAGGGTGAATCAGAAGAAGCAGAAGAAGGAGAAGGAGAAGGTGAAGTCTGAAGGGTGAATCAGAAGAAGCAGAAGAAGGAGAAGGAGAAGGTGAAGTATGGAGGGTGAATCAGAAGAAGCAGAAGAAGGAGAAGGAAAAGGTGAAGTCTGGAGGGTGAACCAGAAGAAGCAGAAGAAGGAGAAGGAGAAGGTGAAGTCTGGAGGGTGAATCAGAAGAAGTAGAAGAAGGAGAAGGAGAAGTCTGGAGGGTGAATCAGAAGAAGTAGAAGAAGGAGAAGGAGAAGGTGAAGTCTGGAGGGTGAATCAGAAGAAGCAGAAGAAGGAGAAAGGGAAGGTGAAGTCTGGAGGGTGAATCAGTAGAAGCAGAAGAAGGAGAAGGAGAAGGTGAAGTCTGGAGGGTGAATCAGAAGAAGCAGAAGAATGAGAAGGAGAAGGTGAAGTCTGGAGGGTGAATCAGAAGAAGCAGAAGAAGTAGAAGGAGAAGATGAAGTCTGGAGGGTGAATCAGAAGAAGTAGAAGAAGGAGAAGGAGAAGGTGAAGTCTGGAGGGTGAATCTGAAGAAACAGAAGAAGGAGAAGGAGAAGGTGAAGTCAGGAGGGTGAATCAGAAGAAGCAGAAGAAGGAGAAGGAGAAGGTGAAATCTGGAGGGTGAATCAGAAGAAGCAGAAGAAGGAGAAGGAGAAGGTGAAGACTGGAGGTTGAATCAGAAGAAGTAGAAGAAGGAGAAGGAGAAGGTGAAGTCTGGAGGGTGAATCAGAAGAAGTAGAAGAAGGAGAAGGAGAAGGCGAAGTCTGGAGGCTGAATCAGAAGAAGCAGAAGAAGGAGAAGGAGAAGATGAAGTCTGGAGGGTGAATCAGAAGAAGCAGAAGAAGGAGAAGGAGAAGATGAAGTCTGGAGGGTGAATCAGAAGAATTAGAAGAAGGAGAAGGAGAAGGTGAGGTCTGGAGGTTGAATCAGTAGAAGCAGAAGAAGGAGAAGGAGAAGGTGAAGTCTGAAGGGTGAATCAGAAGAAGCAGAAGAAGGAGAAGGAGAAGGTGAAGTCTGGAGGGTGTATCAGAAGAAGCAGAAGAAGGAGAAGGAGAAGGTGAAGTCTGGAGGGTGAATCAGAAGAAGCAGAAGAAGGAGAAGGAGAAGGTGAAGTCTGGAGGGTGAATCACAAGAAGTAGAAGAAGGAGAAGGAGAAGGTGAAGTCTGGAGGGTGAATCAGAAGAAGCAAAAGAAGGAGAAGGAGAAGATGAGGTCTTGAGGGTGAATCAGAATAAGTAGAAGAAGGAGAAGGAGAAGGTGAAGTCTGGAGGGTGAATCAGAAGAAGCAGAAGAAGGAGAAGGAGAAGGTGAAGTCTGGAGAGTGAATCAGAAGAAGCAGAAGAAGGAGAAGGAGAAGGTGAAGTCTGGAGGATGAATCAGAAGAAGCAGAATAAGCAGAAGGAGAAGGTGAAGTCTGGAGGGTGAATCAGAAGAAGCAGAATAAGGAGAAGGAGAAGGTGAAGTCTGGAGGGTGAATCAGAAGAAGCAGAAGAAGGAGAAGGAGAAGGTGAAGTCTGGAGGGTGAAGCAGAAGAAGTAGAAGAAGGAGAAGGAGAAGGTGAAGTCATGAGGGTGAAGCAGAAGAAGTAGAAGAAGGAGAAGGAGAAGGTGAAGTCATGAGGGTGAATCAGAAGAAGTAGAAGAAGGAGAAGGAGAAGGTGAAGTCAGGAGGGTGAATCAGAAGAAGCAGAAGAAGGAGAAGGAGAAGGTGAAGTCTGGAGTGTGAATCAGAAGAAGCAGAAGAAAGAGAAGGAGAAGGTGAAGTCTAGAGGGTGAAGCAGAAGAAGCAGAAGAAGGAGAAGTAGAAGGTGAAGACTGGAGGGTGAATCAGAAGAAGTAGAAGAAGGAGAAGGAGAAGGTGAAGTCTGGAGGGTGAATCAGAAGAAGTAGAAGAAGGAGAAGGAGAAGGTGAAGTCTGGAGGGTGAATCAGAAGAAGTAGAAGAAGGAGAAGGAGAAGGTGAAGTCTGGAGGATGAATCAGAAGAAGTAGAAGAAGGAGAAGGAGAAGGTGAAGTCAGGAGGGGCAATCAGAAGAAGCAGAAGAAGGAGAAGGAGAAGGTGAAGTTAGGAGGGTGAATCAGAAGAAGCAGAAGAAGGAGAAGGAGAAGGTGAAGTCAGGGGGGTGAAGCAGAAAAAGTAGAAGAACGAGAAGGAGAAGGTGAAGTCAGGAAGGTGAAGCAGAAGAAGCAGAAGAAGGAGAAGGAGAAGGTGAAGTCAGGAGGGTGAAGCAGAAGAAGCAGAAGAAGGAGAAGAAGAAGGTGAAGTCTGGAGGGTGAAGCAGAAGAAGCAGAAGAAGGAGAAGGAGAAGGTGAAGTCTGGAGGGCGAAGCAGATGAAGTAGAAGAAGGAGAAGGAGAAGGTGAAGTCTGGAGGGTGAAGCAGAAGAAGCAGAAGAAGGAGAAGGAGAAGGTGAAGTCTGGAGGGTGAAGCAGAAGAAGCAGAAGAAGGAGAAGGAGAAGGTGAAGTCTGGAGGGTGAAGCAGAAGAAGCAGAAGAAGGAGAAGGAGAAGGTGAAGTCAGGAGGGTGAATCAGAAGAAGTAGAAGAAGGAGAAGGAGAAGGTGAAGTCTGGAGGTTGAATCAGAAGAAGTAGAAGAAGGAGAAGGAGAAGGTGAAGTCTGGAGGTTGAATCAGAAGAAGTAGAAGAAGGAGAAGGAGAAGGTGAAGTCTGGAGGGTGAATCAGAAGAAGCAGAAGAAGGAGAAGGAGAAGGTGAAGTCTGGAGGGAGAAGCAGAAGATGTAGAAGAAGGAGAAGGAGAAGGTGAAATCTGGAGGGTGAATAAGAAGAAGTAGAAGAAGGAGAAGGAGAAGATGAAGTCTGGAGGGTGAATCAGAAGAAGTAGAAGAAGGAGAAGCAGAAGGTGAAGTCTGGAGGGTGAATCAGAAGAAGCAGAAGAAGGAGAAGGAGAAGGTGGAGTCTGGAGGGTGAATCAGAAGAAGTAGAAGAAGGGGAAGGAGAAGGTGTAGTCTGGAGGGTGAATCAGAAGCAGTAGACGAAGGAGAAGGAGAAGGTGAAGTCTGGAGGGTGAATCAGAAAAAGCAGAAGAAGGAGAAGGAGAAGGTGAAGTCTGGAGGGTGAATCAGAAGATGTAGAAGAAGGAGAAGGAGAAGGGGAAGTCTGGAGGGTGAATCAGAAGAAGCAGAAGAAGGAGAAGGAGAAGGTGAAGTCTGGAGGGTGAATCTGAAGAAGCAGAAGAAGGAGAAGGAGAAGGTGAAGTCTGGAGGGTGAATCAGAAGAAGCAGAAGAAGGAGAAGAAGAAGGTGAAGTCTGGAGGGTGAATCAGAAGAAGCAGAAGAAGTAGAAGGAGAAGGTGAAGTCTGGAGGGTGAATCTGAAGAAGTAGAAGAAGGAGAAGGAGAAGGTGAAGTCTGGAGGGTGAATCAGAAGAAGCAGAAGAAGGAGAAGGAGAAGGTGAAGTCAGGAGGGTGAATCAGAAGAAGCAGAAGAAGGAGAAGGAGAAGGTGAAGACTGGAGGGTGAATCAGAAGAAGTAGAAGAAGCAGAAGGAGAAGGTGAAGTCTGGAGGGTGAATCAGAAGAAGTAGAAGAAGGAGAAGGAGATGGTGAGGTCTGGAGGGTGAATCAGAAGAAGCAGAAGAAGGAGAAGGAGAAGGTGAAGTCTGGAGGGTGAATCAGAAGAAGCAGAAGAAGGAGAAGGAGAAGGTGAAGACTGGAGGGTGAATCAGAAGAAGTAGAAGAAGGAGAAGGAGAAAATGAAGTCTGGAGGGTGAATCAGAAGAAGTCGAAGAAGGAGAAGGAGAAGGTGAGGTCTGGAGGGTGAATCAGAAGAAGCAGAAGAAGGAGAAGGAGAAGGTGAAGTCAGGAGGGTGAATCAGAAGAAGCAGAAGAAGGAGAAGGAGAAGGTGAAGTTAGGAGGGTGAATCAGAAGAAGCAGAAGAAGGAGAAGGAGAAGGTGAAGTCAAGGGGGTGAAGCAGAAGAAGTAGAAGAAGGAGAAGGAGAAGGTGAAGTCAGGAAGGTGAAGCAGAAGAAGCAGAAGAAGGAGAAGGAGAAGGTGAAGTCTGGCGGGCGCAGCAGAAGAAGCAGAAGAAGGTGAAGGAGAAGGTGAAGTCTGGAGTGTGAATCAGAAGAAGCAGAAGAAGGAGAAGGAGAAGATGAGGTCTTGAGGGTGAATCAGAATAAGTAGAAGAAGGAGAAGGAGAAGGTGAAGTCTGGAGGGTGAATCAGAAGAAGCAGAAGAAGGAGAAGGAGAAGGTGATGACTGGAGGGTGAAGCAGAAGAAGTAGAAGAAGGAGAAGGAGAAAATGAAGTCTGGAGGGTGAATCAGAAGAAGTCGAAGAAGGAGAAGGAGAAGGTGAGGTCTGGAGGGTGAATCAGAAGAAGCAGAAGAAGGAGAAGGAGAAGGTGAAGTCAGGAGGGTGAATCAGAAGAAGCAGAAGAAGGAGAAGGAGAAGGTGAAGTCTGGAGGGTGAATCACAAGAAGTAGAAGAAGGAGAAGGAGAAGGTGAAGTCTGGAGGGTGAATCAGAAGAAGCAGAAGAAGGAGAAGGAGAAGATGAGGTCTTGAGGGTGAATCAGAATAAGTAGAAGAAGGAGAAGGAGAAGGTGAAGTCTGGAGGGTGAATCAGAAGAAGCAGAAGAAGGAGAAGGAGAAGGTGAAGTCTGGAGAGTGAATCAGAAGAAGCAGAAGAAGGAGAAGGAGAAGGTGAAGTCTGGAGGATGAATCAGAAGAAGTAGAAGAAGGAGAAGGAGAAGGTGAAGTCATGAGGGTGAAGCAGAAGAAGTAGAAGAAGGAGAAGGAGAAGGTGAAGTCATGAGGGTGAAGCAGAAGAAGTAGAAGAAGGAGAAGGAGAAGGTGAAGTCATGAGGGTGAATCAGAAGAAGTAGAAGAAGGAGAAGGAGAAGGTGAAGTCAGGAGGGTGAATCAGAAGAAGCAGAAGAAGGAGAAGGAGAAGGTGAAGTCTGGAGTGTGAATCAGAAGAATCAGAAGAAGGAGAAGGAGAAGGTGAAGTCTGGAGGGTGAATCAGAAGAAGCAGAAGAAAGAGAAGGAGAAGGTGAAGTCTAGAGGGTGAAGCAGTAGAAGCAGAAGAAGGAGAAGTAGAAGGTGAAGACTGGAGGGTGAATCAGAAGAAGTAGAAGAAGGAGAAGGAGAAGGTGAAGTCTGGAGGGTGAATCAGAAGAAGTAGAAGAAGGAGAAGGAGAAGGTGAAGTCTGGAGGGTGAATCAGAAGAAGTAGAAGAAGGAGAAGGAGAAGGTGAAGTCTGGAGGATGAATCAGAAGAAGTAGAAGAAGGAGAAGGAGAAGGTGAAGTCAGGAGGGTCAATCAGAAGAAGCAGAAGAAGGAGAAGGAGAAGGTGAAGTTAGGAGGGTGAATCAGAAGAAGCAGAAGAAGGAGAAGGAGAAGGAGAAGTCAGGGGGGTGAAGCAGAAAAAGTAGAAGAAGGAGAAGGAGAAGGTGAAGTCAGGAAGGTGAAGCAGAAGAAGCAGAAGAAGGAGAAGGAGAAGGTGAAGTCTGTCGGGCGCATCAGAAGAAGCAGAAGAAGGAGAAGGAGAAGGTGAAGTCTGGAGGGTGAAGCAGAAGAAGCAGAAGAAGGAGAAGGAGAAGGTGAAGTCTGGAGGGTGAATCAGAAGAAGTAGAAGAAGGAGAAGGAGAAGGTGAAGTCAGGAGGGTGAAGCAGAAGAAGCAGAAGAAGGAGAAGAAGAAGGTGAAGTCTGGAGGGTGAAGCAGAAGAAGCAGAAGAAGGAGAAGGAGAAGGTGAAGTCTGGAGGGCGAAGCAGATGAAGTAGAAGAAGGAGAAGGAGAAGGTGAAGTCTGGAGGGTGAAGCAGAAGAAGCAGAAGAAGGAGAAGGAGAAGGTGAAGTCTGGAGGGTGAATCAGAAGAAGTAGAAGAAGGAGAAGGAGAAGGTGAAGTCAGGAGGGTGAAGCAGAAGAAGCAGAAGAAGGAGAAGGAGAAGGTGAAGTCTGGAGGGTGAAGCAGAAGAAGCAGAAGAAGGAGAAGGAGAAGGTGAAGTCTGGAGGGTGAAGCAGAAGAAGCAGAAGAAGGAGAAGGAGAAGGTGAAGTCAGGAGGGTGAATCAGAAGAAGTAGAAGAAGGAGAAGGAGAAGGTGAAGTCTGGAGGTTGAATCAGAAGAAGTAGAAGAAGGAGAAGGAGAAGGTGAAGTCTGGAGGTTGAATCAGAAGAAGTAGAAGAAGGAGAAGGAGAAGGTGAAGTCTGGAGGGTGAATCAGAAGAAGCAGAAGAAGGAGAAGGAGAAGGTGAAGTGTGGAGGGAGAAGCAGAAGATGTAGAAGAAGGAGAAGGAGAAGGTGAAATCTGGAGGGTGAATAAGAAGAAGTAGAAGAAGGAGAAGGAGAAGATGAAGTCTGGAGGGTGAATCAGAAGAAGTAGAAGAAGGAGAAGCAGAAGGTGAAGTCTGGAGGGTGAATCAGAAGAAGTAGAAGAAGGGGAAGGAGAAGGTGGAGTCTGGAGGGTGAATCAGAAGCAGTAGACGAAGGAGAAGGAGAAGGTGAAGTCTGGAGGGTGAATCAGAAAAAGCAGAAGAAGGAGAAGGAGAAGGTGAAGTCTGGAGGGTGAATCAGAAGAAGTAGAAGAAGGAGAAGGAGAAGGGGAAGTCTGGAGGGTGAATCAGAAGAAGCAGAAGAAGGAGAAGGAGAAGGTGAAGTCTGGAGGGTGAATCTGAAGAAGCAGAAGAAGGAGAAGGAGAAGGTGAAGTCTGGAGGGTGAATCAGAAGAAGCAGAAGAAGGAGAAGAAGAAGGTGAAGTCTGGAGGGTGAATCAGAAGAAGCAGAAGAAGTAAAAGGAGAAGGTGAAGTCTGGAGGGTGAATCAGAAGAAGTAGAAGAAGGAGAAGGAGAAGGTGAAGTCTGGAGGGTGAATTAGAAGAAGCAGAAGAAGGAGAAGGAGAAGGTGAAGTCAGGAGGGTGAATCAGAAGAAGCAGAAGAAGGAGAAGGAGAAGGTGAAGACTGGAGGGTGAATCAGAAGAAGTAGAAGAAGCAGAAGGAGAAGGTGAAGTCTGGAGGGTGAATCAGAAGAAGTAGAAGAAGGATAAGGAGATGGTGAGGTCTGGAGGGTGAATCAGAAGAAGCAGAAGAAGGAGAAGGAGAAGGTGAAGTCTGGAGGGTTAATCAGAAGAAGCAGAAGAAGGAGAAGGAGAAGGTGAAGACTGGAGGGTGAATCAGAAGAAGTAGAAGAAGGAGAAGGAGAAAATGAAGTCTGGAGGGTGAATCAGAAGAAGTCGAAGAAGGAGAAGGAGAAGGTGAGGTCTGGAGGGTGAATCAGAAGAAGCAGAAGAAGGAGAAGGAGAAGGTGAAGTCAGGAGGGTGAATCAGAAGAAGCAGAAGAAGGAGAAGGAGAAGGTGAAGTTAGGAGGGTGAATCAGAAGAAGCAGAAGAAGGAGAAGGAGAAGGTGAAGTCAAGGGGGTGAAGCAGAAGAAGTAGAAGAAGGAGAAGGAGAAGGGGAAGTCAGGAAGGTGAAGCAGAAGAAGCAGAAGAAGGAGAAGGAGAAGGTGAAGTCTGGCGGGCGCAGCAGAAGAAGCAGAAGAAGGAGAAGGAGAAGGTGAAGTCTGGAGGGTGAAGCAGAAGAAGCAGAAGAAGGAGAAGGAGAAGGTGAAGTCTGGAGGGTGAATCAGAAGAATTAGAAGAAGGAGAAGGAGAAGGTGAAGTCAGGAGGGTGAAGCAGAAGAAGCAGAAGAAGGAGAAGGAGAAGGTGAAGTCTGGAGGGTGAAGCAGAAGAAGCAGAAGAAGGAGAAGGAGAAGGTGAAGTCTGGAGGGCGAAGCAGAAGAAGTTGAATGAGGAGAAGGAGAAGGTGAAGTCTGGAGGGTGAAGCAGAAGAAGCAGAAGAAGGAGAAGGAGAAGGTGAAGTCTGGAGGGTGAAGCAGAAGAAGCAGAAGAAGGAGAAGGAGAAGGTGAAGTCAGGAGGGTGAATCAGAAGAAGTAGAAGAAGGAGAAGGAGAAGGTGAAGTCTGGAGGGTGAATCAGAAGAAGTAGAAGAAGGAGAAGGAGAAGGTGAAGTCTGTAGGGTGAATCAGAAGAAGTAGAAGAAGGAGAAGGAGAAGGTGTAGTCTGGAGTGTGAATCAGAAGAAGTAGAAGAAGGAGAAGGTGTAGTCTGGAGGGTGAATCAGAAGAAGTAGACGAAGGAGAAGGAGAAGGTGAAGTCTGGAGGGTGAATCAGAAAAAGCAGAAGAAGGAGAAGGAGAAGGTGAAGTCTGGAGGGTGAATCAGAAGAAGTAGAAGAAGGAGAAGAAGAAGGTGAAGTCTGGAGGGCGAATCAGAAGAAGTAGAAGAAGGAGAAGGAGAAGGTGAAGTCAGGAGGGAGAAGCAGAAGAAGCAGAAGAAGGAGAAGGAGAAGGTGAAGTCTGGAGGGTGAATCAGAAGAAGCAGAAGAAGGAGAAGGAGAAGATGAAGTCTGGAGGGTGAATCAGAAGAATTGGAAGAAGGAGAAGGAGAAGGTGAGGTCTGGAGGGTGAATCAGAAGAAGCAGAAGAAGGAGAAGGAGAAGGTGAAGTCTGAAGGGTGAATCAGAAGAAGCAGAAGAAGGAGAAGGAGAAGGTGAAGTATGGAGGGTGAATCAGAAGAAGCAGAAGAAGGAGAAGGAGAAGGTGAAGTCTGGAGGGTGAATCAGAAGAAGCAGAAGAAGGAGAAGGAGAAGGTGAAGTCTGGAGGGTGAATCAGAAGAAGTAGAAGAAGGAGAAGGAGAAGGCTGGAGGGTGAATCAGAAGAAGTAGAAGAAGGAGAAGGAGAAGGTGAAGTCTGGAGGGTGAATCAGAAGAAGCAGAAGAAGGAGAAGGAGAAGGTGAAGTCTGGAGGGTGAATCAGTAGAAGCAGAAGAAGGAGAAGGAGAAGGTGAAGTCTGGAGGGTGAATCAGAAGAAGCAGAAGAAGGAGAAGGAGAAGGTGAAGTCTGGAGGGTGAATCAGAAGAAGCAGAAGAAGTAGAAGGAGAAGATGAAGTCTGGAGGGTGAATCAGAAGAAGTAGAAGAAGGAGAAGCAGAAGGTGAAGTCTGGAGGGTGAATCTGAAGAAACAGAAGAAGGAGAAGGAGAAGGTGAAGTCAGGAGGGTGAATCAGAAGAAGCAGAAGAAGGAGAAGGAGAAGGTGAAATCTGGAGGGTGAATCAGAAGAAGCAGAAGAAGGAGAAGGAGAAGGTGAAGACTGGAGGTTGAATCAGAAGAAGTAGAAGAAGGAGAAGGAGAAGGTGAAGTCTGGAGGGTGAATCAGAAGAAGTAGAAGAAGGAGAAGGAGAAGGCGAAGTCTGGAGGGTGAATCAGAAGAAGCAGAAGAAGGAGAAGGAGAAGGTGAAGTCTGGAGGGTGAATCAGAAGAAGCAGAAGAAGGAGAAGGAGAAGATGAAGTCTGGAGGGTGAATCAGAAGAATTAGAAGAAGGAGAAGGAGAAGGTGAGGTCTGGAGGTTGAATCAGTAGAAGCAGAAGAAGGAGAAGGAGAAGGTGAAGTCTGAAGGGTGAATCAGAAGAAGCAGAAGAAGGAGAAGGAGAAGGTGAAGTCTGGAGGGTGTATCAGAAGAAGCAGAAGAAGTAGAAGGAGAAGGTGAAGTCTGGAGGGTGAATCAGAAGAAGCAGAAGAAGGAGAAGGAGAAGGTGAAGTCTGGAGGGTGAATCAGAAGAAGTAGAAGAAGGAGAAGGAGAAGGTGAAGTCTGGAGGGTGAATCAGAAGAAGCAGAAGAAGGAGAAGGAGAAGATGAGGTCTTGAGGGTGAATCAGAATAAGTAGAAGAAGGAGAAGGAGAAGGTGAAGTCTGGAGGGTGAATCAGAAGAAGCAGAAGAAGGAGAAGGAGAAGGTGAAGTCTGGAGAGTGAATCAGAAGAAGCAGAAGAAGGAGAAGGAGAAGGTGAAGTCTGGAGGGTGAATCAGAAGAAGCAGAATAAGGAGAAGGAGAAGGTGAAGTCTGGAGGGTGAATCAGAAGAAGCAGAATAAGGAGAAGGAGAAGGTGAAGTCTGGAGGGTGAATCAGAAGAAGCAGGAGAAGGAGAAGGAGAAGGTGAAGTCTGGAGGGTGAAGCAGAAGAAGTAGAAGAAGGAGAAGGAGAAGGTGAAGTCATGAGGGTGAAGCAGAAGAAGTAGAAGAAGGAGAAGGAGAAGGTGAAGTCATGAGGGTGAATCAGAAGAAGTAGAAGAAGGAGAAGGAGAAGGTGAAGTCAGGAGGGTGAATCAGAAGAAGCAGAAGAAGGAGAAGGAGAAGGTGAAGTCTGGAGTGTGAATCAGAAGAATCAGAAGAAGGAGAAGGAGAAGGTGAAGTCTGGAGGGTGAATCAGAAGAAGCAGAAGAAAGAGAAGGAGAAGGTGGAGTCTAGAGGGTGAAGCAGAAGAAGCAGAAGAAGGAGAAGTAGAAGGTGAAGACTGGAGGGTGAATCAGAAGAAGTAGAAGAAGGAGAAGGAGAAGGTGAAGTCTGGAGGGTGAATCAGAAGAAGTAGAAGAAGGGGAAGGAGAAGGTGAAGTCTGGAGGGTGAAGCAGAAGAAGCAGAAGAAGGAGAAGGAGAAGGTGAAGTCAGGAGGGTGAATCAGAAGAAGTAGAAGAAGGAGAAGGAGAAGGTGAAGTCTGGAGGGTGAATCAGAAGAAGTAGATGAAGGAGAAGGAGAAGGTGAAGTCTGGAGGGTGAATCAGAAAAAGCAGAAGAAGGAGAAGGAGAAGGTGAAGTCTGGAGGGTGAATCAGAAGAAGTAGAAGAAGGAGAAGGAGAAGGTGAAGTCTGGAGGGCGAATCAGAAGAAGTAGAAGAAGGAGAAGGAGAAGGTGAAGTCAGGAGGGAGAAGCAGAAGAAGCAGAAGAAGGAGAAGGAGAAGGTGAAGTCTGGAGGGTGAATCAGAAGAAGCAGAAGAAGGAGAAGGAGAAGATGAAGTCTGGAGGGTGAATCAGAAGAATTGGAAGAAGGAGAAGGAGAAGGTGAGGTCTGGAGGGTGAATCAGAAGAAGCAGAAGAAGGAGAAGGAGAAGGTGAAGTCTGAAGGGTGAATCAGAAGAAGCAGTAGAAGGAGAAGGAGAAGGTGAAGTATGGAGGGTGAATCAGAAGAAGCAGAAGAAGGAGAAGGAGAAGGTGAAGTCTGGAGGGTGAATCAGAAGAAGCAGAAGAAGGAGAAGGAGAAGGTGAAGTCTGGAGGGTGAATCAGAAGAAGTAGAAGAAGGAGAAGGAGAAGTCTGGAGGGTGAATCAGAAGAAGTAGAAGAAGGAGAAGGAGAAGGTGAAGTCTGGAGGGTGAATCAGAAGAAGCAGAAGAAGGAGAAGGAGAAGGTGAAGTCTGGAGGGTGAATCAGTAGAAGCTGAAGAAGGAGAAGGAGAAGGTGAAGTCTGGAGGGTGAATCAGAAGAAGCAGAAGAAGGAGAAGGAGAAGGTGAAGTCTGGAGGGTGAATCAGAAGATGCAGAAGAAGTAGAAGGAGAAGATGAAGTCTGGAGGGTGAATCAGAAGAAGTAGAAGAAGGAGAAGGAGAAGGTGAAGTCTGGAGGGTGAATCTGAAGAAACAGAAGAAGGAGAAGGAGAAGGTGAAGTCAGGAGGGTGAATCAGAAGAAGCAGAAGAAGGAGAAGGAGAAGGTGAAATCTGGAGGATGAATCAGAAGAAGCAGAAGAAGGAGAAGGAGAAGGTGAAGACTGGAGGTTGAATCAGAAGAAGTAGAAGAAGGAGAAGGAGAAGGTGAAGTCTGGAGGGTGAATCAGAAGAAGTAGAAGAAGGAGAAGGAGAAGGCGAAGTCTGGAGGGTGAATCAGAAGAAGCAGAAGAAGGAGAAGGAGAAGGTGAAGTCTGGAGGGTGAATCAGAAGAAGCAGAAGAAGGAGAAGGAGAAGACGAAGTCTGGAGGGTGAATCAGAAGAATTAGAAGAAGGAGAAGGAGAAGGTGAGGTCTGGAGGTTGAATCAGTAGAAGCAGAAGAAGGAGAAGGAGAATGTGAAGTCTGAAGGGTGAATCAGAAGAAGCAGAAGAAGGAGAAGGAGAAGGTGAAGTCTGGAGCGTGTATCAGAAGAAGCAGAAGAAGGAGAAGGAGAAGGTGAAGTCTGGAGGGTGAATCAGAAGAAGCAGAAGAAGGAGAAGGAGAAGGTGAAGTCTGGAGGGTGAATCACAAGAAGTAGAAGAAGGAGAAGGAGAAGGTGAAGTCTGGAGGGTGAATCAGAAGAAGCAGAAGAAGGAGAAGGAGAAGATGAGGTCTTGAGGGTGAATCAGAATAAGTAGAAGAAGGAGAAGGAGAAGGTGAAGTCTGGAGGGTGAATCAGAAGAAGCAGAAGAAGGAGAAGGAGAAGGTGAAGTCTGGAGAGTGAATCAGAAGAAGCAGAAGAAGGAGAAGGAGAAGGTGAAGTCTGGAGGGTGAATCAGAAGAAGCAGAATAAGGAGAAGGAGAAGGTGAAGTCTGGAGGGTGAATCAGAAGAAGCAGAATAAGGAGAAGGAGAAGGTGAAGTCTGGAGGGTGAATCAGAAGAAGCAGAAGGAGAAGGAGAAGGTGAAGTCTGGAGGGTGAAGCAGAAGAAGTAGAAGAAGGAGAAGGAGAAGGTGAAGTCATGAGGGTGAAGCAGAAGAAGTAGAAGAAGGAGAAGGAGAAGGTGAAGTCATGAGGGTGAATCAGAAGAAGTAGAAGAAGGAGAAGGAGAAGGTGAAGTCAGGAGGGTGAATCAGAAGAAGCAGAAGAAGGAGAAGGAGAAGGTGAAGTCTGGAGTGTGAATCAGAAGAATCAGAAGAAGGAGAAGGAGAAGGTGAAGTCTGGAGGGTGAATCAGAAGAAGCAGAAGAAAGGGAAGGAGAAGGTGAAGTCTAGAGGGTGAAGCAGAAGAAGCAGAAGAAGGAGAAGTAGAAGGTTAAGACTGGAGGGTGAATTAGAAGAAGTAGAAGAAGGAGAAGGAGAAGGTGAAGTCTGGAGGGTGAATCAGAAGAAGTAGAAGAAGGAGAAGGAGAAGGTGAAGTCTGGAGGGTGAATCAGAAGAAGTAGAAGAAGGAGAAGGAGAAGGTGAAGTCTGGAGGATGAATCAGAAGAAGTAGAAGAAGGAGAAGGAGAAGCTGAAGTCAGGAGGGTCAATCAGAAGAAGCAGAAGAAGGAGAAGGAGAAGGTGAAGTTAGGAGGGTGAATCAGAAGAAGCAGAAGAAGGAGAAGGAGAAGGTGAAGTCTGGAGGGTGAAGCAGAAGAAGCAGAAGAAGGAGAAGGAGAAGGTGAAGTCTGGAGGGTGAAGCAGAAGAAGCAGAATAAGGAGAAGGAGAAGGTGAAGTCAGGAGGGTGAATCAGAAGAAGTAGAAGAAGGAGAAGGAGAAGGTGAAGTCAGGAGGGTGAAGCAGAAGAAGCAGAAGAAGGAGAAGGAGAAGGTGAAGTCTGGAGGGTGAAGCAGAAGAAGCAGAAGAAGGAGAAGGAGAAGGTGAAGTCTGGAGGGTGAAGCAGAAGAAGCAGAAGAAGGAGAAGGAGAAGGTGAAGTCAGGAGGGTGAATCAGAAGAAGTAGAAGAAGGAGAAGGAGAAGGTGAAGTCTGGAGGTTGAATCAGAAGAAGTAGAAGAAGGAGAAGGAGAAGGTGAAGTCTGGAGGTTGAATCAGAAGAAGTAGAAGAAGGAGAAGGAGAAGGTGAAGTCTGGAGGGTGAATCAGAAGAAGCAGAAGAAGTAGAAGGAGAAGGTGAAGTCTGGAGGGTGAATCAGAAGAAGTAGAAGAAGGAGAAGGAGAAGGTGAAGTCTGGAGGGTGAATCAGAAGAAGCAGAAGAAGGAGAAGGAGAAGGTGAAGTCAGGAGGGTGAATCAGAAGAAGCAGAAGAAGCAGAAGGAGAAGGTGAAGACTGGAGGGTGAATCAGAAGAAGTAGAAGAAGCAGAAGGAGAAGGTGAAGTCTGGAGGGTGAATCAGAAGAAGTAGAAGAAGGAGAAGGAGATGGTGAGGTCTGGAGGTTGAATCAGAAGAAGCAGAGGAAGGAGAAGGAGAAGATGAAGTCTGGAGGGTGAATCAGAAGAAGTCGAAGAAGGAGAAGGAGAAGGTGAGGTCTGGAGGGTGAATCAGAAGAAGCAGAAGAAGGAGAAGGAGAAGGTGAAGTCAGGAGGGTGAATCAGAAGAAGCAGAAGAAGGAGAAGGAGAAGGTGAAGTTAGGAGGGTGAATCAGAAGAAGCAGAAGAAGGAGAAGGAGAAGGTGAAGTCAAGGGGGTGAAGCAGAAGAAGTAGAAGAAGGAGAAGGAGAAGGTGAAGTCAGGAAGGTGAAGCAGAAGAAGCAGAAGAAGGAGAAGGAGAAGGTGAAGTCTGGCGGGCGCAGCAGAAGAAGCAGAAGAAGGAGAAGGAGAAGGTGAAGTCTGGAGGGTGAAGCAGAAGAAGCAGAAGAAGGAGAAGGAGAAGGTGAAGTCTGGAGGGTGAATCAGAAGAAGTAGAAGAAGGAGAAGGAGAAGGTGAAGTCAGGAGGGTGAAGCAGAAGAAGCAGAAGAAGGAGAAGGAGAAGGTGAAGTCTGGAGGGTGAAGCAGAAGAAGCAGAAGAAGGAGAAGGAGAAGGTGAAGTCTGGAGGGCGAAGCAGAAGAAGTAGAAGAAGGAGAAGGAGAAGGTGAAGTCTGGAGGGTGAAGCAGAAGAAGCAGAAGAAGGAGAAGTAGAAGGTGAAGTCTGGAGGGTGAAGCAGAAGAAGCAGAAGAAGGAGAAGGAGAAGGTGAAGTCAGGAGGGTGAATCAGAAGAAGTAGAAGAAGGAGAAGAAGAAGGTGAAGTCTGGAGGGTGAATCAGACGAAGTAGAAGAAGGAGAAGGAGAAGGTGAAGGCTGTAGGGTGAATCAGAAGAAGTAGAAGAAGGAGAAGGAGAAGGTGTAGTCTGGAGGGTGAATCAGAAGAAGTAGAAGAAGGAGAAGGAGAAGGTGTAGTCTGGAGAGTGAATCAGAAGAAGTAGACGAAGGAGAAGGAGAAGGTGAAGTCTGGAGGGTGAATCAGAAAAAGCAGAAGAAGGAGAAGGAGAAGGTGAAGTCTGGAGGGTAAATCAGAAGAAGTAGAAGAAGGAGAAGGAGAAGGTGAAGTCTGGAGGGTGAATCAGAAGAAGCAGAAGAAGGAGAAGGAGAAGGTGAAGTCTGGAGGGTGAATCTGAAGAAGCAGAAGAAGGAGAAGGAGAAGGTGAAGTCTGGAGGGTGAATCAGAAGAAGCAGAAGAAGGAGAAGGAGAAGGTGAAGTCTGGAGGGTGAATCAGAAGAAGCAGAGGAAGTAGAAGGAGAAGGTGAAGTCTGGAGGGTGAATCAGAAGAAGTAGAAGAAGGAGAAGGAGAAGGTGAAGTCTGGAGGGTGAATCAGAAGAAGCAGAAGAAGGAGAAGGAGAAGGTGAAGTCAGGAGGGTGAATCAGAAGAAGCAGAAGAAGGAGAAGGAGAAGGTGAAGTCTGGAGGGTGAATCAGAAGAAGAAGAAGAAGGAGAAGGAGAAGGTGAAGACTGGAGGGTGAATCAGAAGAAGTAGAAGAGGCAGAAGGAGAAGGTGAAGTCTGGAGGGTGAATCAGAAGAAGTAGAAGAAGGAGAAGGAGATGGTGAGGTCTGGAGGGTGAATCAGAAGAAGCAGAAGAAGGAGAAGGAGAAGGTGAAGTCTGGAGGGTGAATCAGAAGAAGCAGAAGAAGGAGAAGGAGAAGATGAAGTATGGAGGGTGAAATAGAAGAAGTAGAAGAAGGAGAAGGAGAAGGTGAGGTCTGGAGGGTGAATCAGAAGAAGCAGAAGAAGGAGAAGGAGAAGGTGAAGTCTGGAGGGTGAATCAGAAGAAGCAGAAGAAGGAGAAGGAGAAGGTGAAGTCTGGAGGGTGAATCAGAAGAAACAGAAGAAGGAGAAGGAGAAGGTGAAGTCAGGAGGGTGAATCAGAAGAGGCAGAAGAAGGAGAAGGCGAAGGTGAAGTTAGGAGGGTGAATCAGAAGAAGTAGAAGAAGGAGAAGGAGAAGGTGAAGTCAGGAGGGTGAAGCAGAAGAAGCAGAAGAAGGAGAAGGAGAAGGTGAAGTCTGGAGGGTGAAGCATAAGAAGCAGAAGAAGGAGAAGGAGAAGGTGAAGTCTGGAGGGTGAATCAGAAGAAGTAGAAGAAGGAGAAGGAGAAGGTGAAGTCAGGAGGGAGAAGCAGAAGAAGTAGAAGAAGGAGAAGGAGAAGGTGAAGTCTGGAGGGTGAATCAGAAGAAGCAGAAGAAGGAGAAGGAGAAGATGAAGTCTGGAGGGTGAATCAGAAGAATTAGAAGAAGGAGAAGGAGAAGGTGAGGTCTGGAGGGTGAATCAGAAGAAGCAGAAGAAGGAGAAGGAGAAGGTGAAGTCTGAAGGGTGAATCAGAAGAAGCAGAAGAAGGAGAAGGAGAAGGTGAAGTATGGAGGGTGAATCAGAAGAAGCAGAAGAAGGAGAAGGAGAAGATGAAGTCTGGAGGGTGAATCAGAAGAAGCAGAAGAAGGAGAAGGAGAAGGTGAAGTCTGGAGGGTGAATCAGAAGAAGTAGAAGAAGGAGAAGGAGAAGGTGAAGTCTGGAGGGTGAATCAGAAGAAGCAGAAGAAGGAGAAGGAGAAGGTGAAGTCTGGAGGGTGAATCAGCAGAAGCAGAAGAAGGAGAAGGAGAAGGTGAAGTCTGGAGGGTGAATCAGAAGAAGCAGAAGAAGGAGAAGGAGAAGGTGAAGTCTGGAGGGTGAATCAGAAGAAGCAGAAGAAGTAGAAGGAGAAGGTGAAGTCTGGAGGGTGAATCAGAAGAAGTAGAAGAAGGAGAAGGAGAAGGTGAAGTCTGGAGGGTGAATCTGAAGAAGCAGAAGAAGGAGAAGGAGAAGGTGAAGTCAGGAGGGTGAATCAGAAGAAGCAGAAGAAGGAGAAGGAGAAGGTGAAGTCTGGAGGGTGAATCAGAAGAAGCAGAAGAAGGAGAAGGAGAAGGTGAAGACTGGAGGTTGAATCAGAAGAAGTAGAAGAAGGAGAAGGAGAAGGTGAAGTCTGGAGGGTGAATCAGAAGAAGTAGAAGAAGGAGAAGGAGAAGGCGAAGTCTGGAGGGTGAATCAGAAGAAGCAGACGAAGGAGAAGGAGAAGGTGAAGTCTGGAGGGTGAATCAGAAGAAGCAGAAGAAGGAGAAGGAGAAGATGAAGTCTGGGGGGTGAATCAGAAGAATTAGAAGAAGGAGAAGGAGAAGTTGAGGTCTGGAGGGTGAATCAGAAGAAGCAGAAGAAGGAGAAGGAGAAGGTGAAGTCTGAAGGGTGAACCAGAAGAAGCAGAAGAAGGAGAAGAAGAAGGTGAAGTCTGGAGGGTGTATCAGAAGAAGCAGAAGAAGGAGAAGGAGAAGGTGAAGTCTGGAGGGTGAATCAGAAGAAGCAGAAGAAGGAGAAGGAGAAGGTGAAGTCTGGAGGGTGAATCAGAAGAAGTAGAAGAAGGAGAAGGAGAAGGTGAAGTCTGGAGGGTGAATCAGAAGAAGTAGAACAAGGAGAAGGAGAAGTTGAAGTCTGGAGGGTGAATCAGAAGAAGCAGAAGAAGGAGAAGGTGAAGTCTGGAGGGTGAATCAGAAGAAGCAGAAGAAGGAGAAGGAGAAGATGAAGTCTGGAGGGTGAATCAGAATAAGTAGAAGAAGGTGAAGGAGAAGGTGAAGTCTGGAGGGTGAATCAGAAGAAGCAGAAGAAGGGGAAGGAGAAGGTGAAGTCTGAAGAGTGAATCAGAAGAAGCAGAAGAAGGAGAAGGAGAAGGTGAAGTCTGGAGGGTGAATCAGAAGAAGCAGAATAAGGAGAAGGAGAAGGTGAAGTCTGGAGGGTGAATCAGAAGAAGGAGAAGAAGGAGAAGGAGAAGGTGAAGTCTGGAGGGTGAATCAGAAGAAGTAGAATAAGGAGAAGGAGAAGGTGAAGTCTGGAGGGTGAAGCAGAAGAAGTAGAAGAAGGAGAAGGAGAAGGTGAAGTCATGAGGGTGAATCAGAAGAAGTAGAAGAAGGAGAAGGAGAAGGTGAAGTCAGGAGGGTGAATCAGAAGAAGCAGAAGAAGGAGAAGGAGAAGGTGAAGTCTGGAGGGTGAATCAGAAGAAGCAGAAGAAGTAGAAGGAGAAGGTGAAGACTGGAGGTTGAATCAGAAGAAGTAGAAGAAGGAGAAGGAGAAGGTGAAGTCTGGAGGGTGAATCAGAAGAAGTAGAAGAAGGAGAAGGAGAAGGCGAAGTCTGGAGGGTGAATCAGAAGAAGCAGAAGAAGGAGAAGGAGAAGGTGAAGTCTGGAGGGTGAATCAGAAGAAGCAGAAGAAGGAGAAGGAGAAGGTGAAGTCTGGAGAGTGAATCAGAAGAAGCAGAAGAAGGAGAAGGAGAAGGTGAAGTCTGGAGGGTGAATCAGAAGAAGCAGAATAAGGAGAAGGAGAAGGTGAAGTCTGGAGGGTGAATCAGAAGAAGCAGAATAAGGAGAAGGAGAAGGTGAAGTCTGGAGGGTGAATCAGAAGAAGCAGAAGGAGAAGGAGAAGGTGAAGTCTGGAGGGTGAAGCAGAAGAAGTAGAAGAAGGAGAAGGAGAAGGTGAAGTCATGAGGGTGAAGCAGAAGAAGTAGAAGAAGGAGAAGGAGAAGGTGAAGTCATGAGGGTGAATCAGAAGAAGTAGAAGAAGGAGAAGGAGAAGGTGAAGTCAGGAGGGTGAATCAGAAGAAGCAGAAGAAGGAGAAGGAGAAGGTGAAGTCTGGAGTGTGAATCAGAAGAATCAGAAGAAGGAGAAGGAGAAGGTGAAGTCTGGAGGGTGAATCAGAAGAAGCAGAAGAAAGAGAAGGAGAAGGTGAAGTCTAGAGGGTGAAGCAGAAGAAGCAGAAGAAGGAGAAGTAGAAGGTTAAGACTGGAGGGTGAATTAGAAGAAGTAGAAGAAGGAGAAGGAGAAGGTGAAGTCTGGAGGGTGAATCAGAAGAAGTAGAAGAAGGAGAAGGAGAAGGTGAAGTCTGGAGGGTGAATCAGAAGAAGTAGAAGAAGGAGAAGGAGAAGGTGAAGTCTGGAGGATGAATCAGAAGAAGTAGAAGAAGGAGAAGGAGAAGCTGAAGTCAGGAGGGTCAATCAGAAGAAGCAGAAGAAGGAGAAGGAGAAGGTGAAGTTAGGAGGGTGAATCAGAAGAAGCAGAAGAAGGAGAAGGAGAAGGTGAAGTCTGGAGGGTGAAGCAGAAGAAGCAGAAGAAGGAGAAGGAGAAGGTGAAGTCTGGAGGGTGAAGCAGAAGAAGCAGAATAAGGAGAAGGAGAAGGTGAAGTCAGGAGGGTGAATCAGAAGAAGTAGAAGAAGGAGAAGGAGAAGGTGAAGTCAGGAGGGTGAAGCAGAAGAAGCAGAAGAAGGAGAAGGAGAAGGTGAAGTCTGGAGGGTGAAGCAGAAGAAGCAGAAGAAGGAGAAGGAGAAGGTGAAGTCTGGAGGGTGAAGCAGAAGAAGCAGAAGAAGGAGAAGGAGAAGGTGAAGTCAGGAGGGTGAATCAGAAGAAGTAGAAGAAGGAGAAGGAGAAGGTGAAGTCTGGAGGTTGAATCAGAAGAAGTAGAAGAAGGAGAAGGAGAAGGTGAAGTCTGGAGGTTGAATCAGAAGAAGTAGAAGAAGGAGAAGGAGAAGGTGAAGTCTGGAGGGTGAATCAGAAGAAGCAGAAGAAGGAGAAGGAGAAGGTGAAGTCTGGAGGGAGAAGCAGAAGATGTAGAAGAAGGAGAAGGAGAAGGTGAAATCTGGAGGGTGAATAAGAAGAAGTAGAAGAAGGAGAAGGAGAAGGTGAAGTCTGGAGGGTGAATCAGAAGAAGTAGAAGAATGAGAAGCAGAAGGTGAAGTCTGGATGGTGAATCAGAAGTAGAAGAAGAAGGAGAAGGAGAAGGTGGAGTCTGGAGGGTGAATCAGAAGAAGTAGAAGAAGGAGAAGGAGAAGGTGTAGTCTGGAGGGTGAATCAGAAGCAGTAGACGAAGGAGAAGGAGAAGGTGAAGTCTGGAGGGTGAATCAGAAAAAGCAGAAGAAGGAGAAGGAGAAGGTGAAGTCTGGAGGGTGAATCAGCAGAAGTAGAAGAAGGAGAAGGAGAAGGGGAAGTCTGGAGGGTGAATCAGAAGAAGCAGAAGAAGGAGAAGGAGAAGGAGAAGTCTGGAGGGTGAATCTGAAGAAGCAGAAGAAGGAGAAGGAGAAGGTGAAGTCTGGAGGGTGAATCAGAAGAAGCAGAAGAAGGAGAAGAAGAAGGTGAAGTCTGGAGGGTGAATCAGAAGAAGCAGAAGAAGTAGAAGGAGAAGGTGAAGTCTGGAGGGTGAATCAGAAGAAGTAGAAGAAGGAGAAGGAGAAGGTGAAGTCTGGAGGGTGAATCAGAAGAAGCAGAAGAAGGAGAAGGAGAAGGTGAAGTCAGGAGGGTGAATCAGAAGAAGCAGAAGAAGGAGAAGGAGAAGGTGAAGACTGGAGGGTGAATCAGAAGAAGTAGAAGAAGCAGAAGGAGAAGGTGAAGTCTGGAGGGTGAATCAGAAGAAGTAGAAGAAGGAGAAGGAGATGGTGAGGTCTGGAGGGTGAATCAGAAGAAGCAGAGGAAGGAGAAGGAGAAGATGAAGTCTGGAGGGTGAATCAGAAGAAGTCGAAGAAGGAGAAGGAGAAGGTGAGGTCTGGAGGGTGAATCAGAAGAAGCAGGAGAAGGAGAAGGAGAAGGTGAAGTCAGGAGGGTGAATCAGAAGAAGCAGAAGAAGGAGAAGGAGAAGGTGAAGTTAGGAGGGTGAATCAGAAGAAGCAGAAGAAGGAGAAGGAGAAGGTGAAGTCAAGGGGGTGAAGCAGAAGAAGTAGAAGAAGGAGAAGGAGAAGGTGAAGTCAGGAAGGTGAAGCAGAAGAAGCAGAAGAAGGAGAAGGAGAAGGTGAAGTCTGGCGGGCGCAGCAGAAGAAGCAGAAGAAGGAGAAGGAGAAGGTGAAGTCTGGAGGGTGAAGCAGAAGAAGCAGAAGAAGGAGAAGGAGAAGGTGAAGTCTGGAGGGTGAATCAGAAGAAGTAGAAGAAGGAGAAGGAGAAGGTGAAGTCAGGAGGGTGAAGCAGAAGAAGCAGAAGAAGGAGAAGGAGAAGGTGAAGTCTGGAGGGTGAAGCAGAAGAAGCAGAAGAAGGAGAAGGAGAAGGTGAAGTCTGGAGGGCGAAGCAGAAGAAGTAGAAGAAGGAGAAGGAGAAGGTGAAGTCTGGAGGGTGAAGCAGAAGAAGCAGAAGAAGGAGAAGTAGAAGGTGAAGTCTGGAGGGTGAAGCAGAAGAAGCAGAAGAAGGAGAAGGAGAAGGTGAAGTCAGGAGGGTGAATCAGAAGAAGTAGAAGAAGGAGAAGAAGAAGGTGAAGTCTGGAGGGTGAATCAGACGAAGTAGAAGAAGGAGAAGGAGAAGGTGAAGTCTGTAGGGTGAATCAGAAGAAGTAGAAGAAGGAGAAGGAGAAGGTGTAGTCTGGAGGGTGAATCAGAAGAAGTAGAAGAAGGAGAAGGAGAAGGTGTAGTCTGGAGAGTGAATCAGAAGAAGTAGACGAAGGAGAAGGAGAAGGTGAAGTCTGGAGGGTGAATCAGAAAAAGCAGAAGAAGGAGAAGGAGAAGGTGAAGTCTGGAGGGTGAATCAGAAGAAGTAGAAGAAGGAGAAGGAGATGGTGAGGTCTGGAGGGTGAATCAGAAGAAGCAGAGGAAGGAGAAGGAGAAGATGAAGTCTGGAGGGTGAATCAGAAGAAGTCGAAGAAGGAGAAGGAGAAGGTGAGGTCTGGAGGGTGAATCAGAAGAAGCAGAAGAAGGAGAAGGAGAAGGTGAAGTCAGGAGGGTGAATCAGAAGAAGCAGAAGAAGGAGAAGGAGAAGGTGAAGTTAGGAGGGTGAATCAGAAGAAGCAGAAGAAGGAGAAGGAGAAGGTGAAGTCAAGGGGGTGAAGCAGAAGAAGTAGAAGAAGGAGAAGGAGAAGGTGAAGTCAGGAAGGTGAAGCAGAAGAAGCAGAAGAAGGAGAAGGAGAAGGTGAAGTCTGGCGGGCGCAGCAGAAGAAGCAGAAGAAGGAGAAGGAGAAGGTGAAGTCTGGAGGGTGAAGCAGAAGAAGCAGAAGAAGGAGAAGGAGAAGGTGAAGTCTGGAGGGTGAATCAGAAGAAGTAGAAGAAGGAGAAGGAGAAGGTGAAGTCAGGAGGGTGAAGCAGAAGAAGCAGAAGAAGGAGAAGGAGAAGGTGAAGTCTGGAGGGTGAAGCAGAAGAAGCAGAAGAAGGAGAAGGAGAAGGTGAAGTCTGGAGGGCGAAGCAGAAGAAGTAGAAGAAGGAGAAGGAGAAGGTGAAGTCTGGAGGGTGAAGCAGAAGAAGCAGAAGAAGGAGAAGTAGAAGGTGAAGTCTGGAGGGTGAAGCAGAAGAAGCAGAAGAAGGAGAAGGAGAAGGTGAAGTCAGGAGGGTGAATCAGAAGAAGTAGAAGAAGGAGAAGAAGAAGGTGAAGTCTGGAGGGTGAATCAGACGAAGTAGAAGAAGGAGAAGGAGAAGGTGAAGTCTGTAGGGTGAATCAGAAGAAGTAGAAGAAGGAGAAGGAGAAGGTGTAGTCTGGAGGGTGAATCAGAAGAAGTAGAAGAAGGAGAAGGAGAAGGTGTAGTCTGGAGAGTGAATCAGAAGAAGTAGACGAAGGAGAAGGAGAAGGTGAAGTCTGGAGGGTGAATCAGAAAAAGCAGAAGAAGGAGAAGGAGAAGGTGAAGTCTGGAGGGTAAATCAGAAGAAGTAGAAGAAGGAGAAGGAGAAGGTGAAGTCTGGAGGGTGAAGCAGAAGAAGTAGAAGAAGGAGAAGGAGAAGGTGAAGTCATGAGGGTGAATCAGAAGAAGTAGAAGAAGGAGAAGGAGAAGGTGAAGTCAGGAGGGTGAATCAGAAGAAGCAGAAGAAGGAGAAGGAGAAGGTGAAGTCTGGAGGGTGAATCAGAAGAAGCAGAAGAAGTAGAAGGAGAAGGTGAAGACTGGAGGATGAATCAGAAGAAGTAGAAGAAGGAGAAGGAGAAGGTGAAGTCTGGAGGGTGAATCAGAAGAAGTAGAAGAAGGAGAAGGAGAAGGCGAAGTCTGGAGGGTGAATCAGAAGAAGCAGAAGAAGGAGAAGGAGAAGGTGAAGTCTGGAGGGTGAATCAGAAGAAGCAGAAGAAGGAGAAGGAGAAGGTGAAGTCTGGAGAGTGAATCAGAAGAAGCAGAAGAAGGAGAAGGAGAAGGTGAAGTCTGGAGGGTGAATCAGAAGAAGCAGAATAAGGAGAAGGAGAAGGTGAAGTCTGGAGGGTGAATCAGAAGAAGCAGAATAAGGAGAAGGAGAAGGTGAAGTCTGGAGGGTGAATCAGAAGAAGCAGAAGGAGAAGGAGAAGGTGAAGTCTGGAGGGTGAAGCAGAAGAAGTAGAAGAAGGAGAAGGAGAAGGTGAAGTCATGAGGGTGAAGCAGAAGAAGTAGAAGAAGGAGAAGGAGAAGGTGAAGTCATGAGGGTGAATCAGAAGAAGTAGAAGAAGGAGAAGGAGAAGGTGAAGTCAGGAGGGTGAATCAGAAGAAGCAGAAGAAGGAGAAGGAGAAGGTGAAGTCTGGAGTGTGAATCAGAAGAATCAGAAGAAGGAGAAGGAGAAGGTGAAGTCTGGAGGGTGAATCAGAAGAAGCAGAAGAAAGAGAAGGAGAAGGTGAAGTCTAGAGGGTGAAGCAGAAGAAGCAGAAGAAGGAGAAGTAGAAGGTTAAGACTGGAGGGTGAATTAGAAGAAGTAGAAGAAGGAGAAGGAGAAGGTGAAGTCTGGAGGGTGAATCAGAAGAAGTAGAAGAAGGAGAAGGAGAAGGTGAAGTCTGGAGGGTGAATCAGAAGAAGTAGAAGAAGGAGAAGGAGAAGGTGAAGTCTGGAGGATGAATCAGAAGAAGTAGAAGAAGGAGAAGGAGAAGCTGAAGTCAGGAGGGTCAATCAGAAGAAGCAGAAGAAGGAGAAGGAGAAGGTGAAGTTAGGAGGGTGAATCAGAAGAAGCAGAAGAAGGAGAAGGAGAAGGTGAAGTCTGGAGGGTGAAGCAGAAGAAGCAGAAGAAGGAGAAGGAGAAGGTGAAGTCTGGAGGGTGAAGCAGAAGAAGCAGAATAAGGAGAAGGAGAAGGTGAAGTCAGGAGGGTGAATCAGAAGAAGTAGAAGAAGGAGAAGGAGAAGGTGAAGTCAGGAGGGTGAAGCAGAAGAAGCAGAAGAAGGAGAAGGAGAAGGTGAAGTCTGGAGGGTGAAGCAGAAGAAGCAGAAGAAGGAGAAGGAGAAGGTGAAGTCAGGAGGGTGAATCAGAAGAAGTAGAAGAAGGAGAAGGAGAAGGTGAAGTCTGGAGGTTGAATCAGAAGAAGTAGAAGAAGGAGAAGGAGAAGGTGAAGTCTGGAGGTTGAATCAGAAGAAGTAGAAGAAGGAGAAGGAGAAGGTGAAGTCTGGAGGGTGAATCAGAAGAAGCAGAAGAAGGAGAAGGAGAAGGTGAAGTCTGGAGGGAGAAGCAGAAGATGTAGAAGAAGGAGAAGGAGAAGGTGAAATCTGGAGGGTGAATAAGAAGAAGTAGAAGAAGGAGAAGGAGAAGGTGAAGTCTGGAGGGTGAATCAGAAGAAGTAGAAGAATGAGAAGCAGAAGGTGAAGTCTGGATGGTGAATCAGAAGTAGAAGAAGAAGGAGAAGGAGAAGGTGGAGTCTGGAGGGTGAATCAGAAGAAGTAGAAGAAGGAGAAGGAGAAGGTGTAGTCTGGAGGGTGAATCAGAAGCAGTAGACGAAGGAGAAGGAGAAGGTGAAGTCTGGAGGGTGAATCAGAAAAAGCAGAAGAAGGAGAAGGAGAAGGTGAAGTCTGGAGGGTGAATCAGCAGAAGTAGAAGAAGGAGAAGGAGAAGGGGAAGTCTGGAGGGTGAATCAGAAGAAGCAGAAGAAGGAGAAGGAGAAGGAGAAGTCTGGAGGGTGAATCTGAAGAAGCAGAAGAAGGAGAAGGAGAAGGTGAAGTCTGGAGGGTGAATCAGAAGAAGCAGAAGAAGGAGAAGAAGAAGGTGAAGTCTGGAGGGTGAATCAGAAGAAGCAGAAGAAGTAGAAGGAGAAGGTGAAGTCTGGAGGGTGAATCAGAAGAAGTAGAAGAAGGAGAAGGAGAAGGTGAAGTCTGGAGGGTGAATCAGAAGAAGCAGAAGAAGGAGAAGGAGAAGGTGAAGTCAGGAGGGTGAATCAGAAGAAGCAGAAGAAGGAGAAGGAGAAGGTGAAGACTGGAGGGTGAATCAGAAGAAGTAGAAGAAGCAGAAGGAGAAGGTGAAGTCTGGAGGGTGAATCAGAAGAAGTAGAAGAAGGAGAAGGAGATGGTGAGGTCTGGAGGGTGAATCAGAAGAAGCAGAGGAAGGAGAAGGAGAAGATGAAGTCTGGAGGGTGAATCAGAAGAAGTCGAAGAAGGAGAAGGAGAAGGTGAGGTCTGGAGGGTGAATCAGAAGAAGCAGGAGAAGGAGAAGGAGAAGGTGAAGTCAGGAGGGTGAATCAGAAGAAGCAGAAGAAGGAGAAGGAGAAGGTGAAGTTAGGAGGGTGAATCAGAAGAAGCAGAAGAAGGAGAAGGAGAAGGTGAAGTCAAGGGGGTGAAGCAGAAGAAGTAGAAGAAGGAGAAGGAGAAGGTGAAGTCAGGAAGGTGAAGCAGAAGAAGCAGAAGAAGGAGAAGGAGAAGGTGAAGTCTGGCGGGCGCAGCAGAAGAAGCAGAAGAAGGAGAAGGAGAAGGTGAAGTCTGGAGGGTGAAGCAGAAGAAGCAGAAGAAGGAGAAGGAGAAGGTGAAGTCTGGAGGGTGAATCAGAAGAAGTAGAAGAAGGAGAAGGAGAAGGTGAAGTCAGGAGGGTGAAGCAGAAGAAGCAGAAGAAGGAGAAGGAGAAGGTGAAGTCTGGAGGGTGAAGCAGAAGAAGCAGAAGAAGGAGAAGGAGAAGGTGAAGTCTGGAGGGCGAAGCAGAAGAAGTAGAAGAAGGAGAAGGAGAAGGTGAAGTCTGGAGGGTGAAGCAGAAGAAGCAGAAGAAGGAGAAGTAGAAGGTGAAGTCTGGAGGGTGAAGCAGAAGAAGCAGAAGAAGGAGAAGGAGAAGGTGAAGTCAGGAGGGTGAATCAGAAGAAGTAGAAGAAGGAGAAGAAGAAGGTGAAGTCTGGAGGGTGAATCAGACGAAGTAGAAGAAGGAGAAGGAGAAGGTGAAGTCTGTAGGGTGAATCAGAAGAAGTAGAAGAAGGAGAAGGAGAAGGTGTAGTCTGGAGGGTGAATCAGAAGAAGTAGAAGAAGGAGAAGGAGAAGGTGTAGTCTGGAGAGTGAATCAGAAGAAGTAGACGAAGGAGAAGGAGAAGGTGAAGTCTGGAGGGTGAATCAGAAAAAGCAGAAGAAGGAGAAGGAGAAGGTGAAGTCTGGAGGGTGAATCAGAAGAAGTAGAAGAAGGAGAAGGAGATGGTGAGGTCTGGAGGGTGAATCAGAAGAAGCAGAGGAAGGAGAAGGAGAAGATGAAGTCTGGAGGGTGAATCAGAAGAAGTCGAAGAAGGAGAAGGAGAAGGTGAGGTCTGGAGGGTGAATCAGAAGAAGCAGAAGAAGGAGAAGGAGAAGGTGAAGTCAGGAGGGTGAATCAGAAGAAGCAGAAGAAGGAGAAGGAGAAGGTGAAGTTAGGAGGGTGAATCAGAAGAAGCAGAAGAAGGAGAAGGAGAAGGTGAAGTCAAGGGGGTGAAGCAGAAGAAGTAGAAGAAGGAGAAGGAGAAGGTGAAGTCAGGAAGGTGAAGCAGAAGAAGCAGAAGAAGGAGAAGGAGAAGGTGAAGTCTGGCGGGCGCAGCAGAAGAAGCAGAAGAAGGAGAAGGAGAAGGTGAAGTCTGGAGGGTGAAGCAGAAGAAGCAGAAGAAGGAGAAGGAGAAGGTGAAGTCTGGAGGGTGAATCAGAAGAAGTAGAAGAAGGAGAAGGAGAAGGTGAAGTCAGGAGGGTGAAGCAGAAGAAGCAGAAGAAGGAGAAGGAGAAGGTGAAGTCTGGAGGGTGAAGCAGAAGAAGCAGAAGAAGGAGAAGGAGAAGGTGAAGTCTGGAGGCGAAGCAGAAGAAGTAGAAGAAGGAGAAGGAGAAGGTGAAGTCTGGAGGGTGAAGCAGAAGAAGCAGAAGAAGGAGAAGTAGAAGGTGAAGTCTGGAGGGTGAAGCAGAAGAAGCAGAAGAAGGAGAAGGAGAAGGTGAAGTCAGGAGGGTGAATCAGAAGAAGTAGAAGAAGGAGAAGAAGAAGGTGAAGTCTGGAGGGTGAATCAGACGAAGTAGAAGAAGGAGAAGGAGAAGGTGAAGTCTGTAGGGTGAATCAGAAGAAGTAGAAGAAGAGAGAAGGAGAAGGTGTAGTCTGGAGGGTGAATCAGAAGAAGTAGAAGAAGGAGAAGGAGAAGGTGTAGTCTGGAGAGTGAATCAGAAGAAGTAGACGAAGGAGAAGGAGAAGGTGAAGTCTGGAGGGTGAAATCAGAAAAAGCAGAAGAAGGAGAAGGAGAAGGAGTAAGTCTGGAGGGTAAA